>NC_089596.1:14487808-14801334 GCF_019320115.1 Miscanthus floridulus
GCTTGAGGTCCTTGGCCGTCCGCTTGGCGAAGCTGATGATCTCCGAGTCGGGATCTGCCGGCCAGGCACAAGGGAGAAGCGGGTCAATCCAGGCAGCGAGCGAGAACGCGACGCGAACTGGAGGTGAATGGAACGAGAAGCGGAGGCCGGGTACCTCGCGGGTTCCAGGTGAAGGCGTCCCTGTAGCGATGGCCGTCCACCTCGACGTCTACGCGTATCGGCACGAGGTTGTCCCTCGTCGGCCTGCAGCACGGAGGAGGCAGAGGGGAACGAATCAGCCACCCGCGCCCTCTTTCCCCCACAGCAATCGATCCAAGGCGTCTCTCTAATGGAAGAGGATTAGGAGGGATGGAGGGAGGGAGGGGGCGTACATGCGGAAGTTGACGGCGGAGGGCCTGGAGGCGCCGAGGCTGACCGTCTTCATCTCTGTACCCCTCGCCGGCGGTCGGTGCGCCGCCGTCGCCGTAGCCCGCTCGAACCCGATGACTCTCGGTCTGCGCCGCCGTGCAACGCGAAAAGAACCGGTACCGTGTGCATGTGGGCCTAACAAATTAACTTGGGCCCAAGATAAGTCGTCTTTGTACAGGCGCCGGGCCGAATTCACGACAACGTTTATTTCCTGCTGACCGGCCCATTTATGTTCCCCTCGATAGAAACGAATAAGATACACATTTTATCTTTTTTGCAGTCTGATTTTCCTTGTCCAAAACAGACATCCCCCTGACTCTCAAAACAATTCAAATTATCTCCATACCTAATTTTAAAGGTGGTTTTGTGACTATTCGTCAATACAAAAACGGGCTTGCTAGCGCCCGGATATCCAGATGGATGGGGCGTTCGGATACACGCGCATACAGACCGTTTTTCGTGCCGTTTCACGCGTCCACGTGGGAACCGCGTCGCTCGAACGTCACCAACATCAGAAAGAAAGCGAGGGGGCGGCGAATGCCCAGCCGGCACTGGAAGGAGGAGACACGGAGGCAAGACAATAGAAAGCGAGGAGAGAGATGCAACAACTGATCTACTTTTGGAATATTGAGATGCAACACTTGCAACATATGTCAGAAGATAGATGAAACACTTGAAATATGTATCTGAAACACTTGCAAAAACCACGCGGGATCCATACTGCCCTGAACGTCACCAGCATAGAGAAGAAGGGGAGGGGGCGATAGATGCCCAGCCGGCACCGAGAAGAGGAGACACCGAGACGAGGCAGTAGAAAGCGAGGAGGGAGATGCAACACTCAATCTACTTTTTGAAAACATCTAGATCCAACACTTACAACATACGTCTGAAGGCAGATGAAATACTTGAAATAAGCATCTAAAACACTTGCAGAAACACCTGAAAAACACTTAAAAACCATTGTAAAACGTACGCAACATCTAAATAAAACACTTGCAACATATGTGTGAAACATTTACAACATCCAATAAACACACTTGCAACATACGTCTAGAAAAACAGGTGAAACATTGGGAACAGAAGCTTGCAACATACGTGTACAACCATTGCAACATATACAACATCATGATCTACTTTTGCAACATGCGTGTGAAACACTGGTAACATACCTCTGAAAACATATGAAACACTTGAAACATATGCTTGCAACATGCGATTTCAGCGCAACATCTCCTTGCTGCTTGGGAGAATAGAGGCTCGTCGGGTATGGAGTTCATCGGTGTAGAGCTCGCCGGTGACGCGAAGCTCGCAGCTCCGGTGGAGAAGGCCGTGGCAGGTTGACCATTGCAGGTTGCGCACGGGCGAGTTTCGCCCTAGCCACGACGAGCTGAGCATGTAGAGCATGAGATGTGTGCGGGCGCCGAGCGGGCTTCGCCCGGGCTACGTTGAGCTGCACGCGGGCGAGCTCCTACGGCGAGCTGGGTAGCTTCTGCCCCAGCCGAGATGAGCCCGTGCGGCGGCGAACATGAGATGAGCGCAGGCAGAGGCCGCCTCGGCGGGCCACCACGAGCTGTGCACGGCCGAGCTCCGCTGTGATTTTTTAGAAACTACGGTGACGAGTGGATATGAGAGGGTTATTTGGGCTGGCATCGCAGCCCACCAACAGAAGCGTCCGGGCGGACTAACGCCCGGTTCCAAAAATTATCGATACAAAAACCTATCCCATGCTCATGGAAGCCACCACCTATTGACAATCACAAAATAAATATTGAAGGTGCCTGTATCAGGAGGCTGGGCTTTGTGATTAGGGGAACATGTGGGGACATGCTCGTATCCGGCCTGATATTACGAGATATGGGGGCTCTACTCTACAAACTGAAGCAATGGCTGCCCTCCAAGCAATCCAGCATGCAACACATCTTGGTATGATGCATATCATTCTAGAGATAGATATTAGCAACCTTAACATTAGCCCTGTCTTCAACAGGAGGGACAAAAAGCACTATCAATTCCTTAATTCACCATATTAGAGACCATATCGATATGAGTTTAGTTCTTGCAAAGTCTCTGCTGATGGTCTAGCCTCTCATGGAGCATATATGTTAGCCCCTGACTCTTCTATGTTTTTAAGTCAAGCTCCTGATTTTGTAACAGGCCCTATATCTCCTGATTTTTGTAACGGACCTTGTATCTAGCGATTTGCTTAGACATAGTTCTTAGCAGAATCGAGGATTCTGATGAAAAACATACGACATTATGTTTACTTTGTTCTTGGCTTCTTGCCCAAGCACGACTGGCAACCATACTTTGATTTTTTTTAAATGGTGTAATAATAATATAACAGACACTAATACTCTGTTTCATAGAAGCGTTGGTAATGCAAATGTAATGGATTTAAAGCTACGGATGTTACCGTAAGTCATTCAATATGGACTAATATTATTTCCGTCTCTGCTATTGTAGAGCAAACCAAACACTACACTAGGTTGTATCCTCACAAAGAAACTGAGGTAGAACGTAGAAAGTTCTTTTTTCTTCTGAATTCTGTGTTTTTTATGAATTTCTGTAAAATTCATTAAATTCTTTACAGTTTGCGTAAGCATTATTAGATGATGCGAAAAACAAAGGATTTTTTTATTGGTGCCATTACAATTCTCACGGATTTAAAAAATACTCTTACTATTTAAGATGGGGCCATTATAATTCTTTAGTTCTTTAAAAAAATCTCATTATGTATGCTTCAGGTGCGGTTGTGAAAGGTCCTAAATGGCTAGAGGGGTGAATAGCCTATAAAAATTTTCTACAAACACACTAGAGCAAGTGGTTAGTATCCTAAATGACAAAATACAATTTTGCTCTAGCTCTACAAGGGTTGCAAGTCACCTATCCAACAATTCTAGTTGTTATGATCACTAGGCACAAACAATGGCTATGTCACTACTCACTAAGAGCTCTTAACAAGTCTACACTAAAGAGCTCCACTAGGTGATACTAAACTAGCAAGCAAGACAAGCTCTCAAAACTAATTACACTAAAGAGCTTGGCAACTAGTTTGTAAGGAATGTAAAAGAGTGCGTATGGTGATTATACCGCCGCATCGAGGAATGGACCAATCACAAGATGAAGACAATCCAATCACCAGGAGAAATCCAATCACACAAGACACATAAGATTTTTCTCCTGAGGTTCACGTGCTTGCTGGCATGCTGGTCCCCGTTGTGTTGACCAACACTTGGTGGTTTAGTGGCTAAGAGGTGTTGCACGAACCCCATCCACATAATTGGACACCGCAAGAACCTACCCACAAATGAGGCAGCTCAATGACACGAGCAATTTACTAGAGTTACCTTTGCCGCTCCGCCAGAGAAGGCAGAAGACCCCTCATAAGTAACCGATCAAGGCCAGAGACAATCACCAACTCCGCTCAACGATCCTCCAATCACCGGACCGTCTAGGTGTTGGCAAACACCAAGAGTAACAAGCTCACAACTAGCCCAAATCACCCAACTAGTGCCACAAGATGATGCAACTAAATGCAATGCACTAGAGGCTCTCCAATCTCACTCAAGATGATGAAATCAAGTGAACAAGTAAGTGGAGTGTGTTGCTCAGCTTCCAAAGGGTGTGCACAAGTGTATGAGGTGCCAAGAGAGTGGCCAAGGCTAGCCACACCCTCTATTTATAGCCACACAAGTAAATAGAGCCGTTATACCCCTTGGAGCTGTTTCTGCGAGGTCACCGGACAGGGGGTGCCTGGCACCGGACATGGCAGTGACCTGCCCAATGGTCGAATTTGAATGGTCACAAACTAGCCGTTGGGGCACCGGACAGGATGGCGGTGGCACCATCCTAGGGGTGGCGGTGACCACCCAGCCATTCCCCTGAGAGACCAAGTCTTTGGAATAAAATGGCGGTGACACAGCCTTGCCAGGGGCGGTGACCGAGTGGTGCACCGCCCTCACAGAGGCGGTGTACACCAGATGCACCGGTGCCACCCTTCAACTTGCTGCTCTTGGCCATGGTTAGGTGGTCATCAGACAAGCTAGGGCGGTGCACCGTCGCACCTAGGGCAATGACCTCCCCGAACTCGCTGCTCTTGGCCTCGGCCAGCCGATCACCGGATAGGCTAGGGCGGTGACCACCCTGAGGCAAATACCTCCGTTAGTTGCGATTTCGATTCTTGATTCGATTCACATGCAGTCTAACACTCCTTTGCAAGCGTTGCTAACCCTCAAAGTGTTTTCCCAAAACATGTTAGAGCCAAGTTAGCATTTCTTAAAATATTTTTGATAAATATTTTCACATGCTCTCCGTTGTGCACTAGGCCTAAATGTAATGCATGAAGTCCAACACCTAGGCACTAGATGACCAAATTGTCTAGTTAAGAACCCCTCTTAATAGTACAACCATCTACCCTAAACATGATCACACTCTCTATAGTGTCTTGATCACCGAAACAAAATCTCTAATTATACCTTTGCCTTGATCTTCATAGGGTTTTGTTTTTCTCTTTCTTCCTTTTCAAGTTGAGCACTTGATCATCATCACATATGGTCATCTCATCATTTCATGTGATCATCACCATCTCTTGAGTGCCACTCTGCTCCACACTTGGATGTATCAACCTAGCTCATGATCACACTAGATGACATAGGTTAGTACTTAGGTTTCATCAATTATCCAAAACCAAACTAGGGCTTTCAATTTCTCCTTTTTTGGTAATCGATGACAACCTATTTACAAAGATATTCAATTAAATCTTTTTGATTCATGTTGCTTGCCCAAGCATATTACCATATATAAAGATTATGGACAAGTTTCATAAACCTAAATTAGTATTATTAGCTCCCCCTACATATGTGCTAAGAGTTTGGATTTGAAAGCTTGCACATATGCATAGATTGGAAGTTTGGGAGAGTAATAGCTACCAAATGATGCTAAGGTGTAAAGAATGGACCTTTGAAGCGTGATACCAATCAGAGTTGCCATTTGAACACCATCATTAGCACCATGGTTAGTTAGATAGCTCTTGCAAAACATAAACACTAGATACCTCGTGAGATCAACATTATAAGTAACGCTCTAGTACCACTAGTAAAACATGCAAGGCACATCTAACTATCATCCTATGCATGCTAGTTTTCATTTCATCAATCATTTTCTATAATCTAGCATACACCTGAAAGGTCCTAATGGCTAGAGGGGGGGGGTGAATAGCCTAATAAAAATTTCTACAACAACACTTAACAAAAGGTTAGACAATTATGAGGCGAAGCAAGTGTTGCGCTAGCCTACTCAAAATGCAAGCCACCTATCACAATTCTAGTTTAGATAGTGTCGATTCACACAAAAGCTATGACACTACCTTACGTTAGTATGCTCTCAAAGGCTAACTAAAGAGCCACACCAACCAAGCAAGCAAGCTCTCACAACTAGCTACACTAAAGAGCTTGTTAACTAGTTTGCGGTAAAGTAAAGAGAGTGATTAAGAATGTTATACCGCCGTATAGATGAAAGAACCAATCAATCACAAAGATGAATAACAATGAAGACCAATCACCTCAGAATCAAAGATGAACACAATGATTTTTACCGAGGTTCACTTGCTTGCCGGCAAGCTAGTCCTCGTTGTGGCGATTCACTCACTTGAAGGTTCACGCGCTAATTGGCTTCACACGCCAAACCCTCAATAGGGTGCCGCACAACCAACACAAGATGAGGATCACACAAGCCACGAGCAATCTACTAGAGTACCTTTTGGCTCTCCGCTGGAGAAAGGTCAAGAACCCCTCACAATCACCATGATCGGAGCCGAAGACAATCACCACCCTCCGCTCAACGATCCTTGCTACTCCAAGCCATCTAGGTGGTGGCAACCACCAAGAGTAACAAGCGAAATCCGCAGCGAAACACAAACACCAAGTGCCTCTAGATGCAAACACTCAAGCAATGCACTTAGATTCACTCCCAATCTCACAAAGATGATGAATCAATGATGGAGATGAGTGGGAGGGCTTTGGCTAAGCTCACAAGGTTGCTATGTCAATGAAAATGGCCAAAGGTGGTGAGCCATAGCCGGCCATAGGGCTTAAATAGAAGCCCCCATGAAATAGAGCCGTTGTACCCCTTCACTAGGTACTGATCGGGTTGACCGGATGCTTTGGTCCAACTGACCGGACGCTGCTCTTCAACGTTCGATCGCCCGATGGTGGGCACGTGTCTCCTGTGTTCAACAGTGAACGTTTGATCTCAACGGTCGACATGTTGACCGGACGCTCCGACAGAGCTGACCGAACGCTGGACCCTCAGTGTCCGGTCGTTTATAGTAAGGGTCCAAAACATGTTTTTGCCGACCGGACGCGTCCGGTCAAGCTTGACCAGACCTTGCCAGCGTCCGGTCACATTGTGACTTCTTACTATGCTGACCAACAACACGACCGGACGTAGCCCTTTAGCGTCTGGTCGCTGAGCGACCTAGCGTCCGGTCAGTTGACCGACGCCAGCATCTCACTGTTACACATGACCAGACGCGCCGGTCCCTCAGAGGTCCAGCGTCCGGTCACTGTATAACCAGCGACACTTACTCGTTTTCACTTCTAACTTCTCCACCCTTGCTCAAATGTGCCAACCACTAAGTGTATCACCTTGTGCACATGTGTTAGCATATTTTCACAAACATTTTCAAGGGTGTTAGCATTCCACTAGATCCTAAATGCATATGCAATGAGTTAAAGCATCTAGTGGCACTTTGATAACCGCATTTCGATACGAGTTTCACCCCTCTTAATAGTATGGCTATCAATCCTAAATGTGATCATACTCTCTAAGTGTCTTGATCACCAAAACAAAATAGCTCCTATGGTTTATACCTTTGCCTTGAGCTTTTTGTTTTTCTCTTTCTTCTTTCTAAGTCCAAGCACTTGATCATCATCATGGTATCATCATCATGTTATGATCTTTATTTGCTTCACCACTTGGAATGTGCTACCTATCTCATGATCACTTGATAAACTAGGTTAGCACTTAGGGTTTCATCAATTCACCAAAACCAAACTAGAGCTTTCAATCTCCCTCTTTTTGGTAATTGATGACAACCCTTTTACAAAGATATGAATTGAAATTCAATTGAATCCATGTTGCTTGTCTAAGCATATTTACCATTTGTAAAAAGATATGGACAAGTTTCATAAACCCTAAATGGTAGCAATTGCTCCCCCTTCATATGTGCTAAGAGTTTGGTTAGTAGCTTGCACATATGCTTAGATAGGTAATATAGGAAACAATGTCTATCAAATGATGCTAAGGTATAAAAGATGGACCTTTGAAGCGTGATACCAATCGGAGTGCACCAATATACCATCCTTAGCACCATGGTTAGCTCAATACCATTTGGAAACAATACTTGGAAATGAAAGTTATCTAGTGATTTCATTTCATCATTCAATCTTACAACTAACATACATCACACAAGCATAGATGTTTAAATTTAATACTTGTGCCATGCAAGCAAACATATGAAATGCACATTCAAATGCATCATACAAGTTCATGAGCTTGCTCCCCCTACTTGTGTACTCAAAATTTTAGTTGATCCCTTTCCTTTGTCATATCTCTCCCCCTATGTCATATATCAAGATATCTTTATGTTTCTCTCCCTTTATGATATTTTTCCCCTTTTTCACTATCTTTACTACTATCTTTGTTTCTCTCTCCCCTTTGTCATCAATGACCACAAAGGTTCAAAATATAGATAGTATTATTTGTAGGGTCAAGATTATCAATGTCAATCAATGGGGTGAGGATCATTTTCCCAAATTTGGTCCAATCTAGATTATTTGCCAAAGATATTTAACTCGGTTTGATCCAAGGACAAGCTTCTTCACACCTCTAAATGAGGGTTATCTTGTACTATGTTGAGTTAAACACTTAGAGCTCATTTTCTAGATTAAACACTAGGTTTACAAGCCCACAAACATGGCATATGCTATCACTAGATCAAGTCAAACATAGAAGCAATAGTGATACCATATAGACATCAAAATTATTTGATTTTTATGAATGAGCCTAATAAAATAGAACCACTTGAAAGGTCCTAATCAAATTGAAAATGTGACTAGATGCACTAATCACGTCCTTAGCAAAGATGTATGTCATGCCAATTAACTTTTACCTTGGATTGCTCGAAGGAGAGGCATGTCATATGAGTGGGGGGTGCATCAACACATATTTGAGAAATCCAATATATTCAACTCATTCCTTAGCTTGCAAAACCTTTTCTCATCCAATGGCTTGGTGAATATATTGGCAAGTTGATCTTTGGTGCCTACACTCTCAATGCAAATGTCCCCTTTTTGTTGGTGATCTCTTATGAAGTGACGGCGGACATCAATGTGCTTTGTTCTTGCATGTTGAACTGGATTGTTGGTCAACTTGATTGCACTCTCATTGCCACATAGCAATGGCACTTTCTTGAACTTGATTCCAAAGTCACTCAAAGTGGCCTTCATCCAAAGTACTTATGCACAACAACTACCGGCGGATATGTATTTGGCTTCGGCGGTTGATAATGCAACACTATTTTGCTTCTTTGATGACCATGAAACAAGTGATCTTCCCAACAATTGGCATGTGCCCAAGGTGCTCTTCCTTTCAACCTTGCATCCTGCATAATCTGAGTCAAAGTAACCAACTAGCTCAAACTTTGCTCCTTTGGGATACCACAAACCAATATTTGGTGTATGCTTCAAGTACCTCAATATTATCTTTGTAGCCTTCAAATGACTTTCTCTTGGTGAGGCTTAAAATCTTGCACACATGCATACACTAAACATGACATCCGGCCTTGATGTGGTCACATAGAGTAGGCTTCCAATCATAGACCGATACAATTTTTGATCCACCATATTGCCACTTGCATCACTATCCAAGTTGCCATTTGTTCCCATTGGTGTGTTAATGACTTTGCTATCAATCATGCCAAACTTCTTGATCATGTCCTTGATATACTTGCCTTGACTCACAAATGTACCATCCTTCAATTGCTTGATTTGAAGCCCAAGGAAGTAACTCAACTCTCCAATCATGGACATCTCAAACTCATTAGCCATTATCTTTCCAAACTCATCACAAAATTCTTTATTGGTTGATCCAAATATGATATCATCAACATATATTTGCAACATAAATAGATCTTTTCCAATCTTTTTGATGAAAAGAGTAGTGTCAACCTTGCCTATTGTGAACCCTTTAGAGAGTAGGAAATCCCTCAATCTCCCATACCATGCTCTAGTGCTTGCTTCAAGCCATACAATGCTTTCTTCAATTTGTACACATGGTTGGGCTTCTTATCATCTTCAAAATCGGGAGGTTGCTCAACATATACTTCTTCATTGATGTAGCCATTGAGAAATGCACTCTTAACATCCATTTGATAGAGCTTGATATTGTGGGCACAAGCATAGGCTAGCAAGATTCTAATTGCTTCCAATCTAGCAACCGGGGCATATGTTTCTCCAAAGTCAAGACCTTCAACTATGTGTATATCCTTGTGCTACCAATCTTGCTTTGTTCCTTACTACTATCCCATCTTGATCTTACTTGTTTCTAAAGACCCATTTGGTTCCAATCATATTGTGTCCTTTTGGTCTCTCTACTAATTCCCATACTTGATTTCTTGTGAAGTTATTCAATTCTTCATGCATAGCATTCACCCAATCAACATCCTTCAAAGCTTCATCTACCTTCTTTGGTTCAATGGATGACACAAATGAGAAGTGTTTACAAAATGATGCCAATCTTGATCTTGTTTATACACCTCTAGAAATATCACCTATGATAGTGTCCAATGGGTGATCTCTTGCAACATTGGTTGGTTGGAGGATTGGAACTGACTGCTTGCACTTGCTTGATCATTGGGTTGAGATGATGTACTAGCCATTTGATCTTGTTCATTGTCATGAGATCCACTTGCACTAACTTGATTTGTATCATCTTGCACATTTGAGTTAGAGAGCACTTGCACTTGATCATCTTCATCATCATTCACTTGCCTAGGCCTCAATTCACCAATATCCATGTTCTTCATGGCATTTGAAAGTTGAATGCCTCTAACATCTTCCAAGTTCTTATTCTCTACTTGTGAACCCTTGGTTTCATCAAATTCAATATCATGAACTTCCTCAAGAGTACCACTATCCAAATTCCAAACTCTATATGCTTTGCTTGTAGTGGAATAGCCAAGTAGGAATCTTTCATCACATTTCTTGTCAAACTTGCTCAATCTAGTGCCTTTCTTCAAGATATAGCATTTGCAACAAAAGACCCGAAAATATGCATTGTTGGGCTTTCTACCATTCAATAGCTCATATGGTGTCTTCTCTTTCAATGGGTGACAATAGAGGTGGTTGCTACAATAGCAAGCCATGTTGATAGCTTTGGCCCAAAAAGATTGACTCATATTGTACTCACTAAGCATAGACCTTGCCATATCAATGAGTGTTCTATTCTTCCTCTCAACAAGGCCATTTGATTGTGGAGTGTACTTGGCCGAGAATTGACGTCTAATTCCAAATTCATCACATAACTCATCAATTCTAGTATTCTTGAACTCACTACCATTGTCATTTCTAACTCTCTTGATGGTTGTTTCAAATTCATTGTGAATGCCTTTGACAAATGATTTGAATGTTGCAAATACATCACTTTTGTCCACTAGAAAGAATATCCATGTATATCTAGTGTAGTCATCCACTATCACAAAGCCATATTTGTTTCCACCGATACTAGTGTATTGTGTTGGCCCAAACAAATCCATGTGCAACAACTCAAATGATTTACTAGTGCTCATCATGCTTTTCTTAGGATGGGTGTTTCCAACTTGTTTGCCGGCTTGACAAGAGCTACAAAGCTTATCCTTTTCAAACACAACATCTTTCAAGCCTCTAACTAAGTCATGCTTAACCAATCTATTCAATTATTTCATTCTAACATGACTAAGCCTTCTATGCCATAACCAACCCATGCTAGACTTAGTGAACAAGCATGTAGATAATCTAGCTTCACTATCATTGAAATCAACCAAGTATAGATTTTTATATCTAAAGCCTTTGAAGATCAAGTTAGAGCATCTACACTTATGATCTCTACATCATCTACCCCAAATATGTATTTGAATCCAAGATCACATAATTGTGCCACGGATAGCAAATTGAAGTTCAAGCTCTCTACTAGCAACACATTGGATATGCTCATGTCATTGGATATTGCAATCTTACCAAGCCCTTTGACCTTGCCTTTGCCATTGTCACCAAATGTGATACTATCATAACCATCATTGCCATTGGTGTTGATTGAGTTGAACATTCTTGCATCACCGGTCATGTGTTGAGTGCACCCACTATCAAGAACCCAATGCCTTCCTCCGGCTTTGTAATTTACCTACAAAAGATCAATTCTTTTTAGGTATCCAAACTTGCTTGGGTCCTTGAAGGTTAGTCACTAGGCTCTTTGGTACCCAAATGGCTTTCTTCTTTGAGCCCATCTATGGTTTACCAATGAACTTAGCCTTCACACCATTTGTGCCCTTAGTAAGCATATAGCATGAATCAAGCTTAATGTAGGATACATTAGCATTTTTGCTCTTGTTTTTACATTCTTACTTTTTGTGACCCACTTGCTTGCAACTAGTGCAAAACTGACCATTGTTCTTTATAAAACTAGTCTTATGAGGAGCAAAGGCCGTTTTGCCTTTCTTAGAGGTATAGCCCAATCCCTCTTTGTAGAGAGAAGCTCTTTGGCTACCTAAGCACATAAGCAAGCGGTCCTCACCACCATAAGCCTTAGCTAAGGTGTGAGTGAGCTTAGTGACCTCCTTCTTGAGGTTCTCATTCTCAACCACTAGTGAGACATCACAAGTGAAACCATCACTACTAGATGAGGATGAAGTGGAAGTACTACAAGAAGGGTTAGTAGGAGCAACAATAATAGGCATAGATAGTGATTCATCAATTATATCACAAGTTAAACCTACATTGCAAGTTTCAACATGCTTCTTTTTATTTTGCTCATTAAGTGAAGAAGAATAAGCTTTTTGTGAGCTTTGCCAAGCTTCTCATGGGCTTCCTCTAGCTTCTCATGAGTTGCTTTGATCTCATCAAGGGCTTGCTTAAGGGCTTTTACCTCCTTATTCAAGCCCTTGCATTCTCTTCTCTTAATATCAAAGTATTCTTTAGCATCTTCTAGCATGTCAAATAATTCATCCTTAGTAGGTTCATCATTATCACTATCACTATCATTTTCATTTTCATGTTCATTTTCATCATCATGTTCTTCATCTCTTTCATCATCACAAGATTGTACCTTAGTGGCCTTAGCCATGAAGCATGATGAAGAGTCGAAGAGAGAAGGCTTCTCATTGATGGCAATGCTTGCTAGAACCTTCTTCTTGGTGGTCTTGTGATCATCACTATTATCATCATTATCACTTGAGGAAGCATCACTATCCCAAGTGACTACATATGAACCACCCTTCTTCTTGAAGGCCATCTTGTCCTTCTCTTTCTTTTCCTTCTTGTCCTTCTTCTTGTTCTTCTTGTTGTTATCATCATTGTTACTATTGTATGGGCATTGAGCAACAAGATGATCTTTGCTTCCACACTTGAAGCACCTTCTTGACTCTTCTTTGTTCTTGGATGAAGACTTCTTTCTTCTAGCACGGTAGCCCTTCTTCACCATGTACTTATCAAATCTCTTAACAAATAGAGCCATCTTCTCATCATCATCATCCCATGAATCATCTTCTTCACTTGATGTTTCTTGCTTGGCTTTGCCCTTGGATGATGTGGCTTTGAATGCCACGCTCTTCTTCTTCTCATCCTTATTCTCATCTTTCTTCTCCTTCTTTTCTTCCTTCTCATCATCATCTCTATATGTATCATCGGTCATTATATCTCTTAACACTTGGTTTGGTGTCATGGTGTCCAAACCACTCCTCACTAGAATAGTGACCAATATACCAAATCTTGAAGGTAAGCATCTCAAGAACTTATGGGAGAAGTCCTTGTCCTTCACCTCTTCTCTAAGTGCTTTGAGATCATTGATAAGCACTTGAAGCCTATGGAACATCTCCGGCACACTCTCATCCTCCTTCATCTTGAAGCTTGTAAACTTCTCTTTGAGAATGTATGCCTTTGCACCCTTCACGGCTTGAGTGCCCTCAAATAATTCTTCCAACTTCTTCCATGCCTCATGAGCTATCTCAATATTTTTGACTTGCTCAAATGTTCTTTCATCAATTGCATCATGAATAGCACTTAGAGCAATGTCATTGTTTTGGAGAAGTACTTCTTCGGCCACGGTGGGATTCTCCGGATCTTCAATCTCAATTTTTGTTTCTATCACCTTCCAAACCTTCCTATTGATTGACTTGATATAAGTTGTCATCTTGGCCTTCCAATAGGGATAGTTAGAGCCATCAAATTGAGGTGGCTTCTTGGTGTTGTTGATTTGAGCCATTTTAACACCGAAGGTTGTTAAGCCTCAAATAATGGTGACCTCAGCTCTGATACCACTTGAAAGGTCCTAATGGCTAGAGGGGGGCTGAATAGCCTAAAAAAAATTTCTACAACAACACTTAACAAAAGGTTAGACAATTATGAGGCAAAGCAAGTGTTGCACTAGCCTACTCAAAATGCAAGCCACCTACCACAATTCTAGTTTAGATAGTGTCAATTCACACAAAAGCTATGACACTACCTTACGTTAGTGTGCTCTCAAAGGCTAACTAAAGAGCCACACCAAGCAAGCAAGCAAGCTCTCACAACTAGCTACACTAAAGAGCTTGTTAACTAGTTTGTGGTAAAGTAAAGAGAGTGATCAAGAAGGTTATACCACCGTGTAGATGAAAGAACCAATCAATCACAAGGATGAATAACAATGAAGACCAATCACCTCGGAATCAATGATGAACACAATGATTTTTACCGAGGTTCACTTGCTTGCCGGCAAGCTAGTCCTTGTTGTGGCGATGCACTCACTTGGAGGTTCACGCGCTAATTGGCTTCACATGCCAAACCCTCAATAGGGTGCCACACAACCAACACAAGATGAGGATCACACAAGTCACGAGCAATCCACTAGAGTACCTTTTGGCTCTCTGCTGGGGAAAGGTCAAGAACCCCTCACAATCACCATGATCGGAGCTGGAGACAATCACCATCCTCCGCTCAACGATCCTTGCTGCTCCAAGCCATCTAGGTGGCGGCAACCATCAAGAGTAACAAGCGAAATCCGCAGCGAAACACGAACACCAAGTGCCTCTAGATGCAAACACTCAAGCAATGCGCTTGGATTTACTCCTAATCTCACAAAGATGATGAATCAATGATGGAGATGAGTGGGAGGGCTTTGGCTAAGCTCACAAGGTTACTATGTCAATGAAAATGGCCAAAGGTGGTGAGCCATAGCCGGCCATGGGGCTTAAATAGAAGCCCCCATGAAATAGAGCCGTTGTACCCCTTCACTGGGTACTGATCGGGTTGACCGGATGCTCCGGTCCAACTGACCGGACGCTGCTCTTTAGCGTCCGGTCGCCTGATGGCGGCCACGTGTCTCCTACGTTCAACAGTGAATGTTTGATCTCAACGGTTGACATGTTGACCAGACGCTCTGACAGAGCTGACCGGACATTGGACCCTCAGCGTCCGGTCGTTTACAGTAAGGGTCCAAAACATATTTTTGCCGACCGGACGTGTCCGGTCAAGCTTGACCGGACCCTGCCAGCGTCCAGTCACATTGTGACTTCTTACTGTGCTGACCGACAATACGACCGGACGTAGCCCTTCAGCGTCCGGTCGCTGAGTGACCCAGCGTCTGGTCAGTTGACCGACGCCAGCATCTCACTGTTACACATGACCGGACGCGCTGGTCCCTCAGAGGTCCAGCGTCCGGTCACTGTATAACCAGCGACACTTACTCGTTTTCACTTCTAACTTCTCCACCCTTGCTCAAATGTGCCAACCACTAAGTGTATCACCTTATGCACATGTGTTAGCATATTTTCACAAACATTTTCAAGGGTGTTAACATTCCACTAGATCCTAAATGCATATGCAATGAGTTAGAGCATCTAGTGGCACTTTGATAACCACATTCCGATACGAGTTTCACCCCTCTTAATAGTACGACTATCAATCCTAAATGTGATCACACTCTCTAAGTGTTTTGATCACCAAAACAAAATAGCTCCTATGGTTTATACCTTTGCCTTGAGCTTTTTGTTTTTCTCTTTCTTCTTTCCAAGTCCAAGCACTTGATCATCATCATGGTATCATCGTCATTTATGATCTTCATTTGCTTCACCACTTGGAATGTGCTACCTATCTCATGATCACTTGATAAACTAGGTTAGCACTTAGGGTTTCATCAATTCACCAAAACCAAACTAGAGCTTTCAACACCACACAAGCATGGATAGGGAATTTAAGAACTTGTGCCATGCAAGCAAACATATGTAATGCACATACAAATACAACATACGAGTTTATGAGCTTGCTCTCCCTACTTGTGTGCTTCAAATTTTAATTGATCCCTTTACAATATTATTTCATTTGTTTGCTCCCCCTATCTTTACTATCTTTATGAATTTCTCTCCCCCTTTGTTATTAATTAGCACAAAAGGTGAGCTCAAAATTTAGATAGGTTGGGGTGAAAACCATTGTGAAGTGAGGATCATTTTCTCAATTTGGTTCAATCTAGATCACTTGCAAAAGATATTTAACTCGGTTTGATCCAAGAGCAAGCTTCTTCACACCTCCAAATAAGGATTATCAAGCATCATGTTGAATTAAACACTTATAGCTCATTTTCTAGATTAAACACTAGGTTCACAAGCCCACAAACATGTCATATGCTACCACTAGATTATTTCAAGCATACAAGCAATAGTGGTACCATACAAGCATCAAATTCATTTGATTTTCATGAATGAGCCTAAGACATGATAAGAATGACTAGATGCACTAAACAAGTCCTTAGCAATGGATGAACGACATATCAACCAACTTTACCTTGCTTTGCTCGAAGGAGAGGCATGTCATATAACGGGGTGCATCAACACATATTTGAGAAATCAAGTATGTTCAATTCATTCCTTAGCTTGCAAAATCTCATCTCTATCAAGTGGCTTGGTGAAGATATTAGCAAGTTGATCATCGGTGTCCACACTCTCAATATAAATATCCCCTTTTTGTTGGTGATCCCTAATGAAATGATAGCAGATATCTATGTGCTTTGTTCTTGAATGTTGAACCGGGTTGTTGGTGAGCTTCACGGCACTCTCATTGTCACATAGCAATGGCACTTGTTTGAACTTGATTCTAAAATCACTCAAAGTAGCCTTTATCCAAAGTAATTGAGCACAACAACTACCGGCCAAAATGTACTCCGCTTCGGCGGTTGAAAGTGCTACACTATTTTACTTCTTTGATGACCAAGACACAAGTGATCTTCTCAATAATTGACATGTGCCCGATGTGCTCTTTCTCTCAACTTTGCATCCTACATAGTCGGAGTCTGAATATCCAATCAACTCAAATCTAACTCCTTTGGGATACCACAATCCAACATTTTGTGTATGCTTCAAGTACCTCAATATTCTCTTTGTTGCCTTCAAGTGGCTCTCTCTTGGTGAGGCTTGAAATCTAGCACACATGTGTGGTAGAACTACCTAATCTAATGCCTCTCAGGAGTACTTGTCTTCTATTAGACACTAAGTACTCAAGGGAGGGCACCAAATTACACAGTTCCGTCGGGCACACCCCAAGAGAGAACCAAAAAATCCACATTTTTCCATCAGGATCACAAATGAGATAATAAAGCTTACATCATTATTAACCATTCCTTACATCGCTTTTCATGTAACATTAGAGTATAATATTTATTATTTATAATAGCGGAATATGATCATGTCATCAGAGTTATGAACAATTTAATTTAACAGCGGAATATAAACATGTGATCAGAGTTACAGTGGAAATAAATATCTATTTATGACATGATGAAGCATTGATATATAGACTATGACAACAGATTATAAAACTTCCATTTATAAAAGCATTTAGTGAGAGTTATAAATAAAGACTATGATCGCAACATAAAGGAATCCTCTCTGAGCCCACCAGAAGAGATCCACACACAAGAGTCAGCTCTAACATCCACTTGTCACCTGCAACAGGGGGAAATAAAACCATGAGTACTCAATTGTACTTAGCAAGACTTACCTGACAGGAGGAAAGAAAAGACTCCAAGGATATGCAAGGCTATCTGACTTGTGGGTTTATTGCATCTGCAGGAAGCATTACTAAGCATGCGTCCTTATATTCAATTTTATTAGTAGTCAACATTAGTTCTTTAACCAACCATTCTATGTAAGCACCTGTACTACTTTCAAGCAGGTGGTAAGCAATTAGAATCATTTTACCATCTTTCATCTTTTAGTTCTTACTACGTTGCTAGACTGTAGACAAGTCATACCGGAACACCGGCGATTTGTGAATCAATGTGCCCAGCTGGGTACCCTGAAACACACGCTCTGCTTGTACCCTAGGCACAAGTAGGACCAACCCACTACCCTCCTATCATGGGGTCTAGGTCCCCGTCCAAACTTGGACTCCAAGCCCCCACTCCTGAGTCCCGGACTTAGTGCGGTGCTAGGACCTCCACCCAAAAACCACCCTGAAAGTTGGTCCGGAAAGAGCCAGAACCCATGATAAGAGAGTAACAAGTCTTCCCGCGCCCATACACAAGTATGTGTTCAAGATAATAAGTCTATGACCTGCCTAGAACCCAATGCAACGGCCGGTCCTTAACCTACATAGACAGGAAAAACAGTGTAACCAAGCTATGCCTCATTGGCCGTAGGACACAACCTCTTACACCGACCAATACCCAAACCATATCCCTATCCGGTCTCTATTTTTCCTTTCACCATTCTTATCATGAGTGATAATAATATAGTAACGACAATAATATATTTCCTATCTCTCGCGAGTAATAGGCAATCACTCGACTTCTACTAGAGTCCTGTAGCATAGCAATCTACACGATCCTATCATACTAGTAAGACTCATAGGATATATATATATATATATATATATATATATATATGCAAGTGGGTTTCATTCAACTGCTTAAAACTTAATGCACAAATATAATTTAAAGTGCAGAAAAAGTAGAGGTTATGCACTGGGGCTTGCCTGGGTAAGATATATACTAAAAAGTTAGTATCTGCATCTTTAGATCATCCACCATCATCTGAATAGAAAGCCCATTACATCATCTCCTAGAGAGAATACCATTACACCATCTTCAGATTCCTTAATCATCCTTCAATTGATCCGTTGATCCATCATCGTACCTATATTATATGCATTGATGTAAATGATGCAACAGATAATTAACAAGGCAACAACAACTCTTAAAATAGAGTACATACTACAAACTATCAAGCTAGCTCTAATGACTAACGTACTAATCTACGCATCAATATCATCGAGAAAGGTGTCATTTCCCGATAAGTGCTTTAGTTATAAAATTCCAAGGTGTTTCCTTATTTCATTTATTTGATTTACTATATACTCAAACTAGGGCTCATTTGCTATCTTAGTAATTTAATTTCTCTGCAGCTACAAAAATTATAGTGGACACTCGATAACACTTCTAACCTACTGTAAATTTTTAGAGCTAACACTATCACCGATTTATCACGGAAATTCCTACAAGTTTATGTCTTAACGATATTAAGTATGTTAAAATAATCAGAGCAATCCTAAAAACATATAGAACCTATGCAAACGAAATACCCTATCATATAGATCATGATTTTAGAAACTTAACAAAATTAGTTTCATAATTTTTGGACAACTATACAAATTTATATTGATTTTACAAGTTTATTTCCGAAATTAAATTAGCAATTGCTTTAGAAAACTAAAGGGGCCAACGACCACCAATTCGGCCTAGTGGCCTAAGGTGGGAGTCCACGCACACGTGGCCTAGGAGGGGCGTCGAGCAGGCCGTAGCCACGGTGGCGCAGGGCAAACGGCCCAACAGGTCGGCCCACGCGGCGTGGCCCAGGCATGGGCGCGCATTTTGTAGAAAGACCCCACGCTTTCTCTATTCTACCCGAGATCCACAAGCACTGTGATGCACTATTCATTAGAGTCAAGCAATTTGCATTCGAAACCCTGAAATGTTCTCTATTTCAATTTCTCACCCGTCATCTTCCATGTGTGAGGCAGCGGAGCAGAGGAGCACCGGACGGCGGTCAATCCTGGCCGGGGAGAGCACAGCGGCTCCGGCCGATTCCTACCGGAAGGACAGTGACGACGGAGGCGGTGCACAGGAGCAGGGAGGGAGACTACCGCTCCTGTGGGCATTGGCGGCATGGCCAGGGGCAGCCCGAGGCGGTCCAGCCATGAGCGCTAGCGGCTGGCTAGGCACAACAGCGACAGCGAACGACGGCGGGGACTCTATGGGACGCGGCAGCGACGAGGGCAGGCTCCATGGCACTAGGCGGACATGGTGCGCCCCTGGCTAGGCCTCGCTCATGCCGGGGTAGGGCGCAGTGGCCTGGCCGCATGCGTGCAGCGCGGCGAAGGCTCGAGTAGTGGCCGCGACGGCTCCCGATGATGTGACTACGACGAGCGCGCGTGGGCACAATGGAGAGCGAGCCGGAGGTGGTGAGGTAGGTGGTCATGGCCGACAACAGCGGGGCATGTCAGCACGGGCGGTTAGAGTGGAGGGCGAAGGAGCAGGCGCTAGAGCGGACGACGGCGAGGCAAACGCTCGGGAGGGGCAGCATAGCGGGGCTTACACATGCTCTCGAGGGGGAGAGAGAACAACGGGCGGGAGGGAGGCGCAGCGACGGTGGCCCGACGTAGGAGGCAAGCAGAGAGAGAGTGGGAAGGGCGAGCAGGGGCTGGGGCTGTGGTCCATCGCGGCCGTGGGGCTCGCGCGCATACGTGAAGGCCGGGCGACGGCGGCGCAGCCACGTTGGGTACTCAGCTCGACAGAAGCAGGCAGAGACAAGATAGAGGCGGACATGCCTTCTCAACTTGTGAGAGAAGTCCTCATCCTTTACCTTCTCACCCAAACTCTTGAGATCATTGATGATGACTTGTAGCCTATAAAATATCTCCGGAATGAACTCATCATCCTTCATCTTAAAGTTTGATAGCTTGTCTTTGAGCATGTAGAGCTTGACACTTTTTACCGCTGAAGTGCCCTCATATGTTTCTTCTAGTCTCACCCAAACTTCACTTGCCTTCTCAAGATCTTTGATTTGCTCAGACACCTTTGAATCAATACCATTGTATATTGTGTTGAGTGTCATAGTGTTGCATTGCTTGTTGATCTTATCATTGTCGGTGAGATTGATAGGGTCAATAATCACAAACTCATTCTCTACCACATCCCACACCTTGTCATTGATTGAACCAAGGTACATCTTCATATTTCTCTTCCAATAATAAAAAAATGTGTCATCAAAGAACGGTGGTTTACCCCCAATATGGTTGAATACAATTTGAGCCATAATTTGCACCGAAGGTTGTTAAGCCTTGAAACAAACGGTGACCATGGCTCTGATACCACTTGAAAGGTTCTAAATGGCTAGAGGGGGTGAATAGCCTATAAAAAATTTCTACAAATACACTAGAGCAAGTGGTTAGTAACCTAAATGGCGAAATGCAATTTTGCTCTAGCTCTACAAGGGTTGCAAGCCACCTATCCAACAATTCTAGTTGCTATGATCACTAGGCACAAACAATGGCTATGTCACTACTCACTAAGAGCTCTCAACAAGTCTACACTAAAGAGCTTCACTAGATGATACTAAACTAGCAAGCAAGACAAGCTTTCAAAACTAATTACACTAAAGAGCTTGACAACTAGTTTGTAAAGAATGTAAAAGAGTGAGTATGGTAATTATACCACCGCATCGAGGAATGAACCAATCACAAGATAAAGACAATCCAATCACCGGGAGAAATTCAATCACACAAGAGACACAAGATTTTTCTCCCGAGGTTCACGTGCTTGTTGACATGCTAGTCCCCGTTGTGCCGACGACACTTGGTGGTTCGGTGGCTAAGAGGTGTTGCACAAACCTTGTCTACATAATTGAACACCTCAAGAACCTACCCACAAGTGAGGTAGCTCAATGATATGAGCAATTTACTAGAGTTGCCTTTGGCGCTCCGTCAGGGAAGGCAGAAGACCCCTCATAAGTAACCGATCAAGGCCAAAGACAATCACCAACTCCGCTCAATGATTCTTCAATCACCAGGCCATCTAGGTGTTGACAAACACCAAGAGAAACAAGCTCACAACTAGCCCAAATCACCCAACTAGTGCCACAAGATGATGCAACTCAATGCAATGCACTAGAGGCTCTCCAATCTCACTCAAGATGATAAAATCAAGTGAACAAGTGAGTGGAGTGTGTTGCTCAGCTTTCAAAGGGTGTGCACAAGTGTATGAGGTGTCAAGAGAGTGGCCAAGGCTAGCCACACCCTCAATTTATAGCCACATAAGCAAATAGAGCCGTTATACCCCTTGGAGTTGTTTCTGTGAGGTCACCGGACATGGCGGTGACCTGCCCAACGGTCAAATTTTAACGGTCACAAACTTGTCGTTGGGGCACCGGATAGGGTGGCGGTGGCATCGCCCTAGGGGTGGTGGTGACCACCTAGCCATGCCCCTGAGAGACCAAGTCTTTAGAATAAAATGGCGGTGGCACAACCCTACCAGTGGTGGTGACCGGGAGGTGCACCACCCTCACAGAGGCGGTGTCCACCGGACGCACCGGTGCCACCCTTCAACTTGCTGCTCTCGGCCACGGTTAGCGGGCCACCGGAGAAGCTAAGACGGTGCACCACCGCATCTAGGACGGTGACCACCTCGAACCAGCTGCTCTCGGTCTTGGCCAGCCGGTCACCGGATAGGCCAGGGCGGTGCACCACCCCTGCCATGGTGGTGACCACCCCGAGGCAAATACCTCCATTACCTGTGATTTCAATTCTCGATTCGATTCACATGCAGTCTAACACTCCTTTACAAGCGTTGCTAACCCTTAAAGTGTTTTCCCAAAATATGTTAGAGCCAAGTTAGCATTTCTCAAAATATTTTCGATAAATATTTTCGCTTGCTCTCCGATGTGCACTAGGCCTAAATGCAATGCATGAAGTCCAACACCTAGTGGCACTAGATGACCGAATTATCTAGTTAAGAAATCCTCTTAATAGTATGGCCATCTACCCTAAACGTGGTCACACTCTTTATAGTGTCTTGATCACTGAAACAAAATCCCTAATTATATCTTTGCCTTAATCTCCATAGGGTTTTGTTTTTCTCTTTTTTTTTTCCAAGTTGAACACTTGATCATCATCACATGTGGCCATCTCATCATTTCATGTGATCATCACCATCTCTTGAGTGCCACTCTGCTTCACACTTGGATGTACCAACCTAGCTCATGATCACACTAGATGATATAGGTTAGTACTTAGGTTTTATCAATTATCCAAAACTAAACTAGGGCTTTCAGGTTGGCCCCATTTGCGGCCACTGTATTTCCGTATTGCTAAGAATGCCCCTCTATTTTCACTCTCTCCCTGTCAATGACGTGTGGGCTCCACATGTGGCCCTATTCGTTTCGCTGAAATTTGGCTTATGCTAATTTGTTGTGATAGGAAAATACTGTTTGTTCACTGAAAAGTACCGCTAAAGTAGTTCCTCCTTCCCCATCTTCTTCTATTTGTGACGGCAACTGTTGCTCGCCCTCATGGCCGCCGCCGCGGCTGCTCGTACGCACGCTTGCTTGACGGCGACAACGGCTGCTACTCGCCCACGTGACCGCAGCGGTAGCTGCTGCTCGCTCGCGCGCCTGCGTGGCGGCGCCGATGGCTTGCCCGTGCACTTGTGTGGACGCGGCGACGGCTGCTAGCCATGGAAGGAGATGGGAAAGAGGAGGACCATGACATGTGGGGCCCACGCGTAGGGAGAGAGTGGAGGACAAGGGGCATTCTTGGCAATAGGAAAATACAATGGGCTGCAAATAGGCCCAACTCCGTTCGATGTGTATACTTTAAAAAAAAATCAAAGAATTATAATTGCTCATCTCCAAATAAGCTAATAATAATGGTATTTTTTTAGATCTACTCCCTCTGTCCCAGAATAAGAGTCGGGGATTCAGCACGCTAACCAAGAACGATGAGAAAAGACCGGAATGCCCCTATAAACACCATTTCTCTGTCAATCATGCGCTCCTCCCAATCCCATCCCCATCCAGATCCAGATCCAAAAGCTCGGGCGACCATCCCACCGCTCGAGCGAGCGCGCGCTCCACCGTGCCCGGATGCCTGGGCGAGCTCGCCGGCGCATAGGCCAAGCCTGCCCTGGAGCGCCTCCTCCTCGCCGGCGCTTATGCCGCTCGAGTGCTCCTCATCGCCACGCCTGCGCGAGTACTCGTCCTCACCGGTGCGTGGTCCGCGGCCGCCCAGCCACCGCTCGGGGGACGCTCCTCCTTGCTAGCGCGGCGGTAACTCCCGCCCGGGGCCGCGCACCATCGTTGACAGTGGAGGAGATGAGGAGTAGGGGTGGTGTAGGGGGCGACGGGATGTGGGAGGGAGGGGATGAGGACTGGACCAAAAGAGGAGCAAGGGTGGCGTGGGGGACGACGGGACGTGGGAGGGAAGGGGATGTGGACTGCCAGACTGGAGACGAAGGCTCTGTTCGTTTAAGCTTATCAGTCAAAATTAGTCCTACTTTTTAGCTATAAGAATAATATTTTTCTCTCGCTACAATTCAGCCGCAGCAACAATAAATCTTGCTAATCAGCCAAGTAGGGAGCAGAGTGCAGTGGAGGTAGGATCGCAGGAACAGAGCGTAGGGGACAGACCTAAAACGACACTCTTTGGGCGACCGGTCTTTTGGGACAGAGGGAGTACGAGAATGGTAATAGCACCGATAAAAAATAACAAGAAAACAAAGGTCCTTTTTCATTGTGACGACGAAGAAAGAATCTATTTGAGGTCGTCGGGGCTAGGTACACCGTAAACACCATCCGGTGACGTCGTCTTCTTCCCAAGCTATCCTGTCCGTCTCTCCCCCAGTCCCCCTCCTCCCCACTCTCGATCCAGTCTGTAGAGTGTAGACAGTGACCCACGTCCCGCGTCCCGGTTCCTTGCCGGCGGCAACGGCGCCGACTTGGCGAGGTCTTCATCTGCGCTTCAGCGGCGACGATTATCCACTAGGTACGCCGCCCATTCCCTTCACTTCTTGCCTTCCTGCTGCTGTGCAGAACCGAGCCGAGCAGAGCACCCCAAGATATCTGCATAATCTGACCCAATTATATCACACTACCCACTGACTTTTTTTTTTGGTAAAAAAAATCATATTGGGCTCTCCCCTGCTGATTGCTAGGTGGGAGAGCATGTCGAGCGCCGCGGTGAACGGGCTGGCCGGCGCCGGCGGCGGCATCATCGCGCAGATAATCACCTACCCTCTCCAAACTGTACCACCTTGTCCTTTTCTCTTCTTGCCCCTATCCCTCTATGAATCTTACTCCCTCAGTCCAAAAAAGAATAAATTTTGACCAAATTTATACCAAAACGTATTGATGTTTATGATGTGTAACAAGTATCACTAGATTCATCCTGGAATGTATTTCATAATAAATCTAATTAAAATATAACTGTAGGTAATATCTTCTATAAACTAGTCAAATTTAATATTGTTTGACTCCTTGTGAAGCGAGACTTCAATTCTTTTTGGGACCGATGGAGTACCATTATATCATCTTCTAATTTGGCAAATACTATCCTTTTGCTCCGTTCGATGGTTCATTCAGGTGAACACCCGGCAGCAGACGGAGAGGTCAGCGAAGAAGAGGAAGCCCGCGAGTGGTGCCAGTACCACCCACAGCTCCACCCTCTTCCAGATGCTCCAGGTGATTCATCGCGGGATTCAGCTCTTCCTGTAGTGGCTGCGCCAGATGCCCTCCCTAATTAAATTTGGAATAATCAAGTGACTGCAGCTGATTCAAACTGAAGGATGGGGTGGGTTGTATAGTGGCCTCAAGCCCTCTCTCATCGGCACTGCCGCGTCACAGGTTAAATTCCACTTCTAGTTTGACTGGATTTCGATAACTGCAAACTGCAATGTGTATGGATGAGTATATCAGTGCTAGTTGTGAACTTTGAGTCACATTCTCTTTCGTGGTTCCAGGGAATCTATTACTATTTCTACCAGATCCTCAAGAACAAGGTGGAAGATATAGCGGCTGCTCGTAGTAAGAAGGGCCTTGGGGATGGTACTGTCGGGATGCTTTCTTGGCTTGGTATTGCAGCCGTTGCTGGGTAACCTACCTACCTACTACTACTACTACTACTACTCATGCACTTGATTTGTTTAATTGTTGGAACAAATTAAAGGAGATGGGTGGATTGGTTAATCTTCTTATGTGTAGACCTGTGATGTTATTGGATGGGTGGATTTAGGATTAATGTGTCTACTTTTGTGGCAAATGTGCTGATTTTATGTGATTTTGTAACTTGGTACCAAAAAAGCATAGTTTTCAATAGTTTGTACCACATATTTTTAGTTTATGAGTTAATAATCTTGATCTTTCGGCATGCTCATTGTCACTTTTCTTTGTTGCAGGTCAATCAATGTTCTTCTAACCAATCCAATATGGGTCCTTGTGACACGTATGCAGGTAAATTAAACTAGGTTAATTAATGCCTTTTTTCTTCAAGAAGATAACCGGTACAGATCACTAAAGAAGAGAATCTACACACAGGGCTATTGAGTTCTTCTGTCTGAAAATCTACTACCACTGCTCAGGGAATGCTTATATTAGTGATACTTTTACATCCCACTCCATTGTATTCACGCAGTGTTGTGTAACTTGTGTTGCTTCTGATATCCCTTGTGATGAGCCTATCTGCTGTTTAGATATGAAATTGTATGCGCAGCCAGGCAAAGAGCTTACATTCCATTGTCTCAAAATGTTCGTATATTGGGAACTTGTATGGGTGAGGAAAAATCAGGGGACTGAAATGGTCTTCTCTATTAGGCAGCTATAGGAATATTAGCAAAGCTTTTTATGCTGGACGTTTATTGCTGAACCTTGATAATGCGACCAATCCTTAAAGTACAGTGCTGATAAATAAGATCTTTATTAAGTAATTTTTCCAGAAAAAAGCTAACTTGTAATCCTTATGGTTCAGGACCTATATGGTTGTGATTTGTTTTGTTCTTCACAAAGCATTTCCACGCCTCCTAGTTTCTAGTTTTTTTAAAGCCTATTGACTTGGCTATGAACTACAACTAATACATTCGCCATGACTCATATCCAATTTTTTCCTGCCAGAATTATGCAAAAGTGGTTACTTGATAAAAAAATATTATTTGTATATTAGCTGAACTCCATGTGGGGCCTGCTTTTACCTAGCCTACTGACAATGAAGTGGCTAAATTTAACTGCAATAATGCAATATGCTTCAACACCACTCATAACAAAAACTGCAACAAATTAGTAATTATCATTGGCCGTCTTTCAGACACATACTCAAGCGAAAAGGAAAATATTGGAGTCTAAGACGGAGCTTTTACTGAAAGAAATATCTAGGGCCAATTCATTGGAGGTTGCAGTTCTGAAGGATAGGCTGGTTAAACTGGAGTCGGAAAAACCTCATCCATATGGTACTCTTCAAGCGGTTAGCACTCTTGCCTCAAGTAGGCAATCCTTCATTCTAAACTTTTACTGTTTTGGTACAGAAAATTAATCAGTAAAGAAATGAAATGATTAATGGTACAGATCTTCTGAAAGAAAGAATTGGTAAGTATGCTAGATGCCACTGTGTTAGTTGTTTTCACACTTAATAGTTCGGAAATAGTAAATAGATACACTTGATAATTAGGCTATAAAAATACAAACTTCCTGAATGAGTAGTATTTCAATTCACTTTCTTATTGGTAGGAGTAGTTTGTTAACCTAGAACATTATAAATTTAATCAAGGTTTCATATAATCAGATTGAAAATAACTATAGCTGGTGTCTGAAGTTGCAAGTTCTTCTAATTTCTTTTACTTCACAATTTAAAGTAATGAAAAGTTATTTTATTAATGTGTATCGGTCTTAGACAGATCCGGGAGGTTTATCATGAGTCTGGTATAAGAGGATTTTGGAAAGGGCTTGTTCCAACATTA
Source organism: Miscanthus floridulus (assembly GCF_019320115.1). Taxonomy (NCBI): domain Eukaryota; kingdom Viridiplantae; phylum Streptophyta; class Magnoliopsida; order Poales; family Poaceae; genus Miscanthus; species Miscanthus floridulus. Next base: position 14,515,487 of record NC_089596.1, read on the forward strand.
ATCATGGTTAGTTATTTGCTTCTGAAATATACAATCAAAGTTTATGGGTTATGCATGCAAGTCCAAACCTTTGAAGCATTTAAAATGGCAGGTATGTAATCCATCGATTCAGTTCATGATCTATGAAACATTGGCAAAGCGCCTGCAGTCAAAGCGTTCTGTAAAGCAGCTACCAAAAAGGAACCTCACTGCTATGGAGGTAGATGATTTTCAGATTTAGGTCCTGCATTGTTCTTGTTGTTATGAAATGATGTGTGCACCTGACTTTGTGAAAGCATGATTGTTTGGGCTCATTGATCACCTTAGCTGTTTATTCTGCACCTAGAAATTTCATTTTTATATGATGCCATATAATGTTATATTAGATGTTCCACAAAAAAGAGCTGTTATTACCTACAAACCACTTTCTGCAATTGTGTACTACTTAATGGGATTGTAACAATTAGCAATTGCAAATGATTATATTACGGGATTTTCTTGTGAAAAGTTATGAATGTTCTAAGCATGAAAAATTAAGTGTAACTATGGGAAAGTTTGTTTACATATATGATTAGTTTGTTATCCAAAATGTCTTTTCGGTCTCTTCTAAAGTTCTAATTCACATTATTCTTTTTTACTTGAAACAAAGAACATGATTCATTTGTATAACATCCTGCTTTTAGTGGAAAATGCCTGGGTACATAATTATGGTATGTGTTCAGAGCAGCACTGGCAGCCAGCTAATGGAGAGCATCGAGATTAATTACTGCATTGATAGAGCATGATATGAAATAGGGGCATAGGGCAGTTCTTAGTTATGACAAAAATTAAATTCTTTATTTTATCATGCACCATTTTACCTATAGCAAGCAATATGGGTCCGCTGCAATATTTGACTATTTGTTGTAGCCTTTGATTACGGTTCCGTTTAATTTTTATGGGAAATAATTATGCTTGACTAATCATCAAGTTAAACTAATTAATATGTGTCTGTTTACCCTTAATCATTAGTAACTTCTTATGCTTCAAGATTCACAAATCTCTCTATAAGAGGACTAGGACTAACAGAGCAATTTTCATATGTTTAACTGTGCATTTCTACATACTCAAGAAAGAAGAATTCAAGCTCATGACTTCTCTATCCCATATCACTATCTAGATCATATATTTTCTTTGTTACTACTATAAATTCAATGACAAACTATTAAACTAGCAGTATGAATGCACAAGCAGATGGTAATGTTCATACATGTACTTATGTAGTCTTTCTCTGCACTTTCCTCCTTGAGCAGGTTTTTTTATTGGGTGCAATAGCAAAACTTGGAGCTACTGTAGTCACATATCCATTGCTAGTCGTCAAGGTACATTTTTTTTTTTGGATTTAGAGACTTGTTAATAGTTTTACCCTGTATTCTGAGCAAAGTTTAACTCTAGACTACCAGAGCATTACTCTAGCTAACTTTATTCTTAAATACATTGGTCTGGAGCTGAAGTAAGTAGCCTAATTCAAAGACCTCTGAAAATCTTGAGACATGATGTTTCTGAAATTCCTAGAATTGATTGGATTCATACTGTATATGTAGCCTAATTGCAATAAATGTTTTAAATAAACTGTTGGGTCTATTGTGCCTAAATTCAAATTGTGTGGCTTTACAGATTGCAGTAATTGAAATTTCACTCAAATGAACTGGTACTTAGGTCTGGTTTGGATCCACCTAGTTACAGGCACTAGTGGCACAAGTCCATCTGTAGGCTGTGGAGGGTGGTGAAAGATTCAATTTTTGCAACAACTGGTGCTTTAATTGTTTATTACTCATTATGTCTTAACTATTGCAGTCAAGGTTACAGGCAAAACAAGAAATTGGCAGCAATGTGATGTCCAGATATACAGGTATATTTCTCCAGTGCAGAACGGAACTAATAACAAATTGTTGATATGTTTTCTTCGAGAAAAGGCTCTTGATATACTTTCTATGAGATCATTATTTATATGGTTACTTTAAGAAAAAAAAACTGTTGATATACTTTGAGAAAACAAACTGTTGATATACTTGAGAACAAATTATTGATATTTTCTGTAGCATTGTGCTTTGATAATAAACATGATATCCTATTTATTTTAGTCACACATATATAATTTCATTGCTGTTAACATTACACCGACTATTTTCACCAGGTACACTAGATGCGATAATAAAGATGGTTCGCTATGAAGGACTGCATGGGTTTTACAAAGGAATGGGTACAAAGATTGTACAAAGTGTCTTTGCTGCCTCGGTTCTCTTTATGGTTAAAGAGGAATTGGTTAAGTTAGCAGTGCTTTTAGTTGCAAGGAGTAGGACTATGCTTATTACTACATCCAAGAAACAATAGGTGTTTGTCCATGACCAATATTTTTGGGGAGCCCGGTTTTTTGCCGCAACTTGTAATATGTAGGGTCTCATTTACATATCCTGTTCATGATCAATATGAAATTCTTTACTAGTTACTAGAGAAAACCATAAAGCCTCTCAAAAATCATACGTCTCCCCTGGAAGTTATTACATGTTTTGGGTTTAACTGACGTCCCAAATTAACTGCATTTCTAGCATTTGAACTTTGTCCCAAAATACACTTCTAGGTATGTCCCACATAGTTTAGAAGTTGTTTTTTTTTTACTTTCTCTACTTTCAAAGTGCAATCATTACATGCTAAAATAGCTTTTGATATGGGTAAATATGAACTTCCAAGTAACATAAATCTTCTCTAAGAATCATAGAAATTCACTTATTTTGGAAAGGAGGGAGTATGTCTCCTAGTCTGTGCTTGGTACTTGAATGATGAGTAATCAGCCTGTTCGGTTGGCTGGTTCGTATCGTTGCTGGTTCGTGAAAAAGTACTGCTGGCTGGTTTGTGGGAGAGAAAAATACTGTTCTGGCTGGAAATTTACGAGCCACAGCCAAACGAATAGGCCAAATAAACTAATAATGCATCGGATGTACGACAAACATGCATGGTGGGTGCAAGTACAGATCATAGTTGTTGCAAAATTAATGCTCAAACTAGTCATCGAAGTTGATATATGTGGGTTCATCGTTGTGACATGATGGACGTGAGATTGTTGAAAGGGCATGCCAGTGTGGTGTGCTAGTTTTGGCATCGACGGAAGCAATGCTGAAAGGATGATTTCCAACTGCCACTGCACGCTACTATGCTGCTGCGCCTGCCACCAAAACTGAACCATCAGAAACAGATGGACGGACACCACTGCTAGCTTTCCTGAGTCTTCTCTGCGGTACTGCAGAGGAACACACACGTTTGGTCATGGCATCCCGCCAAAATGAGACAAAAGAGGGGTGTTTGTCCAAACACGACACGTCCTTGATCCTGGCATCTCGCCATTGATAGTCATCCATGTGCCAGGTAGGTTTGGATGATGGCAAGTGAACTAGATTATTCATTTATTCTTTTCAGTAGTCTCATACAGACTACTCTGCTGTACCTATTTATGGAGACAAAAGAGGGATTGTCTGATCGAGTTGACACTAAGTGCTTATTTGAATGAGATAGGGCTAATTATTAGTTGGGCTAAGAATTATTTCAAGCTAGCTAAAATTGGCTAACAATTAGTTGAAAACTTGTCTTAAAAAATTGGTCCACCTATTAGCCCTCCTGCTTGACACAGGAGAGCTAATTTTTAGCTAGCTAAACAGGCCATAGATATGATTGCTTTCTCAATGTTTGTAGAACCACATAGAGATTTTATTCTCTCAAGCAGACCAAAAGAGATCTACGGCTTTCTCATTGTTAGTAAAAATACAGATTTTGTTCTCAAGCAGAGCAAAAGATCTAGGCACGACTACCGCTGCTCCGGCATCACGCGTCTTCTCCTAGGCCCTCGGCGGAGCCGTGCTCACTGCTCAACAGGAAGGAAGGAAAAGGAAATTTTTTTGACTAGAAGGAAAAAGGAAATTAAAGCTAATGGATAAAAACTAGGAAATGTCATATTTATTTTATATTATTAACTAGGGAAAACACCATATTTATAGAGAAGACAAATGATCGTTTGCAAATTTACAAGATACTCTCGTTCTAGCTACTATATTCCCAGCATATTCAGAGGAGAGTAGTCTTTTGCCCAAATTCAATGAATGTGTGGTCTCCACTCGCCTTGCACATATGCAAAAACGGCCCTGGTCTATGAGCAAAACAACCCACAGTCCATATTACTATTCCTAGAGACATCACTTATCCAAAAGAACCCTCGGACCTTTCCTCTCTTTACAATGGTGAGGCCCTCGGCCATCCCCGCGCGCTAAGGCACGGCGAGCAGTGGCACAGGCGCCTACGCCGGCCACCCGGGACCCCCGCTGACCTAACTACGAGGCCGATGCTCACCTAGAGTTCGATGCGAGACGATGGGCGGTGGTTGCGCGAGCCGGGACGCCGTAGAAGGACCTCTCCACGACGGCAGACACCCTACGGCAATGGCGACGGTGTTCGGGTGAGCTGCAACAACAATCAAGGCTGTAGGGCAGCGGGTGAGCAATGACGACTCACCAGTGACCTACCAAGAAGCCGGCTCGGCCAGAAACGACCCGAGCAAGGCTGGCCACGTGCGCGCGGCGAGGTAAACGGCGGACCGCAAAGGCACGACCGCGTCAGCGGCGAGGAGGCGGCACAAAAGATGCGACTAGCGTGCGCACGACAAAAGAGGAAGCCAATGCGAGCTAACGGTGCAAAGGAATTGGCGCGGGGTAAAGTGGTGGAGACTGGCCACGACGCGGGTGGCGACGGGCCTTAACGGCACGGTGGCGGCAAGATTCCAAAATTGGAGCTCGGCGTGACGCGAGTCAAGGTGGGGTGGGGTCGGTTGGAGAGGGGGTGTGAAGGCGGAGACGCGAGCATGGGGAATTGATGAGAGGTGCTTGCTCTCGGGCTTCACCGCGACGCAACACGACGATGGCGAAATGGGCGTGGCAGTGGGCTCGGCTCGTCCACGCCTTGGCGAGACGCGGCCGACCAGACTTAAGGCGACGTCTGCGCACCCACTACATGACACTGCGGCCAAACTACGTGCACGCGTGGAGACAGGTGAGGGCGTGGCATGCGCGGCCATAGCGCCATTAAGGCGGGACGACGACGTGGGGCAACCCACGTGTGAACTAGGACAAGGCAAGTGACAGCAGCACAGCGCCGCAGTGGCGTCAGTAGCGGCAGCGTCGCGACGCGAGGCGGGTGGCAGTGCGGACATGACGGCGAGTTGATAGCGCCGGCAGCGGCTCCGTCGCGGCCCATGCGGGGCAGTCGACAGCAGTAGCAGCGGCTCCGCGTGGCGGGGCCAGCAATAGCCGAGACTTGGCTAGGCCAGAGGCGGTCACGGTCGGCCACGCGTGGTAGCGCGCGCACGCACACGCGCGACCAACGTGGCGACTCCGACGCCCGAGCGCGGTGATCGCGGCCACGTGGCCAACCAGCCCGAAACCGTGACACACATGAATTTTAAAGCATTCAACACCAAACAATTGCTCCTAAACCTAAATGGTCTTCACCATTCACAAGATGGCACATAATCCTACCAAAATGAGCTATAACACTACACCACTCCTTAACCCAATCTCTCACAAAAAAATTACCAAACATAGCAGTGTCTAGCAGTCGGCAGACTTGAAGATTTCTAAGTTTTAGAGCTGAATTTGATTTCCATTTGCATTTCTAAGCTAGTGAAAATATTAGCTAGTAATATCATTTTTCGACCGCAAGTATTTCATTGTCATCTACAAAGTTTGTACTTCAAATTTTATTTAAGTATCACATACATGTTCTATAGCATTTTTGCTTAATAAAAATTGGTTTTAAACCCTAAGTGATATAACATGACTATTGAATTAACTTTCATTTTGCACTTTCGTTGATCATTTTGAGTTACGGAAATTGATCTACACTCTTTATTACATGCATTAACACATAAACACGATGCTCATGACATGTTTATTAAACGATTTACAGTGTAACACCGAGGGTGTTACAGTCTTCGTGTCCTTCTGGAGCCACTCTTCTTCTCCCATGACTTGAACCTACCAAGACGTGGCGTACCTGTGCAGAGATGGTGGAAAAGAGACAATGGACGAGGGGGGGGGGGGGGGGGGGGGTCTCCGAAGATCTCCACCCCAACAGTATTCTTGTGTTTCCGTTGAATAGATGGAAATATGGTGTATCCTCAATTTAAGAAAAAACAAAGTAGAGACCAAGGTTTAGGAGATGATGCTAGGAAGGCTCAAAACAAGGGTGAAAAATATACGAAGAGATCCTACTTAGGAAGTAGAGACCCTGTTTTAGGAAGTATGAGTGGAGATCCTATTTGGGATTTACTTAGGGCATCTCTAATAGTACAAAAAAATCCTAAAAATCAAGTTTCGCAACATTTCAAATATTTATTTGAAACAAAAAACAACCCCATTACCTGCAATTTCCAATAATTTGCTCCAAAAAATTAAAAAAACAGGTACACTTGAAGATCATTGATCGCTACCCATGCCACCAAAAATAGTGGCCGGAAATCCAATTCCAGTGAACCTCCCAGATGGCGGAGGCGCATCCATGGCCGACCGTTGTTGGCCATCCCCGACACCTACCCTAACTCACATCTAGAACCTTAGAAAATAGAATCTCCATTGCCTTCTCTACTTTCTAGTATTTTCGTATCTAAAAATAGTTGTTGGAGATTCAATTCCATTTAATCTTTAGGAGACGGCTGTAGAGGGGATAGAGTGTTGTAGAAAAAAAAATAGGTGCCCCATGATAAGGAGTAGAGCAGTCACCCGCGTATCTTTGCGCTTGGATACCTCTATTTTTCAAGCGCAGATAGATTAGGAGTTATACGGGAGTTGTTGGGAGTAGTTTATTTTGTCCTGCCAAAAAATCAAAATTGGTAGTGACTTTACAAAACTGTTGGAGATGCTCTATAACCAATAAAAGCAAGGAAGTGGAAAAGGCAAATGGGTGATGATAATGCTGTCACCACCGGAAGTTTAGATAGTAGCAATACACGCTAATTGATGATAGGGTTGATCATAGTAGGTACACTTTTAATTTTCAGCAGGATTCCCTCCTACAAACTTTTGCTCGCATAATCTCCATCGGATCTGGATGTAGTGACAATCTTGAGGGCTCTAAAAAAATCCAAATTAAATTAGTATACAATTACAATCTCTTGAGGAAGTGTAGCACCCAATTTTAAGAATAAAACCAGATACACACCATATGTGAACCCAAAAAGTTAAATCTCATGTATAGCTACAAATAAGAGTAATATCGAAAGATAATGCTTCAAATATAACGTACTTAGTATAAAGGATATAACCTTAGACAACAAACAACAAAAAGACAACTCCGATCTTCGGGAGAAGACTCCAATTCTATAGAGACAACTGACTGGTTGATCACAAGCCTAATTCCTCCAAACTCTAGCAATCTGGTACCCATCCGGGATTTTTATCCAAATAATTGAAAAATAAAGCAAGCATAAGTACATGTCGTACTCAACAAATATATTATGGGGTTCATGAGGCTTAAAGGCTGACACTGGTTTAACTACGATTAGCTTTTAATGAGTCATCTTTTAGCAATTAGGTGGCAAACAAGCTTATTTACAAGCCCATATAAATACATGATCAGGTAAACATGAATAATGAATATCATAAACAGTAATCATTAGTGAGCATCTTTATCATCGGTATCATCAATGTTCATCATTTATTCCGTAAGGGTCAAGGCCACTCGTGACCGTGACCATGGCTGATATACCGATTTTACACTCTGTAGAGGTTGTATACTTTCACTGTGAGTCATGATTTACTCTTTCGTCCGAGGTGATCAGCCTCTTAACCCACTACCAGAGAAGGTCGGCAGGGTTCACTATGAAGCCTTTCAAAGATTTGTCTAACAAGTTAGGGCCGCTAGGTTTCTATGTCGTGCGAATGTAGGGCTCCCCTTTCGATAGGCACAATGAGACACAACCTATACACTGACGGACAGAGGCCACACTATATCCAACTTGAAACACACCCCTCTTGCACCATAAAGGTAACCACTAAAAGCTAGAAAATGTCCTCATACTGAGCTAAAGCCAGAGCCATGTAGCCCTCACAACTGTACTGTAAGTCCCGGATGTTCGCTTATAGATAAGTCCTTAGGGAGGGGAATCTAGAGCACCACAAAATAGCCCAATGCTCTAGCCCTCTTGTTCCATGTTGCTAAAAAGCATCTTTTAGTGTTTATTGCATATACCATTAGTCAAGTTACAAGATCATGGTTGTAGTTGAGCACTAGCATCATACTACCCAATGCAATACCCCATAGGTGACAAGGTACAAGTACAAAAGACTAGGTGTCGGGTTCATAAACCCGGGGGTCCCTCGGGGACCGGCTTCCACGCCAGGGCTCGGCCTAGGAGGACAGCCTTTTTTTCTTCTGGACTGGCCCAAGAGTCTAAACTCAACAGACCGGAGCACTCGCTTCAGGCCTTGGCCGCCTTCGGTCCATCTTTCCGACCGGAGCACTAGCTTAAGGTCAGGCCAACTCCGAACGGCCTCTCCGATCAGAGCGCTAGCGTCAGGCCCCGGCCGCCTTCGCACAGCCTCCACTCAGAAAGCCTGACCCGAGGACCGCCTCTGACTCTGACCCCGTGTCTCCGACCGGGGTTCATAGAAAACCCTGCCCATCGCTATTCTCCGACTGGCGCGCCAGAACCGACTGGGGCCATCCGACCGGGGACGCCTGCTCGGAAAGAACCAGAAGGCGTACGAAGGAAGGCAAGACGTGGCTCGCAAGTCAAACCACGGTACCAAGGACCATACCCTACGGAACAGTACTTTACAACCACCCTGCCACAAATAGTATTGTAGGCGCCGACATTTACCTCTACAGTATTGTAGGCGCCGGTCAAAACACCCGTACGGTAAGACCCCCCATGTGCCTCTAGGCATCAACAGTATTGTGGGTGCCGGAATTCACCGTACCAGGTGAACGTGGTACAGCCATGCCTCCAGTCGGTGAGACATCATTTTTGTAGGTACCGACGTCCTCCAGTCTTGAAGAAAGCAGCTCAACCTCCCACATGTACCTGACATTCTACAGTGACATCAACAGTATTGCGGGCGCCCACCATTATCCCGTCCCCGTCGGTGTGGGCAACAAGGCTTAGAAACATCCGCACTCTCTCTCCCTTTCACTTGTAAAGCCATCCTCTTCTTCTATAAAAGGGGATGTGCTCCCTCCAAACACAGAGGGTTAACCCAAGTCGACTTCTTCAAGTTCAGGTTCATTAGATCGATAACTCACAACCCCTCAAGCACACGCTTGGACACTTCGTTCATAGCATAGCTTCTGTCGATCTCGGCCCTTCTGACCGGATCGACCGGACACCCCATCTCTCTCTCTCGTTTGTAACCCCACTACAGACTTCGAGCACCTGGGCTCAGGAATAAAGTCACCGATCGACCCACACTAGACATAGGGCATGTTGCCTGAACCAGTATAAATTCTGTGTCATTGAGTGCTAGGCCACCTCCGATCACAACGTGTAGCAAAACTATAAATATTTACTAGTTGGTCACTTTCTGTACCGACACTAGGATATCCTTAGCGGTAGTCAAGGTAGACACATGCAGCATGAATTAAATGATTAAAGGTGTATAGGACAACAAGGAAGATCCCATGCTATACTTGCCTTAAACTCAAATCCTTCTTCTAGTCCAAACCTTCAATGAATTGCTTCTGGATTCACCGCGTATAGCTCACCGACTAGACATGATCATAAAACACCACACAAGCATCCATGCAATCATACACGAAGCAAACAATAGAAATAAATTAGAAGAATACACCAAACATAATAAACAAGAGGTAAAAAGGTTTTAAAGATGTTCTACATGTTACTACATGCTAATCGGAGCTATAACAAAAAAGTTATGACTTAAACAAGATTTCCTTTAATAAAATAATAGATTAAATCTAATCTTGAATTTCAAAAGTTAAAAATATATTTAACAGTAGGATGAACATGTAGATTACTCAATTACGAATCTAACGCAACTTGAATGGATCAAAACGGAGTTAAAACGAAGATTTTATGGCCTAAATAAGACTAATGGCAAAACTGTAAATAGCTAGAACTTATTTTTGAAATAAAATAAATCAAAATCGAGATTTTGAATCAACCGAGGGACCGCGGGTTGATTTTGAAGAACTACAGGGTGCTTCTGCAAAAGTGCAGCAGCTAGCGGGTTGACATGGTCCTCGTCCACGTGGAGGCCACATGGCGGCTGTAGGTTGGTGGGTCCTTGGTGGACCGGCTAGCATGGCACCGTGGACTAGGTCCATGGTCCATGGTGGACCAATTATGAAGGTGTATGGCCCGATCTAGTTTGGACCACACATCGATGAACGGATGGCTGAGGGCGGTTGGGATGATTGGGTCACCGGTATAGTGATCCCGACGGCAGAGGCCATGGCCGAAAACTTAGAAGCTCACCGGCGCAAGCGGAAAACGGCGTAGGTGCCTCGGTTCTCCATGGGGAAAGCACGGGGAGTTAGCTTAGGGTGCGGTGAACTCACCTAGCCACTTCCCTAGGACGGTGATGGCTCAGCGACGACGCTAGGCTAAATGGGGCGGTGGCGACAGTTCGGCAGCACGACGGCGCGAGAGTGATAGAGGGCGAGAGAGGGAGCAAGCAAGGCACCGTCTGCTTGCTTACCTCTTAGCGAAGCTCGGCGATCGATTCTTGATGTCGGGGAGGCAGTGCCTGGCTCTAGAAGCGGTGCCCGGTGACCTCGAACCCGGTGAGATCCCTAGCATGTGCGCGGCGTGGGGTTAGGGCTAGCTGCGGCTGTGTCTTGGCTCGGTGGGTGCGGCACGGCGTAAGAGCTCTTTTTATGGGGCCACGAGGCATGGGGCGTACGCCGACTGGTGATGACAGCGCAGAGGCAGACTCCCGGTGGTAGAGTCTGGCTCGGCCATGGGAAGATGGCACGACTGATAGGACGGGCCGACCTATCAGCGAGTGAGCGTACGGGACCTGGCGGTTAGTCACAGCTAGAGACAAAGGAGTGGGCGCGTGACTGGGCTAGGGCCGAGCGGGCCATGGAGACAGAGAGAAGGGAAAGGAGCGGGCGCACGCTTGGGCTTCGGCCGCGCTGGGGTCGACTAGGCAACTAGGCCACACGAGGGATGGAGGGAGTCGGCCTACGGAAGGGATGAAGTAGTGCTGGGCCTGCGCGGCTACGCTGGCTAGGCCATCAGGCCAAAAATAGAGAGAGGGAAAGGTTCTTCCTTTTTTTCTTTTCATTTCCAAACCTTTTTCAAATTCTCATTTCAAAAAACATTTCAACAAATTTTGATTTTCTTTTTGAAGCAAAACAACTCATCTTAATAAATCAAATGCGATGAAATGTATGCTCAAACATGTTTCTAAAACCTATGATGAATTTTATTTTAATGAAAAATTATTATTTCCTATATTTTATAAGCACAAAAAAATATAATTGAATCATTCTAACTTTATTTCAGAAAAAGCAAATTTTCGGGTGTTACAATTCTACCCCCTTAAGATGAATCTCATCCTCGAGATTCGTAAGACGTCGACTAGGAGATAGGGATACTCCATTTTTGGATTCTTCTTTACCTTGCATACCTGGGGACCTTACTCCAAGTAACTTGCCCAACTAATTCCAAGATTTTGACATATACTCCAAACAATACTCAGGTAACTCCAATCACTAGGCCACCTTTCCTTTTTAGTCCATACTTATTAGACCTCTTTCTTCATATGTTCACCTTCCAATAGAGTTTCCTTACTTTCTTGGTCTGAAGTAGGTTCTATCACCAACTTTACAACATTAAGGACTATATATGCTCAGGTCAAGTTGCTCAACTCTCAAACACAATTCTAAGTCCACGGAGTCGTTCGAATCTTCGTAGCATACTCTCCTTTGCTAAGGACATTTGTCCAAGTGATAGCACTTTTCCAAGTCATAATCAACTCTAGTCCAACTATAATGTCCGAAGTTTCTATCTGATTCTTTTGTGAAAATATACTTCTTACTCTCACATCCTTGTAGATGTCACTCTTATGTCCAAGAAAATAGCACCTCCGCATCACGGGTCGGGTAGTCCAACTCACGCTTTCTCAATTAATTTAATCCATAAGCCACTACTCTCCTTCTAGATATGATGCTTCTCAAAAGATAGAGAAACTCTTATTTTGATCTGACAAAGCTATCATATAGGTTTTACTTCAACCGCCTCTTTCAAGCTTACCTAAGGTTTCTTAATCCAAACGAACTTAAAACCTTCTTCAGTAGCTCTATCAATGTCTTGATGGTCTTGGATAAACTTCCCTTGAACCTTGTGGGGGTATGGCCTCCGGTACCCACGAGGCAAGACATGGACCACGCCTCAAAGGTGGCCCAGCCCACAAGATCAAGGCGTGCACCTCAAGACTACATGAAGATGTGATATATTGTATAGTACCAAATAGGATACTTTTCTTGTAACCCTATCCCTCTAGAGCAAATAAGGAGAGACAGGGGTCCCCTAATCGACATCCCCATATAGATCCTAGGCCTAGCCTAAAGCATACAAACACACGCAATATCATACAATAGCTAATACAATCCAACAGACCACAGGAGTAGGGTATTACGTCGCGCTGACGGCCTGAACCTGTCTAACTCTTGTGTCTCTATTACCTTCTTGTTCTTGATTACACGCATCTCTGCCGATCAATCTATCTTCGTGGGATACCCCTCGAAGGACTGCCGACGATATTCTGTCGACAGTTAGCGCGCCAGGTAGGGGTGTGCGTGTTGTTTCCATGACGAACAAAATGGTGTATCTCAAGATCAACACCATCCATGACGGCACGATGTCACGTTGGTGACATGATGTCACGGCGCGACTCACCGTGAATTCACAGCAGCAACGCACGAGTAGCATGACAACACTAAGCGATCTTTGTTGAGATCAAAGTGACTTGGCGGGGAAAGGCACGATGATTTTAGCCGTTGCAGCATGTTTCAGATCCAATCTAAGACCTCACGCAGAGCTAGAGGGCAAGCCGATCTGCAATGCCACCTTCTCCATCTCTCAACAATCAAGAAGTCAATCCAACAACATGGAGACGCGTGTGTAGCAACGTGCAAGCCGAACCAATCTTGGCTTCTTGTATGTATGCTTACATCTTACGAGCATGAGCGACACGATCATGAAGATTTGCTCCAATTAGGAATCCGCCAATATGGCCTATACATGCTATGCGGATGCTACAAGCCACCGACATGAGCCAAGATTGGATCATCCAGAGCAGCAGATTATCGGATTATCAGGGCATCATCGCAATCACTAGGCAAACAACAAGGACATACGATCTACAGCACCATGAAGATGATGCAAGCAAGACCAAAAGTCATGCAAGCTAACATGCAAATTAGGCCTGCATGTACATGCATATGCCTGAGCCGTGCAAGGCGCACGCATAGATTGCATTTTTGGCATCCGAGCCGCTAAGCGAGCTGCCCGATTCATCGACCACTAATATAAGGACGACGTCGCCCAAACTACTTACTCCGACCACCTACCACGTCGTAATGATGATTGCCGCAAAGAACAGCACCATGACAATCGCGACCGTCGCCATGACGACAGTTCAAAAAGCTCGAGGGCCAGGAACTTTCGTCAACGCCGACCAAATAATGCCATACGCTGCCAACCAGATGTTCTGTCTAAAGCTAAGTCACGCTTTAATATTCTTGTAAATATTCTTCAATCTTCATATATCGCCATGATGTTTATCTGAGCTGTTTTCTCAATGTTTGTTCTCCAAATGATTTTCTTTCATGTATACCATCTTAAAGATGACATACAGCTAAGCCTAAGGCAAATCCTCGAACAGTCATGTTGATGCTCGGATGTTCCCAGAGACGGCCCTATCTCTGGCTTCTCCCTACACGTGCACGAGCGTCTGCCCTCTGTGTTACGGGTGGTCGACAATGGCTCCTTGGCGACGCTTTGTTCTTCCTACACGCACACGGGCTCCGTGCTCCGTGTTATGGTTAACAGGCTAGCTAGGGCTGGAGACTCAGCTACACACTAACTGGTCGGATGATTTATATTAAATATAAATACATCTTCATAATAACACTGAGTGTTTACACCAACTGATCGCCGAGTTGCATATGCTATTTCATCACCATTGCTGATTCTTCATCGCTGAGTTCATATATTTATTTTTACATCATATACTACCTATTCTACACATTTGTTTCGCAGGGGCATGGCTCGGTCAACAAGCACACGCTCAGGGACTAGACAAGATGATCATCGTCTGGGTGGTCGGACCACCTATCAGACGGACTTCACCGCCAACCAACTAGTCGGACTGCTCGACGCTCACTCCTGCTCGGCGCTCACTCATGCTCGGCGCTCACTCTTGCTTGGCGCTCACTCCTGCTCGGCGCTCACTCCTGCTCGGTGCTCACTCCTGCTCGGCGCTCACTCCTGCACTATGTTCACTTCGCCCCCGACCAGTTGGTTGGACTGCTCATCGCACGGGCTTCATCATCAGCTACGCTGGGGACTCACCAGCTATGCTAGGGACTCCTTGGTGTTTGGATTCTTCATGCAAGTGTCACCAGCTACGCTAGGTACTCCTCGGTGTTTGGATTCTTCGTGCAAGCATCACTAGCTAAGACGGGGACTCCTTAGTGTTTGGATTCTTTGTGCAAGAGTCACCAGTTAAGCTGGGGACTCCCTTGGTGGTCGAATCTTGCTATGTCTCATCGGTGTGCTATCAAGTTGCTTCATGCTTTTTGGATTAGGGTGCTGATATTGGGCAGCATATCTGGGGTCTTGATACGCGCATGTCAGATGATGCCGGCAACCTTTCTGATTTCTTTTCTTTGACCCTACTACAAGATTCATTCTTCATCTTCCAGCAGGCTCGGGGACTAAGTGGCTACACTTCACCTGGCGGTGAATGTAGTGTTTATTTCTTGATTTACCCTCCTTATCGATGGAGTCTAAGTGGCTACACTTCTCCTAAGTGGAAGAATTTTCAAATTTTATCTTGAGCCCCTTACATCCTTCTAGCAAGCCTTACTTGGCTAAGTCCGTGGTCTTCTAACTAGTTAAATTGGTTGGCATTGACTTTCACCGCCTAGGTCACAAGTTAAGCTGGTTGACTTTAATTTTCACCGCCCAGGTCACCAGTTAAACTGGTCGGTTTCGACTTCCACTACTCGGATCACCAGTTAAACTGGTCGGCTTCATGTCAAACTGCTCGGACTTGTTCAAGACAGCGTTGCTCAAAGGATATAAGGCGCTCGGGGACTAGCTGTGGAGGTATGGCCCCTGGTACCCACAAGACAAGATATGGGCCGTGCCCCAAAGGTGGCCTAGCCCACAAGATCAAGGCGTGCACCGCAAGACTACATGAAGATGTGATATATTGTATAGTATCAAATAGGATACCTTCCTTGTAACCCTACCCCTCCAAAGCATATAAAGAGAGGCAGGGGTCCCCTAGTCGACATCTCCATACAGATCCTTGGCCTAGCCTAAAGCATCTAAACACACGCAATATCATACAATAGCCAATACAATCCAACAGACTACAGGAGTAGGGTATTACGTCGTGCTGATGGCCCAAACCTATCTAACTCTTGTGTCTCTGTTGCCTTGTTCTTGATTACACGTATCTCTGTCGATCAATCTACCTTCGTGGGATACCCCTCGGAGGACTGCCGATGATATTCTGTCAAACCTCTAACCAAACCTCATTATTAAAACTCTAAATTTCTCTCATCTTTGAGTGGGTTCCTATCACATCATTAACTTTCTTCAATCCAAACCTTCTTGTCATACTTAGTATATCATTGGGATTTCCTGAGACTCCATAGAACCATCTGTAGTTATCAGATATCTCCTTCCTTTGTCATCAATTCCTACTTGTTCTAGGTATGTTGAAGATTGGACTCCTAGCTGAGGATAACTCGAATTGCGAAGCCATATTGACAAATGCATCCATTCCACGTAGATGATCCAATAACTTATCAACCGAGCCAAGGATACTTACTTTGGATGATGAAGCCCTTAAGTGGTATACATCCTCTGAGTATACACCTTCTAATAAGTCATTCTCATATTCCTCAGGTGCAGGTTGAATACCCTCATACTCAATTCTTTCTCCTAACAATGTTATTAGAAGCACCGAATGTTGGGCATACTTAATCACTCCTTTACATGCAGACAACCACCCCATTCCAAGGATGTTATTAGAGGTGCTGCCGGTCTTGGTGCACTTGGAGAGGGCAGCCTCCGGCCCTCACTGCCTTCCTCATGCCCATCGTGCTCATTGGCTTGGTGGTGTGCCTCGCCCGAAAGAGGTGGAGCCACAGCTCCCAATGGGGGGCAATCCCTAGGTACCCCTCACAGACGGCGACGAAGATGGCCACCTGCATGATGGAATTGGGGTTGAAGTTGTGGAGCTCCACGCCGTAGTAGTGCGGGAGTGCCCACATGAACCGGTCCGCCGGTAGGCCGAGACCGCGCTCATGGAAGGACACAAAGCTCACAACATAGCCATCACGTGGCCGTGGCTCCGGCTCACCCCCGGAGCAATCCACTCCGGTCTACTAGGGTCGGTAACCGAGCGGAGGAGGCCGTCGTCGACAAGCGACTGCAGCGTCTCCACGGATATGTCGGACCGACCCCAAGGATCTGCCTCGATGACAACAACACCGGCCATGAGTGCGGTGGAGAATGCCACTATGGCGGTAAGCCTCGCTCTCTCTCTCTCTCGCCCTTCTCCCTTCTTCTCCCTGGCGCTCTCTATTTCTAGCAATGGTTCGAGGGTGGCAAAGGCAAGTGTAGGTAGGGTAAGGAGGGGAGGGGTGAGGCTCGTTATGTATTTATGTAGGAAGGGGGCAAAACAGACGGGCAACAAAATCGGGGAAGTTAATCCAGATTCGATTCTACCGCCCACGCACCCAACTTTCCCTTATTAATCGCATGAACAGTTATGTCCAATCCGCTGACACAGCGTCGCGTCCAACCACAGTAGCGGCAGGCGCCATTCCGCCTCCCCGAGAAAACCGCCTCAAAAGGCACGCCTACCGTTGTTAGCCGAGGGGAGGGGAATATCCCCCATCCGATTCATTTCAGATGAAGGAACTGGGCACCGAGCCTGTTACGGTCCAGGGGTTCAAAGGCTGGGCCCCCGAGGGTTTTGACAGCCGATCCAGGGCAACAGAGTCAAGGACGACTATGGGCGAGCCTGTACGGGGCCGTGGCCCAAGCAAGTGAAATGCTTGGGATGCCCTAAGTTGTGTCCGAGACCGGCAGGGAGGTCTCTGAATGGGATCCCACCGTAGCGAGGCAGTGAGCCTCTAGGGCCAATCGAACGGCCCTGAGACCCACTAGAGAAGCCCTCTGGTACTTTTGGAGTGCATCTCTAGATCGCTAGCTAACCCCTATTGAATGGGGCACGAGCCTCCACTCGGACTTACCCAATAACAGCTCACCAGAAGTGTCACCGCTCGCGCCCACCGAGGGTAGCCTGGCATATTCCACCCCTCCTTCTGAACGAAAAGGATGTGTGAGGGTCGCACAAAAAGCTAGGGGAACTCCTGACAGCCCTCTCGCTCTGTGCAGAGGCTAGGGGGTTCTTCCTGCAACCTTGCCGAGACCCAGGGACCTAGGCTCGCACTCGAGGGGGCTCAACAAACAAGCCCCTCCTTCCAAATGAAAAGGATGCGCGAGGGTCGCACAAAAAGCCAGGGGAACTCCTGACGGCCCTCTTGCTCCGTGTAGAGGCTAGGGGGTTCTTCCTGCAACCTTGCCGAGACCCAGTGACCTAGGCTCGCACTCGAGGGTGCTCGGCAAACAAACCCCTCCTTCCGAACAAAAAGGATGCATGAGGGTCGCACAAAAAGCTAGGGGAACTTCTGATGGCCCTCTCGCTCTGTGCAAAGGCTAGGGGGTTCTTCCTGCAACCTTGCCGAGACCCAGCGACCCAGGCTCATACTCGAGGGGGCTCGGCAAACAAACCCCTCCTTTCGAACAAAAAGGATGCGTGAGGGTCGCACAAAAAGCCAGGGGAACTCCTGACGGCCCTCTCGCTCCGTGCAGAGGCTAGGGGGTTCTTCCTACAACCTTGCCGAGACCCAGCGACCTAGGCTCGCCCTCGAGGGGGCTTGACAAACAACCCCTCCTTCTAAACGAAAAGGAAGTGCGAGGTTCGCACAAAAAGCCAGGGGGACTCCTGATCGCCCTCTCGCTCCGTGCAGAGGCTCAGGGGCTCCTCCTGCAACCAAGTCAAAGACGAGCAACCCGAACTCGCAAGGAAAAATGCGACAAAAGGCATCGAGCCTGTTATGGTCCAGGGGTTCGAAGGCTGAGCCCCTGAGGGTTTCGATAGCCGCCCCAGGGCAACAGAGTCAGGGACAACTATGGGCGAGCCCGCACATGGCCAAAGGCCCAAGCGAGTGATTGCTCGGGACGCCCTAAGTCGTGTCCAAGACTGGCAAGGAGGTCTCTGAATGGGATCCCACCATAGGGAGGCATTGAGCCCCTAGGGCCAATCGAACGGCCCTGGGACCCACTAGAGAAGCCCTCTGGTACTTTTGGAGTGCGTCTCTAGACCGCTAGCCGACCCCTATCGAATGGGGCACGGGCCTCCACACAAAAAAGATAAGGAAGCTCTTGATCAACCTCTTGCTCTGCGTAGAGGCTTGGGGGCTCTTCCTGCAACCAAACCGAGGCCCAGCGACTCAAACTCGCATTCATGGGCTCAACAAACGCAATAAACCCCTCGCACGATGTAAGAAAAGCCCCTGGAGGAATAAATCCACTCCTCCAGGGCCTCGGGGGCTACACCCGGTGGGTGCGCTCGCGCACACCCACCGAGGCCTCAAGTACGAAACACCATCTTGCCAGGAGCTGCTGTGAGTCGAGTCTCATCAAAACCTCAAGGAGAGCGCTCACACTCTCCCTAAGGCTCGGGGGCTACTGTCGGGTACCATAAGAAGGGGTCCCCTAAGCAACAACCAAAAAAATCACTTAGACCCTGTCAAAATCAAAGCCAAGAGACAACTATTGGCTAAACCCCGGCCTTGTCTAAGGCCACCTACTCACCGCCTCGCTAGAGGCCTCGCACGAGAGGCCTCGGATGGCCAACTGATTCTCCGTCTCGCTCGAGGCCGGCTCGTAAGGCCTCGGACGGAGAACCAATTCTCCGATTCGCCCGAGGCCCTGCCTAGAAGGCCTCGGACAGCCTACCGAATCTCTGCCTCGCTCGAGGCCTCGCACGAGAGGCCTCGGACGGTCTACCAATTCTCTGCCTCGCTCAGAGCCTCACACGTAAGGCCTCAGACAAGATGCCGATTCTCCGTCTCGCTCGAGGCTGGCTCGGCAATAACCCCGTCGCCTCTGCCTCGACCGATCTCCCCAACACAACATCGCGTCCAATTAATGCGACCAACCACTCCTGCAACATCAGACGGACGACGGCACGACACAGTAGAGCAGCCAACGAGACGGAAAGTCGCATCAACACCATACCGTCCGGGATAGGATAGGACAGAGCAGGGGTTACCAGCCGCTGTGCTCGGTACTGTGCCCATGACCGGTGCCCGCACTGCACTATGCTGCCTAACCCCCGCTCTAGGAACAACACGGCATGGGGAGTCAAGTCCGAGTCACTATAGCCTCGGAATCAGTGTACATGACCAACTGCTCCCTCCACGCCTCGATAATCTACTTCAGGGTCTCGGCAACCTCGGGATTCATGCCCACCGAGCCCCCACAATGGCTCAGCCTCGGCACCAACTGAGCCTCGGCTCTTCACGCGGTCAACACACAGCGACCGACACGTCGCCCGCTAGGCCCTGCATCAAGCTATCACTAGAGCTCCCACGTCGCACAGGGTCGGATGTGATCGGCGTGTTGCTCCAGCACTTCAAGGATAGGACCACTCCCTCGACCATACCGCCACAGTGACAGGCTACAGGGCTCAGACATGCCGCCTCTGTTCGCACGACGCCACGTAGCTAACACATGTATCACCCCTATCCCCCCTTCAACTATAAAAGGGAGAGATCGGGGCCATTTCTAGGGGGGACACTGACTCTCACACTCGCACACGCTCAGGCATAGAGGGGTTCAGGTCTACGAACACGCTCACATGTGAGCTCACGAGGTTGATGAACACATGCTCGACACTCTGTAACGCGCACGCTTCCCCGCTGCTTGAGGTCAGCACCTCAAGCAATCCACGCTGCTCCACACGGAGACCTAGGACTAGCTCCCCCTCTCGCCCTGCTTGTAACCCCCTACTACGAGCATTTCAGTGCAAGGAATACAAGATCGATCTCTTAGACTGGACATAGGGCACCTATTGCCCGAACTAGTATAAACCTTGTGTCTCTTTGCATCACCATTCGGGATTAGGGTCACGCAGTACATTTTCACTAGTTGGTTGAGGGCTCGCCAGTCTAAAACACCGACAGTTGGCATGCCAGGTAGGGGTCCTATTGCATGTCATCTTCATCATCCCTACAAGTTTCGGATGGCAGACCCTGTGCGACCACTATGTCTTGGCACGATAATCTAGTTCGGGAGCCTAGAGTTCATGTCTCTGGGATATGAGTACGATATGGTACTCCTCTCACCCAGAATCCCACTCTCAACACCAAGAAAGGGGGAGTACTATGCTCCAGGATAGTACGCTCCTACGAGGGATGCCAGTACTACGCACGGCAGATGCATCTCTCGGCCCAAGCTCTCCAAACCATCCCCATCACATGGCCGTTTGCCATGTGGGGGCTCGACATGGTTGGGCCTCTGTAGAAGGCCCCCAAGGGCTTCACCCATCTGCTGGTAGCAATCGATAAGTTCTCCAAGTGGATCGAGGCTCGTTCGATCAATCGAATCAAGTCCGAGCAAGCGGTGTTGTTCTTCACTGATATCATCCACAGGTTCGGGATTTCGAACACCATCATCACCGACAATGGGACACAATTCACCGGCCAAAAATTCCTGACGTTCTGCGATGACCACCACATCCGTGTGGCCTGATCAGCCATCGGACATCCTAGGACAAACAACCAAGTAGAGCGTGCCAACGGCATGATCCTACAAGGCCTTAAGCCAAGAATATACAACCGGTTGAAGAAATTTGGCAAGAAATGGCTTGCCGAACTCCCATCAGTAATCTAGAGCCTGAGGAACACCCCTTGCTGAGCCACGGGGTTCACACCGTTCTTCCTAGTCTATAGAGCCGAGGCCATCCTCCCCACTGACTTGGAATACGGTTCCCCAAGGCTACAGGCCTACAACGAGCAAAGCAACCGCACCACCCGCGAAGACGCCCTCGACCAACTGGAGGAAGCCTGAGACGTTACGCTGCTACATTCGGCCAGGTACTAGCAAGCCCTACGATGCTATCAAGCCTGGTGCATTCGAAGCTAAGACCTGAAGGTGGGCGACCTGGTGCTAAGGCTGAGGCAGAGCAACAAGAGCCACCACAAGCTGACCCCACCATGGGAAGGGCCGTACATCATCGCCCAAGTGCTGAAGCCCGGGACCTATAAGCTAGCCAACGAGAAGGGCAAAATCCTCACCAACGCTTGGAACATAGAACAGCTACATCGCTTTTACCCTTAAATTTCCAAGCATTATATACATTGTTTCTCGAAATACAATAAAGAAGCGTTCTTTAATTGTTCTAATTTTTGAGAAACCCCCCAAGCCCGTTGTGGGCCTCAGCGTTACGATAACACCATAAGGGAGACTCGGCTCCGCCTCTGTAGAGGTGCCCACTACGGGGCTCGAACGAGACATGGCTCTGCCTCTGCAGAACCGAGCCTCCCTTGGGGGCTAGAAGGGGGGACTCCCCCCCTAAGTCCCATGCACCATTTTTTAGTCATTTTTCAAAAAAAATTTCTACGCCAAGCTCTCTAGCACGCTCTAACAAATCAATTGTAGAAGACCTAAGGACCGAAAGTCTGTCTTAGGGCCAAAAGGTCGGCCGAGTCTTGAGACGGCCTACGCCTCTGGGCTACGGCACTCCCTCACCACCTTTTGCCCGAGGGGCAGCTTAGGCTCCGAGGAAGTTTTTTGCAAGAGATATGTTCAGAGACAAGATAGAGGGCAAAGGCTCAAAAATATAGTAAAAACGATTAAGAAGCGCAGACGCAAGCGTTATGGTACAAAAATAACCCTAATCTGTTTACATGGCCTCTTGGGCCCAGGTCAAGGCTCAGGGTCTCTAGCATTGGCGGACGGCGTGGGAGGGACCACCTCCTCTTCGAACAGCTTGCCTAGCGCCGTGTCAGGGCCCTCAGCTGCCTCCATTAGTTTCATGACCTCCTCATCGGCCTCCTCATTGTCCTTAGGCAAGACGTAGCCGTCACTGACGGCCTCGAGGTCGACGCCGGCATAGTGCGAGGAGACGACGGCTAGGGCGCGCTTGACGCCCGCGTGCAGTGCCCCTCCCCAAAGTTGCTCGCACACTTGGCCGCTCAACATGACCAAGCGGCTCCTAAGGGAGCTACCCGACTGGGCCCCCTCAACCTCCAGGGCCTCGCACATGGTACGGGCGGCAGTCTACAGCGCGTTGTGCTCCCTGATCTCGGCCTCGAGCACCGCCTACACTACGACAGAGGCCTCAGCTACCTAGGTGAGCTCCTTCTCCAACTCTACGCCAAAACAAACAGAATGGGGTTAAGCGCAAAGGAAAATGAGCCAAATAGGGGCGGAGGCCTACGAGACTCACCCTCGGCTTTCTCTTCCCAGCGCTGGGCCTCGACCCGAGAGGCCTCGGCTTTCTCCTTCTAGCCCTGGACCTCGACCTAAGAAGCCTCAGCCACCCTGGAAGCCTCTTTCTCCAGCCCTGCATCACACCAGGGAGTTAGGGGTCGAACACAAGAAAAACAAATAAAACAAGGGGAACAGGACTCACCCTCGACCTTTCCCTTCCAGACCACAACCTCGGTCCGGGAGGCCTCGGCCACCTTGAGGGCCTCTGCCAGGGCTCCTTTCGCCAGCAGGTGCACACCCTGCTCCACCCCCAGCTGCCCAGCGAGGGCCTTGGCAGAGGCCGTCGCTTCTTCAGCCCGAGACCTAAAGGTGTCCTGATCGCCGGCCACCCGGGTCAACTCCTCCTCCAGCTCCTTGACCTATGCCACCAAAGGGGCAACCTGCTCCTGAGCCATGGCCGCCTCGGCCTTCACATCGGCACAGCGAAGGTGAAGGTCCTCCACCTCCGTGCTCTGTGCCGACAGAAGCTCGTTGGCATCAGCGAGCAAGCCCTTCTGTCGCTGGAGCTGGTCCCAGACATCCCTCTCCCATCAGAGGAACAATGACTTCCTAAGGGACTAGGTCTCGAGCTCCTAGATAGGCAAAATAGGAGTCATTCAATGTGAGAAAACTCAGAAAAAGACGACACCACACAAGAAAAGAAGGCGCGAACATGGGTGACTCGGGTAGATCGTCGGCCACGACGGACAGCGCTGTCCGCAGCGACCGCTCTGCTAGCTAGCGGTATTGCTCGAAGGTGTCCCAGCGGCCCCCCTCGGCCGCGTCCTCAAGGGCGAACAGAGGCTCCCCCTCAGGGTTGTCTCGGCTCTGCCATAAGACACGCGGGTAATCCCACCCGTGGGGCTCGGGTCGTACCCACACAAGGGCTGAGCTTCCCTTGCCAGAGGTCAGAGCCGGCTGCTCCACGGCACTGGCCGCCTCGGCATCGACCACCTCCTTCACCCGGGAAGTATCATCGGAGGAGACCGAACAGACCTCCACTTCCCGGGCGCTAGCCTGCAATGGCGGCGGGCCTTGGACCGGTGGCGGTACTAAGGCTTGCCCTGCCTTCGCCTCCCCTTCCTGGGCCGCTGGCTTAGTCATGCTCACGCCGGCTCCTGCCACCCCGGCCTCGGTGGTCTCAGGGGCTCCGGTCCCCGCCACTTTGGCCTCAGTGGTCCTGGGTGCCTTGGCCTCCATCGCCTCGGCCTCGGAAGTCTAGGGGGCCTCGGCCTCGCCCTTGGTGGCCTCGGTGACTGAGGGTGCCTCGGCCCCATCTGACTCGCGTGCCTTGGCCTCACAAGTCATAGGCTCCTCCTCCTCCGCTTGCTCCATGGCCACCTCGGCAGCCTCTCCCTAGGCGACCGGCTCCTTCGGGTCGGCCCCCGCCGATGCTGCGCCATGTTGTAGGGCAGCCTACGCCTCCACCACCCATTGAGCAGTGGAGCCCATGCTCACCTTGAGTGACTTGCACGGTGCCAGGACAGGCACCTCCGCCCGACGCTTCCGGCTGAAGGCAGAACACCCACTCGGTCAGCATATGACCATACAACAAGCGAGAGACGATACGAACTCCGCTGAAGAAACACTCACCTCGAGCAGGGGTGCAACCGCTTTGGCACTACGCCCTCCTCTACAATGGCGGTGGCGGCGGCGGTGGCATGGCCTCCATATCCACTGGTACTGGCTGACCCTCGTCGGACTCCGGCACCCCCTCGGTCCTCTGCGGGGGCAGTTGCGTCGCCGTCGCCACCACCTGCTCCACCTCTACCATCGAGCCCACCGGGCTGACAATGCGCTTTCCTAACGCCCGTGCCTCGGGCGTGTTGGCCTCAGCCTCGGGGCGGGCGGTCGCCGGCCCCGAGGCGTCCTCTCCTCCTCTTAGAAGCACCGGGCTGCTCATCGACGCCTCGAGCGCTGTCCCCCCGACGTCGGGGAGATAGTCTAGGGGACCCCACCCCACCTCGTTCTCATCCTCTTCGCCCAAAGAGTCCGTCGACAGCGACGGCGACGGAGACGCCTCCACCGGGAGACCGCCTGCCTCTACTATCGGTGGCGCTTCTCCAGTCCCTCGCGCTCAAGGATCTTCCTCGTGCGCTTTGCCTCCTTGGCGTCCTTTCACTTCTTCTGTGCCTCGGCGTGTGCCCGGTTCACCGCCTGCCACCCTGCGTCCTCGGGAACAAGCGGTGGGGAGGCTCGCACGTCCCTCATCCCCTGCAGGAATGGCGAACACAAAGAAGGGACTGGAAAATGTGGAGGAACAAGGAGGCCTTGGGGGCCGCAGCAGCGTGTGACTTACCAGAGAAAGGTACCCCCATGACGGGCGCATCACGATAGGGGTCAGACCACCACTCTTCAGCTTCCCCTCCACCATCTCGCTCACCCGACGTAGAATCTCCTCGTCGGAGAGGGCGGCGGCAGACATCCGGATGCCCTCGATCGGCTCATCCGGTCTCATGTCAAACAGGCGCCGCCGCCGAGCCATCAGCGGCAGCACCCTCTGGCGGTGGAAGGCCACCACGACCACAGCCGCCATAAGGCAGCGGCTCTGCAGCCTCTCTAGCCCCTCTAGGAGCGGCTATAGCTTGGGCTGATCCTCCTTCGGGATGCCATACCTCCACTTCTTCGGCTGGCTCTCCACAACCTGCCCGGTATAGGGGGGAAGTCTGCCATTGTCGTTGCGGAGGTAGAACCAGTTGGTGTACCAGCGGCGATTGGATGACGCGAGCTGGGCTAGGATGTAGAGGTGCTACCGGTCTTGGTGCACTTGGAGAGTGCAGCCTCCGGCCCTCACCGCCTTCCTAATGCCTGCCGTGCCCGTCGGCTTGGTGGTGTGCCCCGCCCGAAAGAGGTGGATCCACAGCTCCCAATGGGGGGCAATCCCCAGGTACCCCTCGTAGACGGTGACGAAGATGGCCGCCTGCATGATGGAATTGGGGTTGAAGTTGTGGAGCTCCATGCCATAGTAGTGCGGGAGCACTCGCATGAACCAGTCTGCCGGTAGGCCAAGACCACGCTCATGGAAGGACACGAAGCTCACAACATAGCCATCGTGTGGCCACGGCTCTGGCTCGCCCCCCGGAGCAATCCACTCCGGTCTACTGGGGTCGGTAACCAGGCGGAGGAGGCCGTCGTTGATGAGCGACTGCAGCGTCTCCACGGATATGTCGGACCGACCCTAAGGATCCGCCTCGATGACAGCAACGTCGGCCATGAGTGCGGTGGAGAATGCCACTACGGCGGTAAGCCTCGCTCTCTCTCTCTCTATTGCCCTTCTCCCTTCTTCTCCCCGGTGCTCTCTGTTCCTAGCAATGGCTCGAGGGCGGCAAAGGCAAGTGCAGGCAGGGTAAGGAGGGGAGGGGCGAGGCTCGTTATGTATTTATGCAGGAAGGGGGCGAAACGGATGGGCGACGAAATCAGGGAAGTTAATATAGATCCGATTCTACCGCCCACGCACCGAACTTTCCCTTATTAATCACATGAACAGTATGTCCCATCCGCTGACACAGCGTCGCGTCCGACCACAGCAGTGGCAGGCGCCGTTCCACCTCCCCGAGAAAACTGCCTCAAAAGGCGTGCCTGCCGTTGTTAGCCGAGGGGAGGGGAATATCCCCCATCCGATTCCTTTCAGACGAAGGAACTGGGCACCGAGCCCGTTACGGTCCAGGGGTTCGAAGGCTGGGCCCCCGAGGGTTTCGATAGCCACCCTAGGGCAATAGAGTCAGGGATGACTATGGGCAAGCCCATACGGGGCCGAGGCCCAAGCAAGCGAAACGCTTGGGACGCCCTAAGTCGTGTCCGAGACCGGTAGGGAGGTCTCCAAATGGGATCCCACCGTAGGGAGACAGTGAGCCCCTAGGGCCAATCGAACGGCCCCGAGACCCACTAGAGAAGCCCTCTGGTACTTTTGGAGTGCATCTCTAGACCGCTAGCCGACCCCTATCGAATGGGGCATGGGCTTCCACTCGGACTTACCTGATAATAGCTCACCGGAAGTGTCACCGCTCGCGCCCACCGAGGGTAGCCTGGCATATTCCACCCCTCCTTCCGAAAGAAAAGGATGTGTGAGGGTCACACAAAAAGCTAGGGGAACTCCTAACAGCCTTCTTGCTCTGTGCAGAGGCTAGGGGGTTCTTCCTACAACCTTGCGGAAACTTAGGGACCTAGGCTCGCACTCGAGGGGGCTCGGCAAACAAGCCCCGCCTTCTAAATGAAAAGGATGCGCGAGGGTCGCACAAAAAGCCAGGGGAACTCCTGATGGCCCTCTCGCTCCGTGCAGAGGCTAGGGGGTTCTTGCTGCAACCTTGCCGAGACCCAGTGACCTAGGCTCGCACTCGAGGGTGCTCAGCAAACAAACCCCTCCTTCCGAACAAAAAGGATGCACGAGGGTCGCACAAAAAGCCAGGGGAACTCCTGATGGCCCTCTCGCTCCATGTAGAGGCTAGGGGGTTCTTCCTGCAACCTTGCCGAGACCCAGCGACCTAGGCTCGCACTCGAGGGGGCTCGGCAAACAAACCCTCCTTCCGAACAAAAAGGAAGCGCGAGGGTTGCACAAAAAGCCAGGAGGACTCATGATCGCCCTCTCGCTCCGTGCAGAGGCTCAGGGGCTCCTCCTACAACCAAGTCGAAGACGAGTAACCCGAACTCGCAAGGAAAAACGCGACAAAAGGCATCGAGCCTGTTACGGTCCAGGGGTTCGAAGGCTGGGCCCCCAAGGGTTTCGACAGCTGCCCCAGGGCAACAGAGTTAGGGACAACTATGGGCGAGCCCGCACATGGTCGAAGGCCTGAGCGAGCGATTGCTCAGGACGCCCTAAGTCGTGTCCGAGATCGGCAGGGAGGTCTCCGAATGGGATCCCACCGTAGGGAGGCATCGAGCCCCTAGGGCTAATCGAACGGCCCTCGGACCCACTAGAGAAGCCCACTGGTACTTTTGGAGTGCGTCTCTAGACCGCTAGCCGACCCCTATCGAATGGGGCATGGGCCTCCACTCAGACTTACCCGATAACAGCTCACCGGAGGTGTCACTACTCGCGCCCACCAAGGGTAGCATGGCACCCTCCACCCCTCCTTCCGAACGAAAAGGATGTGTGAGGGCCACACAAAAAAGATAGGGAAGCTCCTAATTGACCTCTTGCTCCGCGCAGAGGCTCGGGGGCTCTTCCTGCAACCGAACCGAGGCCCAGCGACTCGAACTCGCATTCATGGGCTCGGCAAATGCAATAAATCCCTCGCACGACGTAAGAAAAGCCCCTAGAGAAATAAATCCACTCCTCCAGGGCCTTGGGGGCTACACCCAGTGGGTGCACTCGCGCGCACCCACCAAGGCCTCGAGTACAAAACACCATCCCGCCAGGAGCTGCTGTGAGCCGAGTCTCGTCAAAACCTCAAGGAGAGCGCTCACACTCTCCCTGAGGCTCAGGGGCTACTGTCGGGTACTATAAGAAGGGGTCCCCTAAGCAACAACCGAAAAAATCGCTTAGACCCTGTCAAAATCAAAGCCAAGAGACAACTATTGGCTAAACCCCAGCCTTGTCCGAGGCCACCTACTCTCCGCCTCGCTAGAGGCCTCGCACAAGAGGCCTCGGACGGCCAACCAATTCTCTGTCTCGCTCGAGGCCGGCTTGTAAGGCCTCGAACGGAGAACCGATTCTCCGATTCGCCCGAGGCCCCGCCCGAAAGGCCTCGGATGGCCTACCGAATCTCCGCCTCACTCGAGGCCTCGCACTAGAGGCCTCAGACGGTCTATCGATTCTCTGCCTCGCTCAGAGCCTCACACGTAAGGCCTCGGACGAGATGCCAATTCTTCGTCTCGCTCGAGGCCAGCTCGGCAATAACCCCATCGCCTCTGCCTCGACCGATCTCCCCAATAGAACGTCGCGTCCAATTAATGCGACCAACCACTCCCGCAACATCAGACGGACGACGACACGACACAGCAAAGCAGCCGATGAGACGGGAAGTCGCATCAGCACCATACCGTCCGGGACAGGACAGGATAGAGCAGGGGTTACCAGCCGCTGTGCTCGGTACTGTGCCCACGACCGGCGCCCGCACTGCACTGTGCTACCTAACCCCCGCTCCAGGAACAATGTGGCATGGGGAGTCAAGTCCGAGTCACTATAGCCTCGGAATCAGTGTACAGGACCAACTGCTCCCTCCACGCCTCGACAATCTACTTCAGGGTCTCAGCAACCTCAGGATTCGCGCCCGCTGAGCCCCCACAATGGCTCGGCCTCGGCACCAACTGAGCCTCAGCTCGCCCGCTAGGCCCTGTGTTAAGCTATCACTGGAGCTCCCACGTCGCACAGGGTCGGATGTGATCGACATGTTGCTCCAGCACTTCAAGGATAGGACCACTCCCTCGACCATACCACCACAGTGATAGGCTACAGGGCTCGGACATGCCGCCTCTGTTCGCATGACACCACGTAGCTAACACATGTATCACCCCTGTCCCCCCTTCAACTATAAAAGGGAGAGACCGAGGCCGTTTCTAGGGGGGACACTGACTCTCACACTCGCACACGCTCAGGCATAGAGGGGTTCAGGTCTATGAACACGCTCACACGAGAGCTTACGAGGTATACGAACACACGCTCGACACTCTGTAACACGCATGCTTCCCAGCTGCCTGAAGTCAGCACCTCAAGCAATCCATGCCGCTCCACGCAGAGACCTAGGACTAGCTCCCTCTCTCAACCTGCTTGTAACCCCCTACTACGAGCATTTCGGTGCAAGGAATACAAGATCGATCTCTTAGACTGGACGTAGGGCACCTATTGCCCGAACCAGTATACACCTTATGTCTCTTTGCATCACCATCCAGGATTAGGAGCACACCGTACATTTTTACTAGTTGGTTGAGGGCCCGCCGGTCCAAAACACCGACACCTATCCCTCTAGAGCATATAAGGAGAGACAGGGGTCCCCTAATCGACATCCCCATATAGATCCTAGGCCTAGCCTAAAGCATACAAACATACGCAATATCATACAATAGCTAATACAATCCAATAGACCACAGGAGTAGGGTATTACGTCGCGCTGATGGCCTAAACCTGTCTAACTCTTGTGTCTCTGTTGCCTTCTTGTTCTTGATTACACGCATCTCTACCGATCAATCTATCTTCATGGGATACCCCTTGGAGGACTGTCGACGATATTCTATCGACAGTTAGCGTGCCAGGTAGGGGTGTGCGTGTTGTTTCCATGACGAACAAAATGGTGTATCTCAAGATCAACACCATCCGTGATGGCATGACGTCATGTTGGTGACACGATGTCACGACGTGACTCACCGTGAATTCACAGCAGCAACGCACGAGTAGCACGACAACACTAAGTGATCTTTGTTGAGATCAGAGTGACTCGGCGGGGAAAGGCACGACGATTTTAGCCGCTGCAGCATGTTTTAGATCCAATCCAAGACATCACGTAGAGCCAGAGGGCAAGCCGATCTGCAACACCGCCTTCTCCATCTCTCAACAATCAAGAAGTCAATCCGACAACATGGAGATGCATGTGCAACAACGTGCAAGCTGAACCAATCTTGGCTTCTTGTATGTATGCTTACATCTTACGAGCATGAGCGACACGATCATGAAGATTTGCTCCAATTAGGAATCTGCCAATATGGCCTATATAGGCTATGCGGATGCAACAAGCCACCGACATGAGCCAAGATTGGATCATCCAGAGCAGCAGATTATTGGAATATCAGGGCATCGCAATCACCAGGCAAACAACAAGGACATACGATCTACAACACCATGAAGATGATGCAAGCAAGACCAAAAGCCATGCAAGCTAACATGCAAATTAGGCCTGCATGTACGTGCATATGCTTGAGCCGTGCAAGGCGCATGCACACATCACATTTTTGGCATCCGAGCCACTAAGCGAGCCACCCAATTCATCGACCACTAATATAAGGATGACATCGCCCGAACTACTTACTCCGACCACCTGCCGCGTCGCAATGATGATCGCCGCAAAGAACGGCACCATGACAACCGCGACCATCGCCATGATGATAGTTCAAAAAGCTCGAGGGCCAGGAAATTTCATCAACGTCGACCAGATAACGCCATACGCTACCAACCAGATGTTCTGTCTAAAGCTAAGTCATGCTTTAATATTCTTGTAAATATTCTTCAATCTTCATATATCGCCATGATGTTTATCCGAGCTGTTTTCTCAATGTTTGTTCTCCAAACGATTTTCTTTCATGTATACCATCTTAAAGATGACATATAGCTAAGCCAAAGGCAAATCCCCGAACAGTCATGTTGATGCTCGGATGTTCCTAGAGATAGCCCTATCTCCGGCTTCTCCCTACACATGCATGAGCGTCTGCCCTCTGTGTTACGGGTGGTCGACAGTGGCTCCTTGGCGACGCTTTGTTCTTCCTACACGCACACGGGCTCCGTGCTCCGTGTTATGGTTAACAGGCTAGCTAGGGCTGGAGACTCAGCTACACACTAACTGGTCGGATGATTTATATTAAATATAAATACATCTTTATAATAACACTAAGTGTTTACACCAACTGATCGCCGAGTTGCATATGCTATTTCATCACCATTGCTGATTCTTCATCGCTGAGTTCATATATTTATTTTTACATCATATACTACCTATTCTACACATTTGTTTCGCAGGGGCATGGCTCGATCAACGAGCACACGCTTAGGGACTAGACAAGATGATCATCGTCCGGGTGGTCAGACCACCTATCAGACGGACTTCACCGCCAACCAACTAGTCGGACTGCTCGACGCTCACTCATGCTCGGCGCTCACTCTTGCTTGGCGCTCACTCCTACTCGGCGCTCACTCCTGCTCGGTGCTCACTCCTGCTCGGCGCTCACTCCTGCACTGTGTTCACTTCGCCGCCGACCAGTTGGTTGGACTGCTCATCGCACCGACTTCATCATCAGCTACGCTGGGGACTCACCAGCTATGCTGGGGACTCCTTGGTGTTTGGATTCTTCATGCAAGTGTCACCAGCTACCCTAGGTACTCCTTGGTGTTTGGATTCTTTGTGCAAGCATCACTAGCTAAGACAGGGACTCCTCAGTGTTCGGATTCTTCGTGCAAGAGTCTCCAACTAAGCTGGGGACTCCCTTGGTGGTCGGATCTTGCTATGTCTCATCGGTGTGCTATCAAGTTACTTCATGCTTTTTGGATTAGGGTGCTGATCTTGGGCAACATATCTAGGGTCTTGATACGCGCATGTCAAATGACGTCGGCAAGCTTTCTGATTTCTTTTCTTTGACCCTACTACAAGATTCATTCTTCATCTTCCAGCAGGCTCGGGGACTAAGTGGCTACACTTCACCTGGCGGTGAATGTAGTGTTTATTTCTTGATTTACCCTCCTTATCGACGGAGTCTAAGTGGCTACACTTCTCCTAAGTGGAAGAATTTTCAAATTTTATCTTGAGCCCCTTACATCCTTCTAGCAAGCCTTACTTGGCTAAGTCCGTGGTCTTCTAACCAGTTAAATTGGTTGGCATTGACTTTCACCGCCTAGGTCACCAGTTAAGCTGGTCGGCTTTAATTTCCACCGCCTAGGTCACCAGTTAAACTGGTCGGTTTCGACTTCCACTGCTCAGATCACCAGTTAAACTGGTCGGCTTCACATCAAACTGCTTGGACTTGTTCAAGACAGCATTGTTCATAGGATACAAGGCGCTCGAGGACTATCTGTGGGGGTATGGCCCCCGGTACCCACAAGACAAGACATGGGCCGCGCCCCAAAGGTGGCCTAGCCCACAAGATCAAGGCGTGCACCGCAAGACTACATGAAGATATGATATATTGTATAGTATCAAATAGGATAGCTTCCTTGTAACCCTACCCCTCCAGAGCATATAAGGAGAGGCAGGGGTCCCCTAGTTGACATCTCCATACAGATCCTTGGCCTAGCCTAAAGCATCTAAACACACGCAATATCATACAATAGCCAATACAATCCAACAGACCACAGGAGTAGGGTATTATGTCGTGCTAATGGCCCAAACCTATCTAACTCTTGTGTCTCTGTTGCTTTCTTGTTCTTGATTACACGCATCTCTGTCAATCAATTACCTTCGTGGGATACCCCTCGGAGGACTGCCGATGATATTCTGTCAAACCTCTAACCAAACCTTATTATTAAAACTCTGAATTTCTCTCATATCTTTGAGTGGGTTCCTATCACATCATTAACTTTCTTCAATCCAAACCTTCTTGTCATACTTAGTATATCATTGGGATTTCCTGAGACTCCATAGAACCATCTGTAGTTATCAGATATCTCCTTCCTTTGTCATCAATGCCTACTTGTTCTAGGTATGTTGAAGATTGGACTCCCAGCTGAGGATAACTCGAATTGCAAAGCCATATTGACAAATGCATCCATTCCACGTAGATGATCCAATAACTTATCAACCGAGCAAAGGATACTTACTTTGGATGATGAAGCCCTTAAGTGGTATACATCCTCTGAGTATACACCTTCTAATAAGTCATTCTCATATTCCTCAGGTGCAGGTTGAATACCCTCATACTCAATTCTTTCTCCTAACGATGTTATTGGAAACACCGAATGTTGGGCATACTTAATCACTCCTTTACATGCAGACAACCACCCCATTCCAAGGATAACATCAATGTCCATATACTCCAAATATAAGGTTTGCACCGAAGTTCTTTCCTTTTATGTTAAGACTAACTTTTGGGCATAAGCGGTTTGCCTTCTTTTCTCCTCCTAGAGAGTTAACTATTAGGGGTTTCCTTATTGAAAGCATAGTTATCTTATGATCTTCTACATACACACTAGAGGTAAATGAATGTGACGGACTAGGGTCAAACAACACCATAGCAGTGTCTGAGCTTACTGCAATCAAACCATAAATGACCTCCTTAGCTCCATGAGTGTTAATCAGATCCACATTGTTCGACCTACCTTGAATGTAGTTTTGCTTTAACTTATTTCCTTGCACTTGCTCCTTATGGACATTCTGTGTCTGGCTCCTGCTACTATTGACTCTGGCCTTGATTACTCTTAGCAAACTTCTCAAGACAATCGTTCTTAGGTTCAACCTCACCACAATCATAACCTTCCCTACTAGTAGAAGTATTTGTTGTTATCAAGGTGATAGTGGGAGATGATAGACATGGCTCTTGAGAGCTAAAATGCTGCACTTCCTCATAGGGTTGCTTACTGATCCTGATCTATACTCCCATGCAGATTCATAGGGTGTGACTGACATTCTAGTTGTGTACCAAAATGGAGATGAGTGTTTCTTAACTGGCATTGAAGGTCATGCTTTCTCTTCTTTTCTTCCATCCCTCGATGCTTGTTCTCAATTAGAATTGCCTTGTCCACCATTGTTTTGAAATCAAGATACACAACAGTCATCAACTATAATTGAACTCCATCATCCAGTCCTTTCAAAAAGCATTTTTGTTTCTTAGCATCATTATCCACTTCTTCTAAGCATAGCGTGATAATTGAGTGAACCAGTTATGATACTCACACACTGACATAGATCCTTGCTTCAAGTTGAGGAACTCATCTTGCTTAAGTTCTACCACACCCAATGAAATATGGTAGGACCTAAAACTCTCCTTGAATTCCTGCTAAGTGATAGCAGGAGCATTGTTGGGACGTCCATGCTGGTAAGACTCCCACCAGTCTTGTGATGCGCCCTAGAGATGGCCCGACGTAGAAATCACCTTCTCATGATCATCACACTAAGCTATGTCCAATTGTCACTCCACAGCTCTAAGCCAATCATCAGCTTCTAGTGGTTCGCTTGTATGAGAGAATGTCGGTGGGTGTCCCTTCATAAATTCACCACGCTTGTCAATAGGTGGTGCTGGATGTGGGTTGTTCAACACTCTTAGAGCAATAGTCTGCAATAACTTAGTCTGCATCATCAAAGCTTGCTCTATCAATGGAGAATTGGATGGCGGTGGATTAGAATTGGCTGGATTCCTTCCCAGTGAGAACTAGAATATTCAAAACCACCTTCACTTTGGCTACCCCCTTAAGAATAGATCAACTAGGGGACACAAGAAGGGTAGCTTGCACATTCTTCCAGATGAGCTAATTAGTCTCAAGATATTCTAACATCCCAATGAGACTCTTGTGTATGGGCAAGGACAAGAAATCTGAAATTCCTCGGGGGATGAAAAACAGCAGCGCAGTAAAACAGCCGTAACTCTCGTTCTGTTAATCCAATAGAGCTATAGTTTATATTGTTGGGAAGCTTATAAAATTCTCCACAACTTCCTTATATAACACTTTTCCAAATTCTGTAGTTCAGATAGTCAAAAGCAGTGCACAATAGAAACTATTCTAGGCTTCAGACAGCATCGATGTATCGTCTTGTGATTTTCATAACTCCAAAACCAACATAGCTATCAAGGTGATTCTTGCGGTCAGAGAAAGGTATTGAAGTCTAATGTTGTACAGAATTTCTCTATGATTTTTGGTAGTCCAAAAACAAAGATATAAGCCGATAAAGACATGTTGCGCCAAAAGACAGGATAGAGAAAATAGAAGATAACCAAAACCCAACTATTTATTTCATTAATCCTTACACCTTAGGCCTATGAACTAAATAAAATTGTGGGAACACCCAACAAGATCATTGCAATCATTACAAAGATTCAAAACAAGCAGAAGCATAATGATAATTCAACAAAGCACTAAAGGTGCACAATTCAATCATTGACTCAACTTGCGATACTATCATCCTCATTGTACTAGAGGTAACAATCCTAAGACTCATCTTCAGATCATGCAAGAAGGTGGTGAGGGATAGTTCTAAAAGTATTTAAAATCAAGGAGTGAAGATGAGAAAAAAGACTTCAAAATAAGCACCAAGGTAGAGATGAATAGCAAGGTAGAGATATTGTAGAGAAGAAAATATCAAGGTTTATAGAGCAAGGGATTTTTGTAGCAACTTCTAAACCTTAGAATGACCTATTTCTACTAGGCTTGCGTCCTACAGCCAGCATTGCTCTGATACCACTTTGTAGCACCCGGTTTTAAGAACAAAAGCAGATACGCACCATATGTGAGCCTAGGAAGTCAAATCTCACATATAGCTACAAATAAGGGTAATATCGAAAGACAATGCTCCAAATATAACGTACTTAGTATAAAGGATATAACCTTAGACAGCAAACAGCGGAAAGACAACTCTGATCTTCGGGTGAAGACTCCAATTCCACAGGGACAACTAACTGGTTGATCACAAGCCTAATTCCTCCAAACTCTAGCAATCTGGTACCCATCCGGGAATTTTATCCAAATAGTTGAAAAATAAAAAAAAAATAGGTACACTTGAAGATCATTGATCTCTACCCATGCCACCAAAAATAGTGGCTGGAAATCCAATTCCAGTGAACCTCCTAGATGGCGGAGGCGCATCCATCGCCGACCGTTGTTGGCCATCCCCGACACCTACCCTAACTCACATCTAGAACCTTCAAAATAGATTCTCCATTGCCTTCTCTACTTTCTAGTATTTTCGTATCTAAAAATAGTTGCTGGAGATTCAATTCCGTTTAATATTTAGGAGACGGCCGTAGAGGGGATAGAGTGTTGTAGAAAAAAAAGGTGCCCCATGATAAGGAGTAGAGCAGTCGCCTTGCGTATCTTTGTGCTTGGATACCTCTATTTTTCAAGCGCAGATAGATTAGGAGTTATACTAGGGAGTAGTTTATTTTGTCCTGCCAAAAAATCAAAATTGGTAGTGACTTTACCAAACTGTTGGAGATGCTCTATAACCAATAAAAGCAAGGAAGTGGAAAAGGCAAATGGGTGATGATAATGCTGTCACCACCAGAAGTTTAGATAGTAGCAATACATGCTAATTGATGATAGGGTTGATCATAGTAGGTACACTTGTAATTTTCAGCAGGATTCCCTCCTACAAACTTTTGCTTGCATAATCTCCATCAGATCTGGATGTAGTGACAATCTTGAGGGCTCTAAAAAATCCAAATTAAATTAGTATACAATTACAATCTCTTGAGGAAGTGTAGCACCCAATTTTAAGAATAAAACTAGATACACACCATATGTGAGCCTAGGAAGTTAAATCTCACGTATAGCTACAAATAAGGGTAATATCGAAAGATAATGCTCCAAATATAACATATTTAGTATAAAGGATATAACCTTAGACAACAAACAGTGGAAAGACAACTCCGATCTTCGGAAGAAGACTCCAATTCCACAGGGACAACTGACTGGTTGATCACAAGCCTAATTCCTCTAAACTCTAGCAATCTGATACCCATCCGAGATTTTTATCCAAATAATTGAAAAATAAAGCAAGAATAGGTACATGTCATACTCAAGAAATATATCATGGGGTTCATGAGGCTCAAAGGCTGACACTGGTTTAACTGCAATTAGCTTTTAATGAGTCATCTTTTAGCAATTGGGTGGCAACAAGCTCATTCATAAGCCCATATAAACACATGATTAGGTAAACATGAATAATGAATATCATAAACAGTAATCATTAGTGAGCATCTTTATCATCAGTCTCATCAATGTTCATCATCTATTCTGTAAGGGTCCAAGGCCGCTTATGACCATGAGCATGGCTGATATACCAGTTTTACACTCTATAGAGGTTGTACACTTTCACTGTGAGTCGTGATTTACCCTTTCACCCGAGGTGATCAGCCTCTTAACCCACTACCAGAGAAGGACGGCAGGGTTCACTATGAAGCCTTTCAAAGGTTCGTCTAACAAGTTAGGGCTGCTAGGTTTTTGTGCCCTGTGAATGTAGGGCTCCCCTTTCGACAGACACAATGAGACGCAGCCTATACACTAATGGACAGAGGCCACACTATATCCAACATGAAACACACCTCTCTTGCGCCATAAAGGTAACAGCTAACAAGATAGAAAAGGTCCTCATACTGAGCTAAAGCCAAAGCCATGTAGCCCTCACAGCTGTACTATAAGTCCTGGATGTTCGCTTACAGATAAGTCCTTAGAGAGAGGAATCTAGAGCACCATAAAAACAGCCCAATGCTCTAGCCCCCTGATTCTATGTTGCTAAAAAGCATCTTTTAATGTTTATTACATATACCATTAGTCAAGTTACAAGATCATGGTCTATAATTGAGCACTAGCATCATACTACCCAATGCAATACCCCATAGGTAACAAGACACAAGGTAACAAAGCACTAGGAAATCCTTAGTGGCAGTCAAGGTAGACACATGTAGTATGAATTAAATGATTAAAGGTGTATAGGAACAACAAGGAAGATCCCATGCTATACTTGCCTTAAACTCAAATCCTTCTTGTATTGAATGGTAACCTCCAAAGGACTTCTTCTAGATCACCAACTTCTTTTATATCACCAACGCAAAGCTCACCGACTGGACATGATCATAAAGCCCCACACAAGCATCCATGCAATCTTACACGAAGCAAATAATAGATCTAAATTAGAACAATACACCAAACATAAAATCAAGATGAAAAGTTTGTAAAACAAATCTATGTCTCGCTACAAACACACAGACGCGAAAAGCACTCCAATCGGAGCTATAACGAAAAAGTTATGAATTAAACAAGATTTCCTTTAATAAAATAATAGATTAAATCTAACCTTGAATTTCAAAAGTGAAAAATATATTTAACAGTAGGATGAACATGTAAATTACTCAATTACAAATCTAACGCAACTTGAATGGATCAAAACTGGAGTTAAAACAAAGATTTTGTGGCCTAAATAAGACTAGTGGCAAAACTGTCAATACATGAAAGCGTATTTTGGATCTAAGCGAAGAAACTATGTTTTCAAAAGAAGAAAACATATTTTGAATCTAACAGAGGGATTTTATGCTTTCTGAAAGAGAAAACATATTCTGAATCTACTAGAAAGAAACTATGCTTTTAGAATAGGAAAACGTATTCTAGAAGTGCGCCATGGACTGCGGGTTATATTACGCGAAATTGTAGGGGCTATTTTGCAAATAAACCCGGCAAATGGGTATGTGGGATCTTGGACCATTGGATTGAATCTGGACGGCCTAGATTAGAAAGGAGGGGGAGAGAG
Organism: Miscanthus floridulus; assembly: GCF_019320115.1. NCBI lineage: Eukaryota > Viridiplantae > Streptophyta > Magnoliopsida > Poales > Poaceae > Miscanthus > Miscanthus floridulus. The sequence continues at coordinate 14,554,388 of NC_089596.1, forward strand.
TCACCGGCCAGAGAAGAAAACCGGCGCGGCGGAGCTCCATTACCGGCAACAAGAAGCTCCCCGGAGCGCTTGGTTTGGGTCCTAGAGGCCATGGTTTGATGAGCCGAGAGCATAGGAAATAAGAGGAGAAGATGACGAACTCACCTAGGGCCTTCTTGCGGTCGACGGTGGGTCTACGACGAGAGAAGGAGAGAAAAATCTAATTTACTACACGAGGGATTTCCCAAACTTGGGTTCCCCTTATGGTAGTTTTGGTGTGCTTTGCCAAAGGGGTTGGTACATATTTATAGGGAAAAAAACTCCCCATATCTACATCAACTAGCAATATAGTATTAATTGATGTTGCACCCTCCACATTTACTAATGGACCTAAATAATCATTAAAGCCCATTAGTAAATAAATACATGGGCCTTTGAGATTTATTAGGATTATTGCACATGGGCTTTGAGAGTTGGTTGGAAAATGAGATATATTATTTATTTTCAGAATTAATTAATTTCATGAATAAAATAATTCTAGAAAAGTCCTAGAATGGATATTTAAGCCTATGAAAAATACTCCGAGACCTCCGAAAATTTGGGGAAAATTCCTAGAGACACTTTGGAACATGATGAACCCAAATAAAGTATTTGGAGCTCATGAAAAGATTGTTGGGAACTTGGAACATAAAGATTAAGGTGAAGGAGGATAGGAATTAAATTCCAGAAAGAAGCTAGAAAATTCCTAGAGATAGATATTCGTCTCCTAAACGTATTTTAAAAAAAACACATTTTGCACATAGAAACACAAGGTGCGACCGGCATGAATGCAACAAACTATGTTTCTACCTTAAGATAAATTTTAATGTAATGAAAATTTATTATTTCCCCATGTTTTCATGAGCATAAAAATACAAAATTAAATCATTTTAGCTCTATTTCAAGAGAAGCAAATTTTAGGATGTTATAATTCTACCCCCATTAAAATGAATCTCATCCCTAAGATTCGAAAGACGTCGACTAGGAGATAGGGATACTCCGTCTTTGGATTCCTCTTTACTTCCTCGTGTAGCTCCATCGTCTTGATAAGGATCCTACTCTACTTTGCATACCTATTAACCTTACTCCAAGTATGTTTCCAAACTAATTTCCAAGATTTTGATAGGATACCTTGAACAATTCTTAGGTAACTCCAATCACTAGGTCACATTTTCTTTTTAGTCCATAATATCAATTCTTTTTCTTAAAATATTCCCTTTCCAACGGAGCCTGACGAATCTCTTGGTCAGAAGGAGATTCTACTATCAATCTTTAAAACATTAAGGATTCTGATTAAGTTGCTCGAACTTGGAATACAATTCTTAGTCCTTGGTGTCACCCGAACCTTCTTAGCACAATTCTCCAGTTGCTAAGGGCATCGGCCATGACTCTGCCTTCTCGAAGTGCTAACACTTTTCCAAGTCATAAAACCTTGATTTCTTTAATCCAACAATGATGTCACAAGCTCAAAACCATCTTAGTGAAGATATCCTTTAGATTCTTGTGATCCACCTAGATGTCACTTGTTATGCCCAAGTAGATAGCATCTCCATGCTCCACAATGGATAACTCCAGATCATACGTCAGATGTTCCATCTCATGTTTTCTTGCATAAGCCTCTACTTTTTCTTCTTGCATAAGGACACATCCCACACCTTGACAGGGTGCATCCTAGTGGATATAAAGCTCTTTTCCTGATTTGGCTAAAGCTAATACATAGGATTTTACTTCAACCTCTTTTTTTACTCCTTCAAACACTTAGCTGAGGTCTCTTGATCCGAACTTAAAACCTTCTTCAGTAACACTATCAATACCTTGACTGATCTTGGATAAACCTCCCTTGAATCTCTAACCAAATCTCATTATTGAAAACTCTGAGTTTCTCTCACATCTTTGAGTGGGTTCCTATCATATCATTAACTTTCTTCAATCCAAACCTTCTTGTCATGCTTAGTATATCATTGGGATTTCCTGAGACTCTGTAGAACTAACTGTAGTTTTTAGATATCTCATTCCTATGTCATCAGTGCCTACTTGTCTTGGGTATGTTGAAGATTAGACTCCCAACTGAGGATAGCTCGAACTACAGAGCATATTGTCGAATGCATCAATTCCTCAGGAGATGATCCAATAACTTATCAACTAAGCAAAGGTTACATACTCTGGATGATGAAGCCCTTAAGTGATATACATCCTCTGGGTACCACCTTTCTTATCAGATTAACTGATTCTTCCAAGTGAGAGCTAGAGAGCATAGCATATCTTCATATGGCACCTTGAGCATTCAGACCCTTCTTAGTTGGATAGTTTGCATAGGCGTGATCATCTATCTTATTGATCTCCTCCAAAGGTTTTGATCCTAGGACTTGTGGGTTATAGGCCCACCACGCTTCCGTTGCGCAAACCAGAACGTATGATACTTCATCTTACAAATTCTTCAACTTGGCTACCCCCTTAAGAAAAGATAAAGTAGGGGACACCAAAGTATAGCTTACATCTCCTTCTAGATGAGATAATTAGTATCAAGACATTCTGACATCCCAATGATACTCTTGTATATGGGCAAGGACAAGAAATCTAAAATTCCTCGCGGGATGAAAAACAGTAGTGCACTAAAATAGTTGTAACTCTTATTCTGTTAATCTAATGAAGTTGTAGCTTGTACCGTTGGAAAGCTTATCGAATTCTCCACAACTTCCTTATAGAATACTTTTCCAAATTCTGCAATTTAGGTAGTAAAAACAGTGCACAATAGAAATTGCTCCAGCTTTTAAACAGCACATGTGTATCGTCTTGTGATTTTCATAACTCCATAACAAAAATAGCTATTATGGTGATTCTTGTGGTTGGAGAAATATATTGAAGTCTACTATTGTCTAGAATTTTTTCATGACTCTTGGTCCTCAAAAACAGAGATATAAGCCAAAGAGTGCAGGCTGCTCCGAAAAAAACAGAATAGAGAAAATAGAAGACAACCAAAATCTGACTATTTATTTCATTAATTCTTATACCTTAGGCCTATGAACTAAATGAAATTATGGAAACACCCAACAAGATTATTGTAATCATTACAAAGATTCAAAACAAGCAGAAACATAATGAGAATTCAACAAAGCACTAAAGGTGCACAATTCAATTATTGACTCAACTTGCGATACTAGTGTTCTCATTGTACTAGGGGTAACAATCCTAAGACTCATCTTCAGATTACGCAAGAAGGTGGTGAGGGATAGTTCTAAAACCATATCAAATCAAGGAGTGAAGATGAGAACAAAGACTGTAAAATAAGCACCAAGGTAGAGATGAATAACAAGGGTAGAGATATAGTAGAGAAGATAATATCAAGGTTCATAGAGCAAGGTTTTTTGTAGCAACTTCTAAACCTTAACACGACCAGTTTATACTAGGCTTGCTTTCTATAGTCAATATTGCTCTAATACCACTTTGTAGCACCCAATTTTAAAGAATAAAATTAGATACACACCATATGTGAGCCCAGGAAGTCAATTCTCACATATAGCTACAAATAAGAGTAATATCAATAGACAATGCTCAATATATAACGTACCTAGTATAAAGAATATAAACTTAGATAGCAAACAACGGAAAGACAACTCTGATCTTTGGGTGAAGACTCCAATTTCATAGGGACAACTGACTGGTTGTTGTAAGCCTAATTCCTCCAAACTCTAGCAATCTGGTACCCATCCAGGATTTTTCCAAAGATTTAAAAAGTAAAGCAAACGTAAGTACATGTCGTACTCAACAAATATAACATGGGGTTTATGAGGCTCACAAGGCTGACACTGGTTTAACTATGATTAGCTTTTAATTGTCATAATTTTAGCATAGGAGTAGCAACAAGTTTATCACAAGCCCATATAAACACATGATCAGGTAAACATGAATAATGAATATCATAAACAGTAATCATTAATGAGCATCTTCATCATCCATGTCATTAGTGTTTATCATCTATTCCATAAGGGTCCAAGGCCGCTCGTGACCGTGAGCATGACTGATATACCAGTTTTACACTCTACAGAGGTTATACACTTTTACTGTGAATCATGATTTACCCTTTCGCCCGAAGGTAGCTAATCTCTTGACCCACTTCCAAGGAAGCTCGGCATGGTTCACTATGAAGCCTTTCAAAGGTTCGTCTAACAAGTTAGGGCCATTAGATTCACTAGGCAAACAGATATAGGAAACCCCCTGTCGAATGGCACAATGACATGCAACCTATACACATAAGAGTAGAGGCTATCCTATACCCAATTCGTTGAGCCATTCTTACGCCAAAAAGGTAACCTCTAACAAGCTAGAAAAGGTCCTCATACTAAGCTAAAGCCAGAGCCATGTAGCCCTCACAGCTGTACTATAAGTCCTAGATGTTCGCTTACAGATAAGTCCATAGGGAGAGGAATCTAGAGCACCATAAAATAGCCCAATGCTCTAGCCCCCTGATTCCATGTTGTTAAAAGCATTTTTTTGAGTGACTTAAGTGTACCAGCTGAGGAACTTAGGCAAGTTTTCTTTTCAAAATCAATTGAAAACCTCCAGGAAGTTTGAGCTAAACCAAAGTAGGGAAAAAGTATCTATCTAGCTACACATTCTTGCAATTGCTTGTGTCAAGGTGAAAGCTATAAGTTCCACATTGCTGAGACTGATGGTGAAATTTCTAAGTACTAAGATGTTTAACTCAAGAGATAGTATTTGTTTGTATACAAGTCTTTGTAGGGCATTACATAGTAGCAACTCTTGACCCAACACCTATTCCATGCTAAACCCGCATCTTTGCTGAGGACAGCAAAGGGGTAGCTTGGGGGAGCTTGTTGACGGTCACTAACACCAGTTTTGACCATCAACATTCCACCCAAAAGTATGGCAAAGTGAGGTAAATCATCATCACATGTGTAGAATTTTGTTTAAATTTCACCTAGTTCCTCTTGTGCTTGTAGAATTATTTGTATGCAGGAAATATAGCAAAAATAGGCCAAAATGGTGACAAACATGGACACATGAAGCAAGTGGATGTGATAGGAGGCCGAGGACCCACTTGGCAGCGCTGCTTGGCCCCACAAGGGACCCACCCGCCCCCCAAGTGGCCTTGCCACGTCACCGATCCGTGGGAGCTGCTCCAGAGCCAATCACAAGCTTCCATTCAAGTCGGTTTGATCAACGTACAACACGGTGGATCCATGGGCCCATTGTCAAAGACTTGGGAGCCTCCACCGACTTACGAACTGATCTACCATCCGAATTTCACCATGTGTTGTCCAAGTAACCGCCATTAGGAGCCAACCATCGTCGTTGGATCAAGAGGCGGTAGAACAGAGGGCCGCCTGGCGTCCCCCAGCGCCGCTCGGTGCCTTAGGTCCTCCACTGACCTCCTGGATGCCTACAAGTACCCCCCTTACTCTACACTATAAATATAGGGTGTGGAGCTCGGTGGAAAGATGCCCCATTCATTTCCAAGCTCTCCAAGCTTCTCTTAGCTTTCTAGCTTAGCATTAGCTATAGAGTAGTAGTCTAGTAGTGGAGTAGAGCAAGAGCGGAGCTTCTCTCGGAGTTCGGAAGAGTCTTCTGGGTCTGGTATAGCTCATTTGTAATTCTTTCATTTCAGCATTTACTTTATTCAGTATTTATTTTAAGTACTTTATTCTAGTATTGCTTGTTTTACTTTAAGTACTTATTCATTAGTGTTCATCATTAGTGAGCTTAGGTGCTTGTTGTTTGGCATTAGTAGCATAGGTTGTCTTATAATTAGTAGCTATTCGTTAGTACTGGTTTCACCGTCTAGTTAGGGTGCTTTGATCTCATTTCATCGGAGCTTAGATCGAAGTAGTAAGCCTATAGATTAAGCGTGGTGCTTAGGCTATAGATTACCTATGGATACGGCTAGGCCTTCGGATAGATTATGGCAGGTGGCCAGTGGTGACAGCCTTGTCCATCCTATTTATTCCACCACGATAGGTCTAGTTATTAAATCGTAGGGCTTGTGGCAGACCTTGTCTATTTAACTCTCCTAGTTGGTAGACGGGTTGTGCCCTAAAGTACTAGCGTATTTCTCCTAGTCATTGGTTTACCTTAGTTACTAGAAAGATAAATCGCTCGCTCTCCCACCTAGCTATCTCTAGGTTAGCTTGTTATTAGTAGTTAGTTTAGGTAGTTCACATTCACTCTTCACTATCGTTCATCTATCTAGGATTAACTTAGGCTTTACCTTAGCAATTCTTAGCTAAATATAAATTCTAGCCTTCTGCCTTCCTGTGGGAAAAATATAAATTCGACAATCGGTACTCACCGAGCGAAGTGTTACGCGATAGTTTTGTGCGTTTGTGGAATCCTCCAATAGTCGTTAATAAATATCAACACCACGCCGTGCTCTCCCCCCCTCACTGGCCTACACCGCTGGCTCCCTCACCGTCCGCCCGTTCCCATCACCGTCGCGCACGCCGCTGACCCCGCCATGGCCGCTGGGGTGCACGTGCCGTGGTGTCTCAAGTCTTTCCTGGCCGAGCCAAGGGCACCCATGAGCGCGGCCAGTGCTGGTGGTGCTCACGGGCCGTGGCTCGCCGCTGGCTCCTACCCCGACGACCGGAATCGACCGGCCCGACCTTCCCCTCCCCTATGTTGCATATGTATGTTTTAAGTGTTTCAAACGTTTTAGAAGTATGTTGTAATTGTTTCATCCTACTGTTGTAAAAGTAGATCGGGGGATATTGCACATGTTGCATATTTTGCAAGTGGTTCAAAGGCATGTTGCAAGCATTTGTTCATAATGTTTCATCTGTTTCCAGATGTATGTAGCAATCGTTGTTGATCTAGATGTTGCATATGTTTCACACATATGTTGCAATAGTATGTTCCAAATGTTTCAGCTGTTTCAGTCTTATGTACATTGCAGCATGTGGTTTCATGTTGCAAGTCATGTGTATCATACCCATGTTGCAAGTGCATGTTTCAAATGTTTCATTTGTTTTCAGTCTTATGTTGCATTCATGTTGCAAGTGTTTTATGTTGCTTGTTCGGGGGTTGGTGGACTATTGCGCGGCGCACGGGGCCCGCCAAATGGGGGCGCTGAGGCCGTCGGATGGGGGTGCTGTAGGTCAGGCTGTGCTGGGGGCGTGCTTGTCCTTAGCCGCTCATCCCGACTCCCAAGTGTCGCCCATGCAGAGAGTCCCAAGAGAGAGGAGGGGGTCAGGGGAAGGACCGGTGGGCGCAAAAACAGGGTCGGAGTGCACTCGTGGGACGGGGTGAAGGCGGACGGGGCGGGATGAAGGAAGACGAGGGCGGGCTGCACGGGCGTCCGTACACGTGTCTGTCCGGATGCCCGGGCGCTACGAAGGGCTAGGTTTGGTGGGATTGGATACTTATGTGCGGGACCCGCACGTCATCCTCTCAGCTCTCTTTCTTCCTGCTTCGTCTCCTTTCTCCTTCCCCATCGCCGCCGCTTTGTGTGCTCCTTCTGTGTGCTCGCTCCGCCGCCGCTGCGCTAGCTAGGCTCCAGCAACCTAGGTCCGCCCTCCACCGCCACCACTTGTAGCCGCACCGGGGTTGCGCGTGCCCCACCGCCGTGCGAGGCCATCGTCGCCGTGCGTGGCCTGAGTGAGCTGCTGCCGGGCTGTGCGTGGCTGCCGTCGTCCGCTGCCGGGGTGTGATTCTTTTCCCACAATGCCTTTCCGTCTCTCCTTATTTCGTCTGTGACTTAGACTCACACCCCATGCTCATATAAGTTAGAATTACATGCGCGTTTATGTGTCTAGGGCAGTACTGAGGTCAATTTCAATACATATTGTGACATATACACAACTTTGTTCTGAATCTTTCAGAGATGGATCCATCTCCTGCAAGGGTGTTCTCCTGAGGCAGACGATGACTTATGCTAACGGCTCTCCCTCCCGTTGGTCGTGGGCTGACGAGGCCGACGGGGAGCTTCCATCGCCGCGGTCCCTTGGTGCGGGGTCGCCGGGTGCGTTCGTAGGGAGCCCATCCGCTTCCGTCCTTGGTTCTGACCTTGGGGAGCATGTGTCATTCACCGACTCGGAGAGCTATTCCGACTCCGAGCCCCCCTCGCCGCCGCCGCAGGGGAAGGGCAAGGCGGTTGCGGAGTCCAAGGGCCTACGCTGGCGTGCGCGTTGCCGACGCCGTCGTCCGTGGGCTGTGGAGGGATTCCTGGCTGCTGCGCGGCGTTCCCACCCACAGCCCGTCCTGGCTACCTACTCGCCGCGTCGTCGTACCTCCCCGGCCGCGCACCCTGCCCGCACCCTCGCCGGGCCGGATGCGGACGGGTTCTTTGAGGTTCACAGTCGTCGTCGCTGGCGTCGTCGTTTGCCACCGAAGCTGTCGCGGCCAGTGCCCCCGGCTCTGCATGGCCTCTGCTTCAATTGTTTGGCCAACGACCATGTGAAGGCGGTTTGCGTCTACCCGGCGAGATGCTTCAACTGTCGTCACGAGGGCCACCGTTCCTTCGACTGCCCGCTCCCTCCAGGGCTCGGCAAGCGCCGTCGCTCACCGCCGCGAGCTGGGGATGGTCGCCCACGACCAGCTGGTCGCCGGCGTGCCGCTTCGGATGATACGGCCACCGCACGGTCAGTTTCCACAGGACGCTCGACGTCAGTCCCAAGGTGCTGTGCTCCCCCGACCCCGCCACCTCTGGATACGGCGGATTCTCCATTGGCTACGCATGCGACGGCTGCTGAGGGGGCTCCGGAGGACCGCCCGATGCGCCCGTGTCGCTCTGGGTTCGTCGTCGTTCCTCGCTCCGCGAGGTTGTTGGCAGCCGAGGATGCGCTCAGCCTTGCTCTGGTCGCCACCGTGGGTGGCACTAGGCCCGTGGTGTCACCCGCCATGGTCAGCTGCTACCTCTTTGAGCGGTTTGGCTTCACTGTGGACGACGCGGCGGTCAGCCGGCATGATCCGGAAGATTTTGTGGTGCGCTTCGGACGTCGCGAAGACAGGGACCGGGTTCTTGCCGCCCCGGCGATGGGAGCTCGGCTTCCTCTGGTCTGGCGCCCGTGGAGGAGAACCTCGATGGCCGGCGGAGGTTCATTCAGGTACACTGTGCTGGTTGGGATGACGCGTGTGCCCCTACACGTGCGGAGTGCCGAAACGGCGCAGACCATCCTCGGCTCGTCGTGCGCAGAGGTCGAGGTCGTGTGGCCGAGGGGGGTGCCGACCGACGACGACCGTGAGTTCTTCGTTTCGGCTTGGTGCCTGCACCCTCAGTTCATCCCGGACGAGAAGGTCATCTTCGTTCCGGAACCGCGCATTCCTAATCCCGTGGAAGGCGCGCTTGTGGAGCTGCCCGGCTTGCGCTACTTGGTGAGGATCAGGCTGGTCGCTTTCCAGGACTGGAACCTACCGTCGCCGTCCCTGGCCGCTGTTGATCCGGGTCTCGGTGATGATGACAACAGGTATCACCCGGGCTTCGATGATGGACCGCCACGAAGGTCCCCTACAGATTTCGGCGATCCAACTGATGACGATGACGGCTCCGGCGACAGTAACTGCAATCGTTTTAACCCGGGCTTGGACTGCTGCCGTGGCGGTACGCCGCCGGGGTACGGCCGAGTCGTCTTCCCCGGTGTGGTCGGCCCATCCGAGTCGCTGGTCGATGGGCCCACGGGAGCCTCTCTGAGGTCGTTGGTGGTGGGCTCGGTACCCTGCCCACTGTGGGGTGGCTGCCTCATGGGTGCTGGGCCCGGGAGCTATGGACGTGGCGCGTCTTGGGTGGGCTCACGCCGCGGGATCCCGGACGTCCCATCGGGGCGTGACACTGCCCCACCTGTCAACGCCGAAAGCTACGAGACAGGCTTTTCAGACCGGTGCCTGCCGCGCGTTGCACAGGACTTCGCCGCCCCGATGACTGAGGATGGGTTGGGGGCCCTGCCAATCCGTGTGGACCCGATGGAGTGGGAGGCGGAGTTGGGGACCCCTTGCCAGGCGAACCGCCGTTGCCTCGACCTGCGCTCTCCTGATCTGGACCCGCACCGCTCGGCACAGGGGAGCGGCCCGCATGCTTTGAAAAGCCTGCATCGATGCTAGTCCACGCCTGAGGGGGGAAACGGTCCTTCTGTGGCCCATCCGGGACCTTGGACCGGTATTCTGCAGTCAGGATACCGGGACGGAAGGTGCGGAACCGACGATTCGGGAGCCCATGAATCTGGAGCTCGGCAGTCTGGGGTCGCCGTTGGGTTCGCCGGTCGCCGCAACAATGGCCGCAGCGCTGGGTACGCCCAACGTCACGGCGTGGGCGGACGCTACGCAAGGAACGACCGCTGCGGCGCGACTGGACGAAATTGTGGCTAGGGTCTGCATCCCCCTTGACTCGCCCATCATCAAGGCGGGGCCGAGGCTGCGGAAGTCACGGACGCCGGCAACCGTGCTATCTATCAGGAGGAGCAGTCGTCTTGCGGCCAAGCCGCGGGCGGCCAACGCCACGCTGCAAGCGCAGTCTGTCCTAATGCGGAAGCTCGGACTGGCGGTCAATGTCATGCCGGCGGATAAGGAGGCCTACGAGAAATATTTGGCGATCTTCGCAGAACCGCTGACACCGTCGAAGCTGGAGGCATTACAGATGCTTTTCGCGCCTGATTTTGATCCCGTGGCCATGAATCTCAACTTGGCCGAGTTGGAGGGGGACGCGCTGTAGAGGAGCCTGGGACCTTTGTTAGTCGCGCCCTTTGTTTCTCAATGATATCATACGACTGCGTTGTTTGGAATGTGGGCGGGTTGAATGGCCATGCCCGTCGCAATGTCGTTAGGGACCTAGCAAACACCAAGTTCTTTCACCACATGGGCGAGGGAGATGTGCTCGTCAATGAGGAGGATGTCATGGAATGCTGGATGCGCAAAAGAAAGCTCGTTGTCAAACCGGCGATGGCTGGAGACTGTGGAAGGAGAGGAACTCGTGCACTTTTGATGGAGTTTCTACTGACGCGGCTGGTCTGGCTTGCTCGATCTTGGGCGAGGTCGAGGAGTGGTGTTTGGCAGGATACAAGCTGCTCTTATCCTTCCCGTCGCAAGCATAGTAGTATGTAAATCAAATTCGCTTGCTGCCCGTGGGCCGTTGTGCTTTGGTAATCGATGGATTACCAGGGCATTTATTTGTAATTTCGAGTAAACTATCTTTTCCTGCTTAATGAAAACCGTGCCTGAGGCACGTTCGAAAAAAAAAAATAATATACACAACTTTACATAAATCTTTGAGCCTGTTTAGATGCCTAGAATATTGGGAAAACTCTGCCAAAATTTTAAATAACTTAAAAGTATAATAGAATTTAGATGTTGTTTGGCCTCCGGTAACGTTCATACCCAGGTGTTACAGAGAGGGGCATGCATGGTGCACGACAAGTGCCCAACCTAACGGCTTGTCTTCAAGGCTTGGTTGGATATAGATACGGCAACCAAACAAAGGCTGCTGCATGTGACAAACCTGGCCACCGTGACCAAGAATCGCTGGGACGAGACAGGCTATGTCGGAAGAAAACCTATCACACTCTAGATCGTTCGTAATTTGATAGCGCTACATGTAAATGGTTTAATATCTATTTTTTTATTTTTTTCAACAACAAGATCCAAAAAACAACACTTTCTACAAATGGATCTCCAGGAGAGATGATACTCAGATTTAGGTTATGTCTCTCCTAACATCTAAAATAGGTCTTCTATATAGATACTCTATTGGAGGCTATAGATATTGTGTTGAAGACCCATTGGGTTGCGTAATAGATCTTGGAGACAACCTTACTAGTGTCTCGACTCTTGCTTGATATCGATTGAACTTCCTTGTAAAATGACCAAACGTCTCTTGATAAAAAAATAAAGCAGCAGCAGAAGAAATTTCCTTTCCTTGTCTGTAGACTGTAGAAGTGTAGAACTGTAGATAGAGAAGCTTTCTGCACTTGGTATGTACGTCCTTTAATGTATACATAGATGCCAATAAGATTGGACATTACGAAGGCTTTATTTAGTTTCTCTCCTAAAAATTTACTCTCTATTACATCGGACGTTTAGATACATACATAGAGTATTAAATATAAAAAAAATAACTAATTGCACAAATGCGACTAATTTGCGAGACGAATTTTTTAAGCCTAACTAGTCCATAATTCGATAACGTGGTGCTACAGTAAACATGTGTTAATGATAGATTAATTAGGCTTAATAAATTCATCTCGTGTATTACTGATGACTTCTATAATTTATTTTATTACTACTATCCAAACACTCCCATGTGACACCCCGATGTAACACCCGACGTGATATCTCTAAACTTTAGTCCCTGAATTTAAATACCATCTAAATCGACGTGAGTGTTGGACTGTTTGGTCCTTCCTCTTCCTATAAAAGGGAACCCTTCCCCACGATTTGTTGTTGCATTGTAAGAAGAATTTGGATCAGCTCTACCATAGCAGTAGCTAGTTCATATATATTTGCGGTGGTTGAGCGCCGTGTTCATGGAGGCAGCAAACAACATGGAGGACTCAAGCCTCTTCATGCAGTGGGCGATGGACACGCTGCTGCAGGAGGAGGAGCCTGCGGTCGACGACGTGCACTGGGCGATGGACACGCTGCTGCAGGAGGAGGAGCCTGCGGCGGTCGACGACGGCGAGGCAGTAGTCTTCCCCTCGCTCCAAGCGCTCCGCGACACCTCCCACGCGGCGGAGATGGTGCTGGAGCTGATGGCCGTGGCCGCCGCCGAAACCCACGACGCGGCGGCAAACAGCTGGTCGAGCGGCGGTTCCGGCGACGGCGGCGAGGTCACGGACGGCGGCAACAGCGGGGCCACCGACTCTGCAGCCCCGCCGGCTGCTGCCGCCACGGATTACTACGGCGGATCCTGGCCGCCACAGTCGCCGAACTCGTCGTTCGCGCGCGCGCCACCTCCACCGCCGCCGAGCAGCAACACCAGCCTACCGACGGTGAGCTGGAACTTCGTCACCGGCTCGGCGCAGCCTGGCAGCGAGGGCGTGCTGGAGGAAGCCGCCGTCCCGGCACGCAGCTTGCCTCCGCCGGAGCTGGCTCAACGCCGCCGGTTGTCACCGCCGACGCCGAGAAGAGTCCACCCAATACGCGGCATGGGAGCCCCATCGTCGGCGTTGTGCACGCCGGACCACGTCGTCGCGGAGCGCAAGCGCCGGGAGAAGATCAACAAGCGCTTGATCGAGCTCTCCACCGTCATCCCAGTCCTCAAGAAGGTCCTCCCATCGACCATCCAAACGAACTAAACTCCTGCCCTTGTTCTCTGCATCAATCAAATCCGTGCTATCGATCCTGACAAGTAGAGGTTGCAGATGGACAAGGCGACGATCCTCTCCGACGCGGCCAAGTACGTGAAGGAGCTCCAGCAGCGGCTCAAGGCCCTGGAAGAGGCTGCCGCCGGCAGCATCAGGAGCAAAGCGCCGCCGCCGGCGGACGAGAATGGCGGCTCCGGGTCGCCGACGTCGGCATCCTCCTCGTCGGGGCCACCCGCACTTCCAGATATCGAGGCACGGTTCTCGGAGCGGAGTGTGATGGTGAGGATCCATTGCGGCGGCGGCAAAGGGGTTGCGGCGGCAGCGGTCGCCGTGGTCGAGGGCCTCGGGCTCACCATCGTCCATGCCAATGTCATGCCCTTCTCGGCTTGCACTATCACCATAACCATCACAGCAGAGGCAAGCCCGTTTTCTTCTTCTTCTTCTTTTCTCCCCGTATTTGTTTTATTATTTGGACTAATTCATTCAGCACTCTGATCTCTGCATGCTTGCTATATTTGAATATACAGGATGTACTAAAAATACTAAACTTTTGATTTCGTATACCAAATGCCTGAAAATGCGCTGTTTTAGTTAGCTGGTTAGGAACATCTATAAAATGGAGGGAAAATCGTTGACAAAACACAAATGGCTGATTAAGATCATTTCAATATTAAAAGCCTATAATCCTCACATCATTAATGTTAGTCTATGTTGTAAGGACGGTTTGGCAGTGCAAACCAGATACATAATGTCAATTCATCCCCTCCTCTTAATGAAAAGCGTACCAAGACATGTTCCCCAAAAGAATAATGTCAATTCCTTCTTCTTATACAAAGTAAACATATCATGTAATTGTGTAAGGTTCAAACAGAGGTTTTACTAACTGGTTGTTTTAACAATGCAAAGAGAACACATATAGTGATTGAAATCTTAATATTTTGGTTCTTGATTTCATTTCGACGTGTACTTCATTCCCTTTAGTATATATATGATAATGTCATGAGCACACATTTATTGAGAGATTATACTGATAAGTGTGTTCTTTGTTGTATATCAGGCATATCAGTGTGCGCACACCAAACAAAACTGAATGATATTTTCTTGTTAAATTTGAAAATAAGTACAGAAATAAAACCAAATCTACATCTATAGGAAGATCGGGTTCAACGAACCTCTCTTACGTTTTTAAGGCTTGGTAAAACATTTATATTTGTAAATAAAACTAGTAACAAACCCTAAAATTATTTGTGATAATAACAAGCTAGAAATGGGTTACTTGCATTTTGTGTGTCCGCACTACATCTCAACAATGGTACGGTGACTAATCAGATACATCTATATGTCAGATCACATAGCTGAACAAAAAGAAAAACAGCTTCTTGACTAGTTTGACTAATCACAGTTAGTTATTCGTATGTGCTAATATAAGTATTGCTCCCTCTGTCCAGAAAACTTCAATTTGCGATTTCAATTCAAGTTACTTACACCTTGATGTTTTAGGATTTTAGGACATATTAAGAAATTACCAATGTACCTCTTTTTATTATAGGCGAATCATGCTAATTAAGCAATAAACCCCTCATTAAAAGGAATATGCATAGCAGATCACAGTCTCGTGTATATATGGATCCAATCTATTGCCAATAACTAAAACATCAAGTTTTTTTGGACATTTTTAAAATCCTAGAGCATAAATTTTATGGGGCGGAGGGAGTACTATATGTTTCAACTTCCAGTAAAATATATAGCGAATGCAACTGTATACAAAATTATTGACACATTGTATATATTTATATATGTCATGTACACGAGTACTATATGTTTCAACTTCCAGTAAAATATATAGCGAATGCAACTGTATACAAAATTATTGACACATTGTATATATTTATATATGTCATGTACACGTACTCCCTTCGTCTCATCTCAAAAGGCTTGATGTTTTAGGATTCAAAATTTGTCCAATTTTTTTAAAAGC
Source organism: Miscanthus floridulus (assembly GCF_019320115.1). Classification (NCBI taxonomy): domain Eukaryota; kingdom Viridiplantae; phylum Streptophyta; class Magnoliopsida; order Poales; family Poaceae; genus Miscanthus; species Miscanthus floridulus. The sequence continues at coordinate 14,569,628 of NC_089596.1, forward strand.
TTGATGTTTTATGTGGTATGCATGCCTCTATACATTCCCTTTAATTAGTAGCTTATTCCTTAATTAGCAAGGATCGCCTTCAATATATAGGGGTTCGTGGGCAACTTCAATTAAGCACTATTCTATCCAACAATCCTCTAAAACATCAAGTTTTTTGGGAATGGATGGAGTACAACTATGCAAATATGCACAATGGTTTCTACTCAGCGTGAACTTGTGAATGGTTTCTACTCTATTTAAGATAAATGAACAATTAAGCACTATTATATTAGCTTTCACTACTGGAAAGCTGAAATTCCCTGACGGTGCGATTACCGTCAGGAAAATAGAAAAGACCATCAGGAAAATGTAAATCTAATTTCCCACACTGTCAGGGAATAACTGTTAGGGCTAGCTCGACAGGGAAATTGGAAAATGTCTGACGGTTCACCGTCAGGGAAATTTGTTTTGATTTTCCTGTCGGTGATGAACCATTAGGTTAATTTTAAACCGTCAGGGATATAACATTATTTCTGTCGGTGGAAACCGACAAAAAAATTATACGTTACCGTCAGAAAAATGCATTATTCTGATGGTGTGAAACCGACAGAGTAAAAGGATAAATATCCTGTCAGTTAGAGAACCGTCAAAAAAATATATTCCCTGTCGGTGTCTGTTATTTCCCTGTCGACTTGTAGCGGTCAAAATAATGTTTCCCTGTCGGTGTTAAACTGCCAAGGAATTTACGACTGACAGGAAAATGATATTTCAAGTTTCCAGTAGTATTTACTTTTGTTTCCCTTTGTCTTATTGTGTGCTAACAATATATTTACATTTATTGGGTGCAAACGTCAATTGCTCATTTCAGATGGAGGGCCGCCGCCTCAGCTTGACAACGGAGCAGATTGCTGGCAAGCTCAAGTCTGCATTATCACACCAGCGTAGCATCAGCTGCAAAGATACCCAAGAGACAGAAAATTGATTGAATTTACTATATATACACAGCAGCACAACAGTGATATATCTTTGTAATAAGTTTACACACGTACGGTTTGATATTTTCTTTGTGTGATCCGGCATCATCACGTGGCTATCTATCTAACATGTGATTGCATGAGGATGTTTGGTTCCACGGATTAAATTTTAGTCCATGTCACATCGAATGTTCGGATGCTATTTAGGAGAACTAAATATGAGTTAATTATAAAACTAATTACACAGATGGAGACTAATTTACGAGACGAATTTATTAAGCCTAATTAATCTGTCATTAGCACATATTTACTGTAGCACCACATTGTCAAATCATGGGCTAATTAGGCTTAAAAAATTCGTCTCGCAAATTAGTCACAATTTGTGCAATTAGTTATTTTTTTCGTCTATATTTAATACTCCATGCATGTATCAAACATCCGATGGAACAAGGACTAAAATTTTGCATGCATGTTACCGGAGGAGTAAACCATGGTGACTTTGCTCAACCTCATCATCAACTCTACACATCAGTGCCCATCTGGCGGCTAATTAATGGTGAGGTTGGGCATCAACAAACACTCTCTCTCTCTCTATATATATATATATATATATATATATGGAGAGTATATTCAGTAGCCAGCTACAAAATAAGTTATTCTGTAGCCAACTCCATTTACGATAATTTTATATACTAATTTACGATAATGTCGATACATATTTACGATAGTTGTGTTACTATAACACATGGGGATATTTACCATAACGTTATAGGAAACCACTTAGCAAGGAGTTATTATAATCTCATAAATTAACATAGTAATTATCGTAACTCAAAGTGGCTACAGAATAAGTTATTTTGTAGCCAGCTACAGGATAGTAGTTCTATATATATATATATATATATATATATATATATATATATATATATATACACACACACACACACACACGCCTCTAACCCCTGGGAGTAGTTACTCCCTCCTCTAACCCCGCACAAATACACCCGCCTCCTCACGATTGACCGGTGTCGGATTGCCTAGCGGGTTAACAAGCAGCCCCGTTTAGGAAGTATACGATCCTAAAATCCGGATCCTGTGTTGCCCCGTATATTTTATTATAAAACCATGCCACGCATTTTCCTCTCCTCTTTCTCCGGATTTCTCTCCTCCCTATTTGTGGATCTCACGCATGGTGGCGATGGCGGCGCCCCGTCTCCTGGTGGATTCGACCACGACGCATCCTCTCCTTCCCATTCCGGTGGTGATGGTGGCGGTGGAACCCCTCGGCATGGCCATCCCGGCGCCGGTGGCTCCCAGTGGCGGCGGCGCACTCTACGCGCACGGCATCCCCGACGGCGACACGTCCTGTGCCCAGCGGCGGGCGGCGGGCTCCTCGTGGCCGGCTGCAACCGCGGCGCCTCCCGCGCCCCTCCCGGCTACAACGACGGCACCCTCGCCGCTCTCGTCTGCGGCATCGTCGGAACTGCATCGGCGAAGTCACCACCACCGACGGCGGCGTCCCCACCACCAACGGCACCACATGCGCTGCCCCTGTTGTTGATCTCAGTGTGGCTATTTTTTTTCTTTCTAAATTCCGATGCTTCGTCTCTCTATTTTCTTAGTGCATTTTGTGGTGAAAATCGTTCCCAAGAAATACGTTGTTGCTCATGACTGGCACAGATGTGAATCTGTGCGTACAAATCCTAGGAACGCGCGGCTGCTAGATTTGTTTTTCTGTTCCATTTTGTTTGTACAAAGTACAAATGAGTTTGGTTGATTTTAGTTCAAAAATTCACGTGTGATGTACATACTCATACTTCGTTGTAAAAATTAATGTACCACTGAGTATATGAATACATACTCATTGTTTTGTATATCACGTGAATGTATGCACATATACTCCGATCGTGTGGTTTAACTGTTTAAGTATGCACTTATACTACCTTAATCTTGGCGTATGTATGCATACTCCATTCCAAAAAGTATATATAAATACTCTATTTCTAAAGAGTATGTACAGATACTCCATTCCAACATGTATGTATAAATACTCTATTTTAAAAAGTATGTATAAATACTCTATTCTAAAAAGTAATGTAATCTCATTACTCGGCATCGATGTACGTATATATACATACTCCCAAATAATTAAATAATTTAATCTGTATGTATACATACTCCCAAATAATTAAATAATTTAGTTTGTAACAGAATATACAAAGCTATCGGCGTTGATGTATGTATGTATACGTACTCCCAACTGTGTATGTATACATACTTTCAAATAATTAAATAATTTATCTTGCAACAGAACATACGGAGGCACAGCAGATGCAACGAAGCACGCAAATCTCATCGCACGTTACTTATCGGATCCTGCTACGCACAAACCCGATTAGCTCATATGGATAGAATCGAATGCCATATCATGGAGGGGAGTAACTACTCCCGGGAGTATAAAAAATGCAACCCTACTGTTTAAGCATGAAGCGAGAGGGGCCAGTATGAATAATGCTCACATGTGTGTAAAATGCATGTTCCCAACAAAGCTAAGTATGCTATATATATAACAATTTCTGCACCCGATGTATTTGCAACTTGCTATGAGCGAGCATCAACAACATGCTATGAGCAGCAACCTGCAAGTTTTTTACAGTCTCTCATGTGCGTAAAATGCATGTTCTTGTACCACATATACACTGTACCGTGTTGTTTTTTAATAATGATCGATCAATCCATGTTTTCATGTATTATTGCTTGTATATGAAAATAATAGCAACCTGAGTGAACCTCCTTACACGGGTTCTAAGTCCTTAATTTCTCTGTAACGATCACATTTTTTTTCGATTTATGTTACGAATGAATCAATAGCGTTATATTTTTCTGGTAATAGATAGTACGGTGTGTCCGTCAACAACACATGCTACAATGAGAATGAATTGAGCATTCAGGGCATGGCAGAGCTCCCAGAGTAGCTTTTAGGATGAATTTAAGAGGAGCTCTTTTAGGATGAATTTAAGAGGAGCTCAGCTAAACAAATTTTTTTTTACTAAGAAGCGATTATGCGCTGATTCTGTAAAGCGGTTCTCTGAAATGAACTAGTGGACTGTGAGCTGAAAAACAATAGCTTCTATTGGTTCACACCATGCATACAGCACTGTATGCATAGAGTTTATCCTAAAGAATCATAGAGAAACATTTTTAGTAAGAGGATCACGTCTCTCCTAGAAATAGCTAATTTTTGGAGGTCATTTTCAGATATGAACGTTGTAAGAGGTCCATCTCTGTAAATCTATTTTAGGAGACGGACAGTTTTTTACCGGCTCCGTAAATAAAACGTCTGTCTCTGAAAATCCTCAGCTATTTTAGGAGGCATTGAATTTTGTGACTGCCTCTGTTAATGATTGTGCAGTGTCTCGCGAAATCATTTATGTAGTAGTGCAGAGAATCTAAAGTAGGAGGAGCTCTACCAAACAACGCTCAGTATCCTCGATGAGTCTCTATGTCTCAAATGACCACAATGACACAATTTAAACAATCATATCGCTTTATGTATAAACTGCAATTATTAGTCAAAATTTTAAAATAAAACAGTTATATACATAATAATAAATTAAATTGCAGGGGTTCTAAAATGTTAAATATATGTAGAATCTGATAGAACAACTTAAACAAACATGCACTTAATCCAATAAATAATGATGAGGACCCAACTACACGCATTGATTAACTTCACTGTCATATACAAGCATGATTAACAATTAATATAACCAAACTGATTAGCTAGGATGTCGATTGTGTCATGCATATATCTTTGCAATCAAGAAATGATAGTGCAGAAGTTGAGATCGAAAGCGCCACATGTAATAGCCACCCTAAGGGCTCCAATCCGCTGCGGCTATCGCTGTCAGGGCACCTCAATCGCAGTTGTGGCCTAGGGCCGGGGCTCCTCCTACCTCTCCAGTGAGGCTGCCAATGATAAGAAGGAGAGGACTCCATCCCTCGTTTACAGTTGAGCAGTTTCTTTAGGTTCAGTTCACTATAAGTTTAGTCCAAATAAATCTACTAACGAAATCATCATTGCTGTTTGGCTAGGACCTTGTTACCTGCGATGATTTTGACTATAGCCATGACAAAGTCACCTTTGCAGGAATTAGATTTTATCGCCCGGAGGTTAGTTTGTGGTATTACTATCTGCAAAAGGCAAAGGTGTTCATGGACACTCTCAATGGAGATAGTAACCCAAGGTCACAGACCTCATCGTCAATGTCCGTGAAGAGGGAAATCATGAAGGATCAAGTGTTGAAGGCGCTGAATCGATCTGTAGGCTGTGCTGTAGTCAACGATTTAACCGCCAATGTTCTTCTATCAATTCAGATATGTTTCGGTCCTATTTCAGCGCGATCTTGCAACATATCTAAGGTTTTGGGGATTTTTATTACCATCGGATTCAGCACGGGACTATACTCTAGCTTCGGTGTTCAATACGACTCTGCTCATCTAGAGCATTGGCTACATCAACCAAGGCCCCGGCGAAGAAGACGATTGGAAGTACTTGGATATAATATTGTTTTTTTTTATATTTCTGGTTATTTTATATGTAATTAATTTGAGGATGTACTATACGCCAAGTTTTAAAATAATTTTTCCTTTCCTTCACAAGAGAAAAAGTTGAAACTGAAAGCGATGGTGTTTGGATTGAGAAATTAATTAGGTTAACCCAAACAACCGAGGAGTGAACACGAAGATCTTTGTTCAGCAACCCCTGGAGGCCAGGACCCATTTTGATTGATTCTGCTATATATATGTATGTATGTATCGACGTATATTATTGTTTGGTGAGCGTTCATGATCGAAACTAGTGACATTTATTGATTAGCTAGACTAGACAGCTCTTGCTCGATCTCCGATCCGCGATTGTAGATAAACCAACCTTTGATTATTGCAAGTGTATACGTAGGGTATTTTTAATTTCCATGTGTGGTGAAGCAAATCAAAACGTATTGCCCCATAATAATATTAATTCTGATCCGCGTCTATTCATAACAGTCAACAGGGCATATTATATTTGTCACTGCCGGATACTTTAAAAACATTCCACAAATAATCCATAGGTAGAGTCTAAGCTAATGTCATTTTCTATTTTGTCATCTTCTCTAGACGCTCACTCTCAAGGATACTATTAGCTTACACAATACACATATATATAGCGGCAGGAGTTGGATATATATTGTAAGGATTTTTAGCATCGTCTTATACATATACAGCGTGTTTGGATTGCATCACCGATCCATTCCGGGACCCTACGGATTCGTTTGGATTGAGGCATGAAATGGCGTCGTCCGGCACCGAGCGGTTTACGATCGTAGTGTAATCATCGGAACGAACTCGTCCGTAGCGAAACCGACGGGCCACCTCGTCCGGAGTCACCCTGATCCGGACGACTGCGTCCGGCAAACCAAACAGCCTGGTATAGTAGTAGAACGTACGGTAGAAGTAGTAGGACGTACGGTAGAAGTGACGACGACAGCAACATCAAGGACGCTATGGTTGTAACTTATAACAACCAATCGCAAAGGACCGAGTTAAGCCGCGACCGGTCGAACGCTCACGGAGTGTGTGACCCACTTCCTCCCATACCCCACCTCCTCCCTAGTCGCCCCTGGCCAGCGGCAGCCTCGTCGCCCACCTCCGGCACTGCCACTACACCCTGCCCTCCCCTAACAATAGGATGCCGCGCCGGCGGGGCATCCTCGTCCTCGTCCTCGCCCCCGCCCCCACCACCGGCGGCCGGCGGTGAACCACCTCGCCGTGCCACCTTCAAACCGCCCTCGACCCCACCCACCCTAATCATAGAGCAGGGCGTCGGCGAGCTCCGTGACGTCCTCGCCACGGACCTAGCCCAAAACGCCTTCGTCCGCCGCCTCTCCTGCCACCAACGCCGTGCCGCGACCGCCTCCCCCAAAATCCTCCTTCTAAGCCCGTCGGGATGATTTCCTAACCCGCTGGAATCATAACGCTGGCGACCTCTTCGCCGGAACCCTAGGCGCCTTCTTCTTCCTCTTTGGCGCGGGCACAGGTGCAGGTGTCGGTGCTACCGTCGCGTAATAACTTAATCGCAAATATGCATGGTACAATATACGGCGGCCTGGCCTTAGCAAGTCTCCTACCATTAACTCGATCGTGTACCAACCGGCTGAGTTGTCGTTCTAATTTTTTCTACATATTGGCATGATCAATTTTTATTGTGTATATATACTCTTAGAAATAGATAATAATTATTATATTATTAGAGATCAGTTAGTTAGCACCCTAGTTATTATTATGTAATTTGTGGTTGCTAATGAAATTATATTAGAGAGAGCCATACACATGACCTTTTTCATGGAGAAGCCTAGACGTACTAGACCTTTATTTTATTGAGTCCATGTCTCTCTCCAATGACATCCCTTAACTTCAGTGAATGTTTGAGACAACTTTGCACCAGTATGCCTACCTTTTACATTGAAAAAACCAATAATTCTCTTTTGTATATGCCAATTATCATCTATCCAATGAATAGTAACACACATGTATCCTTTGTTTTGGCATGAGGTCCACATATCCATTGTTGCACTAAAGCGGCACTTCATAGTTTTCAAGTGTGCATACAAAGTTTCCTTTTCAGCAAGATATCTGTCCATTATTTCTTTCCTAACAGTGACACGGGATTTTATCGGAAAGCTAGGACGGAGAGATTTGATGAAATCAACAAGATACTCATGCTCAACTATATTGAAAGGATATTCATGCATGGTTATTGCCAAATTTAATTTCTTCAAGCTAGCTTCTTGGTCATATTTGTAAGGCTGAACATGAGCAATTTCAGAACCAGGTGTCTTACCAGCTTTAAGCTGTTGTTGTCCCTTCACAATACTGTGTTTTGAAAGCAAGTGGTGCTTGAATGAAGTCGTTCCATTGGAGCCCTCAGCTCTATATTTGTGATCACACCTAGAGAAATTGCAGTGTCCCCACAACTCCTCAACTAGCTTTCCTTCCACCTCTACATACTCCTTTTTCTTGATGAAATATTGCCAGACCCACGATGTCAATTTCTTAAACCTCTTGCCAGAAAGGCGAGCCTGCTCTGGATCGTCGTCATCCTCTTGATCATCAACATTAATTGGCACTTGATTAGGTGGAGATGTTGTGGTTGTTGCTGGTGCATCACTATCAACTGATGCTGCCACTGATGCCGCCATTGATCCTAGCACTGATGCTGCTGTAGCTGGACTTTCACAAGTTCCACTAGATGCAACACTTTGAGATGAAGGCCTTCTAATCCCAGATCCTACCAAAAGCCAAGTGAAACATTGCTAAATCAGAAAAAAAAACTAGAATAGCCAAATAAAATAGGGACTGTTGCTATTAAAATAATTTGTGTGAGGTAAAGACATACTAAATCTTATTATTCTTACACACTGCTAACTGGTGGGGAAATACACAGGCAATTTTCATCATTGGTAGTGGTAGTGGTAGGAATGTAGGATTGTAGGAAGATGAACCTGTTGGAGACGTCGTTGTTGTCGCTGCCGGAACAGGCGGAGGCTCTAGAAGTTCACGCACGCTCTTCGTCTTGGGCTTGCCCTTCGTTCCAGGAGGGGGCGCCATCGACGCGCGGGGTGGCGGCGCTGGCGGAGTGGGGTCTGGTCGGCGGAGGACAGCGCTGGTGGCGGCGCCGCTAGGAAGGGAGGGAGGACGGAGGACCGGAGGACGGGAGGGGGCAGGTGCGTCGTGACTCGCGACGGTCGCGTGCGGGTGCGGCGCCGCAATTGCACGGAGTGAAGGGATAAGGGAATACGGGAATAGGAGTGGAGGGTTTAGGGTTGTTAAGTTGGGCTGGGCTGTAGAGTAGGCTTACTGGGCTTTGTGAGTTTGTGAATATTGGACCAAATTCGGTTAGCGCCGAATTTCGAATTCGGTTACATACCGAATATAATATAGAAATGTAGAAAACGGTCGAAAATAGCTTAAACCGAATTCCGCTCCGTTTTCGAATTTTCTGTCCGAATTTCGTATCGAATTTGTATTTTTTCGAAAAAACTGAAAACAATCGGATCAAATGTAAAAAACGATGCGATTCGGTCGGGAATTTTCGTTTTCGTTTTCAACCTTATATATATGTGTGTGTGTAATCACTGAATGTTCGAATATTTGTTAATTCTATACTACATATTCTTAGCTTGTTACCATTCACGTTTACACTAAAACATATACGTTGACTAATCAGACGCTTATTCTTGCAGCCGAACATCCCCATTATTATTTGAGATTGCTGCTGCGAGGGACAAATCATCTACCGTCAGCAATGTGTTTGGTCTTATATATATTTTGCTTTCTTGTAACCATGTGCAAAATCACCAGCAGAGCAACAGTCAATATTTTCGGCATGTAGCTGTTGCAGTACAGTCACTTGACATTGCGTGTAATTAGTGTTGATTTCGTCTTGACATTGAAAGGATCATTTTCCCTACTCTTTTACTCCCTGTAAATAATAGTATAATAGAGAGATCTGGTACACGAAAGAGAGAAATTATCTTGGGATATATAAAATGGCCGTGGCAATGCACCAATTAACTCCTATTCTTGTACTGAATATATATTGAATAGCGAGGAAAGGTTCACCCAAATAATTGACAAAATTCCTTCGATGCCATCGAAAATTGTAGCCATCCCTTATGCGCCATTCAAAAATATAGAATCGCTTCATCCTCATCAATTTAGAATTTTCCCTCCTGACACCACTGCCTATCATTTCCTCAAAAAAACACCACTGCCTATCCACCCTTCATTGCAGTTAATTTTGATTTGTCCCAGAGTTTGGTAGACAGTGCGTGGTTTGCCAGACTTGTACCCCTTCTCACACCCTTGTTTTCTTCCCTCCTCATATCACTCTTTGCAGATCATACATCCTCGTGGGCATGGAAGGGATTACTACACATGGTGATATAACATAGTGATGCCTATAGCTTTCAATGGCATTCAGGGAATTTGCTCAATAGATTTGTATACAACTATAAAAATGATTAAAAGAGGTGGTCACGGTAGATTTTCAGTGACAGTTAGCTAGTTAGGTAGCTAGCACTACTGGAAACCGGCAATTTGCCGAGTGCCTGCGGCACTCGGCAAAGCCCGAAATACACTCGGTAAATGCTTTACCGAGTGCCGCACTCGGCAAAGAGCAGTCGGCAAAGGTTTCTTTGCCGAGTGCCACATATCGGGCACTCGGTAAAGCCTTTGCCGAGTGTCACGTCAGCACTCGGCAAAAAAAACCGACGTCAACTCTGACGGCCTCTTTGCCGAGTGCCACCTCAGCAGCACTCGGCAAAGAATTTTTTTTAAAAAAAAAATTCTTTGCCGAGTGCCATACTCTTGCACTTGGCAAAGAAATTTTTTTCTTTTTTTAAAAAAAAAATCTTTGCCGAGTGCCTTGACTCTGGCACTCGGCAAAGCTGGGAAATTGGGTCTCTGCTGCCTAGCTTTGCCGAGTGCCATGGTCACGGCACTCGGCAAAGCCCTCTTTGCCGAGTGTGGCACTCGGCAAAGAGGGGGAAAATGCTATTTTTTGTTTTTTGCTTTCCATCAGCGCAAATAAAGAAATCACATATATATCAACACACAGCACATGATATATCATATACACATCCATATTCCATCACATACATATCCATAACCCATCACATACACATCCACCATCCATAATACATCACATACAAATCCATTGTCCATAATCCATCATACATTCGCATCATCCATGACAATATCCATCACAATATATATGTCTCTACTAGTAGTCCAACATAAGGCTAAGTCTAACACAAGTCCATGCAATATGAAAAGAAACAAATAAATGGTACCTACTGCCAGCCTCTCCACCCAGAGTGTGAAGTGCCACCTTGAGGAGGGCCAGTTGTCCACCCGGCCTGTGGAGAAGGGCCACCTTGAGGAGTCGAGTTCGAACCCGCCGACTGTTGCTGCACAAAGGAGAAGCGAATTCATGAGTATCTATAGGAGGGCCGCACAAAGCTAAAGGAATAAACAACCATATATACTCACCGGAGTCCCTACAGGAGGAGGAGGAGCCACAACTGGAGCGAGCAGCGACTGGGGCACGACCACACCTGGCTGGCAAGGTCTGAAGGCTCGCCATGAAGCTGAACATGTCCTGCAGCCTCTGCATCTCGGCCGCCCTCTGGGCTTGTACAACCTCCATCTCCAGCCGATGGGCCTCCGCCTGGGTCGCCTGCTAGGCCTCCAACCTCCGCAAGTCGGCCTGGAACATTCCACCCGCAATGTTTAAACAATGCAAAGGCAAGGTAGATGTGTAAAAGCAATGAACGACGAATAAAATAGTACTAACCTGGAGTTCTGCCATCTGCTACTGTGAGCTCTGCTGCCGAGAGCGTATGGGGAGGGAGGAGCTCGTGCTCCTTGCTCGAATCTCGGCGAGGTTGGGAACAGAGGCGGAGTCGACTGTGCTGTCCACCATCTAGTACCGGCCGTGCTGCTTCCCTCCTCCCAGCCTCATCAGGAGGTCTGTGTCTAGGGGCTGGGTGGCCGGATCGAAGTCCTCCCCATGGCGCTCGTGGGCCACTGAGGTGTACTCGCTAAGCTTGCTGTGGACGCTCGCGCTGGTGTATGTCTCGGGCCCGTCCACCAGGTTGTAGGTGACTTCCGGGGCCGTCGCCTTGCCCTTGTGTGCCAGGGCATACGCCATGAACTCGTTGCATTCCTAGCCTTGGTACGCCTGGGACTGCGAGAAAAACACAAAGATGATTACAAGTAATGAGAATTGAGCGTTAGAATAAATAAATAAAGATGAAAACACAAAGAAGATTACCCATGTCTGGGCGTACGCGCTGAGGCTCCGGTTGCCTTGGTGGTGTGGCGCCCCACCCATCTGCAGGCGATAGTCCCAATGGATGTTGTGCTTCTCTGCCCACTCCTCCGAGAGCCACCTGTCCACAATGGTCTCCCAGCAGAGGCGGTGCCTGGCGCACCAATTAGGACATTGCTGCATGCCATCAAGTTATTGATATATCAGAAGATGAAATGAAGCCTACCTATTCTTCATGGAAGGAGTCAGTATTAATGTTTCATACTTACCAAGAGTTACTGCTCCTTGGTGAGCGTCCTGGTCCTGGCATCGGCCTTCCTCACCACCTGACCAAGGACGTCGGCGCTGTAGTTGATGATGCACTAGAGCCGCGTCTCGTGGTACAGGTCCGAGAGTCGGGACCTACAGACCTTGTCCTGCACTCGCGCCGCCCGGTCCTCAAACCCTTCGTCGCACCTGAAGAAGTCCTGCATACAGACATCATGTATCATTTCATTATTTCAAGAACGACCAATGAATGCGTAGTATTGACCAATTTAGTGCGATGAAGACTCACCCAGAACTCGGCCTTAATCCGCGCCGCAATGGTGCTGAACTCGCTGTCCTCGGCGGCGTAGAAGTGGTCCCACATCCAGGGCGGCAAAGTCACCGAGGCGTAGGTGACCATGCCAGGGTAGTGCTGCCGAATCAGAAGGCCCAGGGTGCCATCGATGTGCCAGCCCATTCCGGACACAACTTCCCAGTTGCTGCAAGAGTCGTTAAGAAGAATTGTTAGTCTCCAGTTCGATTTTCAACATGTCATATGAAATAGTAGTGAAATAATACTTACTTGTCGCCGCTGGGTCGAATCACCGGGCGTCGGTGAAGTGGGATCGGCCGCGCCAGGAGCTACGAGGGCCCACGCAAGTAGACTCCCGACGAGGTAGAGCCAGAGGTAGTGCTAGTGGAACCCCCTGCTGTCGCTATCGCCGCCTCCCCATGGTCCGACGAGTCAGAGGAAGTGCCACCCCCTCCTATGTGCAGGCCCACCGCATGGTCGTCCTCGTCCATCGACGGGGTGGCAGCTGGCTACACCCTCGCCCTCGGACAGCCGTGGGGGCGGCCGCTCCTCGTCCTCCTCGTCGGCGGCTCCGACAAGGGGTCCTCCTCAGCGTGGGGTGGTGAGCGCTCCCTCATGTAGAGGGAGTTGACCCCCCGACAGGCCTACCTTCCGCCCGGCATTTTGTCGAGTGCCTGCAATTTCAAAGAGTAAACCAATTAGCACAGTTAAATTACAAGTACTTATAAAGAGATGTAAAATGAATGAAACATAATTGCAATAATAATAATAATAATAATATAGTATTACATGAATTAGAAATATTCTTCACGATCGGCAGTGGCTGGATCATAGGTGTCGTCATCACTATCAATATTGTCGAGTAAATTGGGCTCATCTCCATCATTGTCATCATTGTCATCGCCTAACTGTAATCACTCAAGCATTTGTAAGTCCTTAGCATTTTGCACCTCTTCTCTGTCGTCCTCATCTCCATCGTCCTAATCAATGTCATTGTCTACTTCCATGCCCATCAGCGAAAACATGTCTATGTCAAACCTCCCTTCTAGCCCCTCTGGTTGATAGAACTCCCGTGTGTTTGGGTCAAAGTTGTAATCCTCATTATTTGGGACAGGTAGTTTACCGTGTGGCGATACCAACTGCACAAGGTACCAACCGATAAGATTGGGGTCTTTTTGGCATGCCCATGGGAGATAATAAACTTGCATGGCCTGTTGAGCCACAATATAGACATCCTCTCAGAATCCTATCGAATTTTGACTTATCCAATCTCAGGGGTTGTTCTTGTGACATTAGGATCGAACCAATGGCATTTGAATACGACTTGATTAGGAGCTTTGCGACACTCAAAATTGAGATCGTATATTTCTTCTACTATGCCGTAGTAGTCGCGCTCATCGGTGCTGGGCGTACGAACTCTGGTATTCGTGGTTTTCCGATTGGGCCGACTCCACTCGTAGTTTCTTGTGTGAAAGCGATAGCCATTCACATCATAAACAGTGAATGACTTGACCTTGTAGGCGAAGCCTTTGGCGAGCCCTTTCAACTCAGCATGCATTTCTGCATCCTTTCGGGCCTGCAAGGTGAGGTCGGATAGATCGTTACATTACTCGCTCGTAGAAGCAAAGTGAGATGTCAAATATTGAATGAGGTAAATTGGACGATGCCATCGTATCGAACTAGGATATGAAATCGGACACACCATCTTTGAGAAGACTATCTTCTTCTTGAGGGGAAGGAGCCATATTCCCTCTCCAGTATTTATTTAGAAATTTCCTAAAAAACAAGAGATAAGGGGGTTCGATAGATGGAGGATAGTGACAAGGGAGTATGTAACAAGCTCATTGAGAACTTACTACACATAAGGCTTGACTTCGTCAAGGTTCAACAACACATACAGCATGATAGTGCACCACTCATCATGCCGCAAGGTCTTGGTGCCCGATGCGCTTGCCTTTCCGAGTTGCCCTTTGAAAAGGCTGAGGTTCGATGAACTCTCGTCCGCGTTGTAACGAGGGGGACGATTGTGCATGCTGGGAAGGCCATCCTTATAGTATGCTATTGTGAAGTTTGACACCTCCTCCAGAATGAATGCCTCTGCCACAGAAGCCTCAATTTTGGCTTTATTTCTACACTTTTTCCGAAGAATCTTTAGACATCTCTCAATTGTATAGCACCAACGGGCCTACACGGGCCCCCCATTCGTGCCTCGTACGGTAGGTGCAAAATCAGATGCTGCATCGCCAGGAAGAAGCCTGGTGGGGAAGATCTTCTCCAACTTGCAGAGCAACACAGGTGCCACTTTCTCCAAGTCATCAATCACGTCCCGAGATAACTCCTTGGCACAAAGCTGGTGGAAGAAATAGCTCAACTCTACCAGCACGCCCCACACATGCTCAGGGACGTATCCCCGGGTCATCGCAGGAAGGAGCCGCTCAATCCATATGTGGTAGTCATGACTCTTCATCCCTAAGACTCGCATAGTGGACAAGTTCACTACCCTACTCAAATTCGCCGCATGCCCATCAGGGAACATTAACGTCTGGATCCACTATAGTACTTCCTTCCTTTGGTCCTTTTTCAAGACAAAATCGACCGGAGTCCTTCTCCATTTCTTGACAGGCGCGAGAGGCTTCATCACCTGCTTTGGCCTATCGCACATCGTTGCCAGGTCCAGTCTAGCCTTAACGTTGTCCTTTGACTTATTAGGAATGTCCATGAGTGTTGCAAAAAGCGCCTTGGCGATATTCTTTTCTGTGTGCATTACATTAATGTTGTGTGGAACAAGAAGGTTATTGAAATAGGGGAGCCTAGTCAAGCCCGATTTATGAGTCCACTGGTGTTCCTCACCATATCCAATAAAACCACCTTTCTCTTTATCATCTTTGAGAGGCTCTATCTCAGCACGGACCTCGGCACCGGTCATCATCTGAGGTGCAGGGTCGGTGACTTGAACCCCTTTCCTGAAGTTCTTGACGTCTCGTCTGAATGGATGGTCAAGAGGGAGGAATTGATGATGTTGGTCAAATGAAGAAAACTTGCCACCCCTCTTCAGCCAAGTGAACCTCACAGCTGTCTTGCATATTGGGCATGGGAACTTCCCGTGAACACACCACACGCAGAATATGCCATACGCCAGGAAGTCATGCAGGGAGTAGTGGTACCACACATGCATTGTGAAGTTCTTCTTTGTAGCTCGGTCGTATGTCAGTACCCCTTTTTCCAAGCAAGGATCAATTCATCAATGAGAGGCTCCATGAACAAACCCATCTTGTCCAGGAATTATCAGTGACAAGAATATGTTCTTGGGTTGAAACATGACGCTGGGGGGAGATTGAGGGGGATCACGAACACGGGCCAGCAAGTGTACGGGGCCACCAGCAATCCATAGGGATTGAACCCATCTGTTGCCAGCGCTACACGTACATTCCAAACCTCCTCAGCTTTACCATGATGTATGCCATCGAAATGGGTCCATGCATCGCCATCCGATGGGTGTACCATCTTGTCAGCATTGTATCTTTTGCCATGTTTGTGCCATGTCATCTGTTTCGTAGACTCCTCTGTCATGTACAGCCGTTGGATCCCCGGTATGACAGGAAGGTACCATAGGACCTTCGCGGGGATACCAAGCTATTCCTTCTTGCCATCACTAGTGTTGACCTCCAGATACCTAGAGGATTTGCACTTTGGATAGTGCGTTGCTTTCTCGTGATCTTTCCTAAATAGGACGCAACCATTCGGACAAGCATGGATGTGCTCATACGGCATCTTAAGGGCACGAAGAAGTTTCTGTGACTCGTACAAGTTCTTCGGCAGAATGTGACCCTCCGGAAGCAGGGATCCAACAACTGCCAACATACCATCGAAGTTGTCTCGACTCATGCTACACTACGACTTGAACGCCATTAGGCGTCCAATGGCATCCAGTTGCGAAACCATTGTCTTTTCGTGAAGGGGCTTCTGTGCCGAAGACAGCATATCGTAGTATGCCTTTGCGGATTCCTCTGGCTCATCCTCTAATCCTTCACCGAATCATGCCTCCTGAAAGTCATCTATCCAGTCTGCTACCCCCGTATCTCCATCAAAAGCCTCGAGGCATGGTCTTACCACCTCCTCTCTAATACGATCGGCTTCACCATGGTGGATCCAGCAGGTATAGTTTGGCGTGAATCCATACTTGCAAAGATCTTCCCCCACGTTCTTCCTATTCTTTCTTACACGGTTGTCACATTTGCTGCAGGGACACGGCATCCGACTCGACCCTCTAGCAGCCTCGCCAAATGAATGCTCCAAGAAAGCATTAGTCTTAGTCATCCATTCTGGGGTCATACTTGCGTGGCCCGTGTACATCCAATCACGGTTCTCCATCCTCTGGCATATACATATGTAAGCGAGTAATATAACCAGCAATTGCATCTGCACGGCGTTCCTACCATCTAATAGGTGAGGATAGGTCCTAATCCCACCCGCGGATGCGTAGATGAGGTCAGTTTCAATGCTCCACTCCTATTCGAGACAGAATTTCGGCAGCACCTCCCCGCTGTTCTCCCGATACACGTCCTGTAAGGGAGAGTGTGTATCCGGAGAACAACAGGGAGGTGATGCCGAAAATCTATCTCGGACCGGAGCGAACCATGGAAACTAACATCATCTACGCATCCGCGGGCTGTCCAAAATACATGGACAATCCGAAAGAGATACGGTCGCAAATATGCAAAGATCTGCATACCTCTGACCGTATCTCTTTCGAACGGGAGATGCCTAACTGGGCTACGTGACCATATAAAACATGCATGCAAAGGAGGAGGGGGTTATACCTAGGGTGGCGGTGGAGTCAGGCTAGTGGGGCAGTGGCGTGTCGGTGCAGTGGTGAGGCGATGCGGTGTAGGCAGACTAGCAGCGCCGACGAAGATGATCGGGGTCGCCGAGTCCCTCCCACGGGTCCTTCTCCTACATAAAAAGGCAATAGGTTAGAATCCATTGAAAATTTCGGTATCACCTCCCCTGCACGGAGAGGTTTCCAAAACCTGCAAGAAACGTAGGCGCGATGGCCAACAACCACATATATACCAAACATAGGCACGAAGGCCAACAAACATATATATACCGAGATGAGCCATGTACTTTAGTTCTTTTTTCATGCAGATGAAAGTATCGAAGTAGTACAACAAGTACTACTACCACTACAACTACTACCAACACTAACACTACTACTATCACTACTTACTGCTAACAATACTACTAACACTACTAACTACTAACTACTAACTACTACTACTTACTAACTACTACTAACACTACTAAGTACTACTACTAACTACTACAGGTGTAGGGCATACCTTCGCGACGAGAATGGCAGCGACGAGGGTCGGCGACGACGGCGGGGACGACCGCAGCGGTGTGAGGGTCGACGGGCCTAGGTCGGCACCTTCCTTCTCCTTCTCCTCCTCTCTTCTCCCCTCCTCCTCTCTTCTCCCCTACCTCCTCTCTTCTCCCCTACCTCCTCCTCTCTTCTGCAGTGGCACGGTGGCAGGGGCGGAGGGCGCAGGGGCTCGCGCGGGGAGGCGCGGTGGCTGGGGCGGAGGCTGGGGCGGAGGCCGCGGGGGCCCACGCGGGGAGGCGCGAGGGCCGAGGCGGGGAGGTGCGGTGGCCGGGGCGGGGAGGCGCGGTGGCTGGGACGGGCGCCGCGATGCGGCGGCGGTGGCTGAGGGAGAGAGAAATGAGAGAGACAGAGAGCGCGCCGGCCGGGCGCGGTTGAAGGAAACAGCGGCTTTGCCGAGTGCCAGATCGGCGGCACTCGGCAAAATCAATTTTCTTCGCCGAGTGTCGTGACCTGGCACTCGGTGAAGTTTTTAAAAAATTTCAGCAGCTCTTTGCCGAGTGCCAGCTGGGCGGCACTCGGCAAAGTTATTACTTTGCCGAGTGCTAACCCTAGGCACTCGGCAAAATAATTTTTTTTGTTTTTTGCCACCAATTTTTTAAGCTTTAGTACACTACCACAAACAACATGTTTAAATTTGGGACATTTTCATTGCCTTTTGGCATATTTCTATAGTTTATTTTGTTTTGTTGAATTTTTCCAGAAAATGTAAGTTTGAACTGCAGGTGTATCGAATAATGGATTACATTTGTTCAAAAAATGCTATCCTTGTTTCTTAGTGTAAATTTAGGCTAAATCCAGGAACTGTCTCGAAATTTCGATCAACGTGCTCATAGGGCAATGCGGCCA
Source organism: Miscanthus floridulus (assembly GCF_019320115.1). Classification (NCBI taxonomy): domain Eukaryota; kingdom Viridiplantae; phylum Streptophyta; class Magnoliopsida; order Poales; family Poaceae; genus Miscanthus; species Miscanthus floridulus. The sequence goes on from NC_089596.1 coordinate 14,588,248, forward strand.
ACTTGCGTGGGAGTGGTTTTTTAATTGTATAAAATGCGAACGAATTCCGAAAATCATGAAACTTGTCGAGTTGTCGCCGTATCGTATGCGTATGCCGTGGAAAAATTTTGAAAAGGAGATGTCCTAGTTTGTGAGCATCGTACGTGACAACGTGCTCGAAACTTTTTCAAATTTTTTCCACGGCATACGCATACGATATGGCGACAGTTAGTTAGTTAGGTAGCTAGTTGTGGACTACTCCCTCCGTTTTAAACTATGAGTCGTTTTGACTTTTTTGTAATATCAATTTTGCTATGTATATATCTAGATAATATATGTTTAGATACATAGTAAAATCTATACACAAAAAAAAAGTCAAAGCAACCTATAATTTGGTTAGAAGGGAGTAATGAGCAAACTATCTACTAGTGTATAGCACCTAAGAAGGAAAGCCGATGGACCAAAACACCCATGTCACCTTGTGAGCCCATTTAACCAACCCCCTCTCACGAGCCCATTACTGTCCATAGCCCAAACTGAAACAACCATCTATTCCTCAAAAAAAAAATGATGCCAGCCCACACAGCAATTCAAGATTCAGGTGAAGCAAGCCCGCTAGCTATACCTGCCGTGTTCCAAACAGAATGCGCACTACAAACGTTGGACCGAAGGCGACAGCCGGGCCGGGACCATGCCCCAGGCCCCCAGCCGTGCCCGTGCGCTGCCCCGCCCCAGCGGACAAGGAGTTGTGGGGGCTGATCGCGACGGTCACCAGTAAGCTGCCTGCTGCTGCTGCTCATGCGTCGACGGAACAAGACGGCCGGTCGATTGGGTGGTGGTCCGGCTGGCCGCTGCATACGCTAGATAAGCTAGCTAGCTGTCCCGGCGGCCCAGCGGTCGGCCGGCCGGCGAGCACGCACGTGAACGCTCGGCGAACCTGCGGCCGGCGTCGCGCCACGACGCCCGCGAATCGAAAGCTGCATACCCAGGCGCTGTACGTGCGCTGGCCGCAGCTAGCTGGGGCTGGGGACGCCGGGCCACGCGGATCGGACGGATCAGCAGCAGCCAGCAGCGGAGAATCTAAAGCTCTCCGCGTGTGGCACCACATTGTTGGAAGTTCGGTAATGATATATGTCGGGCATCCGATCCTTCGCTTCACCTCCGGACGTGGCTCGCTCTCCTTCACTCGCTCGCAGCTTGTCCTTATCTGCTTGTCCCACGTCGCTCAGCCCGCTCCATACGGTGCGCCCCCGCTCGGGTAGCAACGAGACGCTCGCCGCCACTCCCTTTCGAGCCGCTCGTGGCGTTGCCCCGTCGGAGCCGTGCGCCCCCGCTCACGGTAGCAACGAGCTGCTCGCCGGTGCCAGCCCCCGCCTAGGCCGCTCGCTGGCGCACCCCTCCTGAGCTGCTCGCGCGGCGATGCCCTCGCCCGAACGCTCCTTCCCCGACCCCGGCGTCCTCCTCCGCAGCGGCTCCTTCCCACACCCCGGTGTCCCTCCTTCCCCGACCCCGGCGGCGCCCCTCCCTTCCTCCCCTACACCGGCGTCCTCCCCCACAAGGAGCTCCGGATGCCTGTAGATCCGGCGGCCATGGCGCTCCCCACGCCAGGCTCTCTTCTCTTCCCCCATGTTGCAATTGTGTCTTTCAATAGTTTCAGAAGCTTTAGAGGTATGTTGCAGTAGAATCATATGGTTGATTGCAAAAGTAGATCTGACATGTTGCACTTTTGTTGATATGTTGCAAGTGTTTTAAAGGATTGTTGTAGGCACCTTGTTCAAAATGTTTCACCTGTTTCTACACGATGTTGCAATCGTTTCTGATCTCGATGTTTTCATATGGCTCACTCAATTGTTGCAATAATACTTTCCAAATTGTTTCAGTTGCAGTGGTTGTTCCGTGTTGTTGCAATAATATGTTCATGGTGTTTCAGCTACTTCAGCCTAATGTTTTAGTAGCTGTTCCGTGTTGTTGCAATAATATGTTCATGGTGTTTCAGCTGCTTGAGTCTAATGTTGCAGTAGTTGTTCCATGTTCTTCGCATGTGTTTTATTTCAGCTTTCTATGTTGTTCGGTCGGGAGACGAGCCTAGGCGGCCAGGGGCGCGTGGCTCGTCGGAGGGACAGTGGACGGAGGCGTTGGAGGTCAATGGATGGGGGTGCTGTGGTCAGGGGGGAGATGGGGCATGCTCGTCGTGCACATGGGGCGTTGCGAAGGCGGACGTGGCGGGCCGTGGGACGGGCTTGTGGGGGCGAGCTGGGGGCGTGCGGAGCGCAAGCGACAAGCGCGGGGGAAACGAGGGCAGATCGAGGCATGCGCGAGAAACGGGGGCGAGCGGGCGGGCACGATCAGGCATAACTACCTCGAGCGTCCGGACGCTAGCGCCCGGATCGGATGTCCGGGCGCTAGCAGTTCCCCATGCAGTCACGTCCTGTGTTTGCTCTGTGGATCCACATTAGGGATGAAAACGGATCGGATACGGATGGATATCACCGATATTACATTTGTTTTCATATTTATGTTCGGATTCGAATACATATAGTATCAGTTATGTCAGATACGATATGATTGAATATCGACATCATAAATATACGATTTGAGTATTCGAATACGGATACGGAATCGGATGTTGAATATCCGGAGTCAAATACGGATAGATTTAAACTCATCTAAATAGATTCGACCTCGAATACGATCGGAAAATATCAAAACCATTTTCACCCCTAATTTACAGGAGTCACGTGAATTTTTTTACCTAACAGAACAACGACTAAGCTACTGCTGCTCTAGTACAGGAGTTACATCAGAGTACTGAAATGTCCTTTTCGAAGAAAGAGATGGTCCCAAAACGCGACTTTATTCGGCTAAACAATGTTCAGCATTCTACTCATCCGGCATTCAAGGCCCGTTTGGTGCGGATGCGGTAGCTCCGGCTCCCTCTTCGTACTGTAGCAACACTGTGTGACACTGTTTACCAAAGCTGATTTCCTCTCTCCCTCTCACAGCGACACCGGGAGCTGGTGGAGCTGAAAAAACTGGCTTCACTGGCGCTCATGCTCGCTGTGAGAGGAAGAGGGAGGAAAGAGGAAATCAGCTCTGGTGAACAGTGCCACACAGTGCTACAGTGGAGGCGGGAGCTGCTGCATCCGCACCAAACGGGCCCTCAATCGTTGTGGAAGTTAGGAGCTGATGGTTCTTTTTAGTTTTTACCAAGCTAGGGTTTCTGAGGTTAATTTGTATTTTGGAGACTTCTTCATGGTTTACATGGGAATTGAATAGCTTCCGACGAGGCTTGGCGCTAGCTAGGTGAGAGAAAGGCGAGCACCAACACAGGAATGCAGTGTGGTGAGCAGCAAGGGCACCGATGGTGTCACAGTGCAGGGGGCGCAAAAGGTGGTTAGCTAAAGGCTTCTCCAGCGCAAGGACGCGGCCTACATTGGCGCCAAACATCCACTTCAAACAGACTAGTAGCCTCTCAGACGTGCATAGTGGCCTACAAAAGAAGTAGTGGTCTCGTCAGTTGAAAGGATGGAGCTACTACCAGAGATATGTTGGGAGTGTGGTCCATGGAGAAAGAGTAGAGCAGTGGAAGACAAATGGGAAAGGGACGTGATGGGATGGTACAGTAAAAAAGCAAGGTTACCTCCGATGATCGACGGGAGTCTGTTCGCTAAAGAGCACAACTTCCTACGTGTACCGGTCCTTTTAGCCTCGGGCCAACGGCAGGTATTGCCCCGGTTGGTGGTGCCCTAACGGTGTCTACGATGGCAGTAGGGTGTCAGAGCTTCTCGAGACTAATGCATAAAAAGGTGGGGCATGTGTGAGTTGCCTAAAGAAAAATCGGCGAGCAGCGCTAGAGGATTGAAGATAACTTGTGGCGTGTGCGATTAAGATGCAACGAGAAATTGGAAAGCAAGAAAAAAGGCCTCTAAATATAGGTCAATGTAATATTTGCACTTGTACTCTGCTCTGTTTTAAAATATATGATGTTTACAAAATTTGTTATTTCTTTAGAATTAATTGGAATGTCCAAACGAAAGACTAAATGGACGACCATAGATGTGTGAACGGGAGCCTTAAATTTTCTCCGTCAAGCAGACAGTATTATGTAGGGTTTGTACCAAAGGTCAACACAAGCTTCTAGATCTTGCTATGATCATGTAGTCATAACATACCTTAGGAACGGTCTTAGGATGATGCGGAAGCCAAACAGACCAAATGAACTTGAGCTACAGAGAAACATATGGTTGGGATGCAAACTTGGCTAACTTAAATGCAGCGAGAGTAGGCTGAAAGATTTGAAGCTCAGCAGCGTCATGTGTGGAGAGGTAGGAGAAGCCCCCTGACTTCCTTGATCCGAGGTAAAAATGCCCTTCTTGATTAGCTTCGAGAGGACCAGATGCAAACAACGTACTTATCAGTTTGGCTGTTTGGGTATCTCTCTAGGACTCTGCCAGCAGATGAGACTTGCTCCTCGACAACTCCAGTCATCAGTGCAAGGACCCTCCAGCTAACCAAGCTGAACTGAAGTTACATTCTTTGGTCAACTCCCGATTTAACCTAATTACTTTGGCCATCCCCGGATAGCACCATTCATGCTAGCCGTTCTATGCAGCCACCATCCCTAGGATCATATTACAATTAATATGACATACATAGCTCAAACAGGTTCAACTAATTATTATTTAAAAGGGTAGCTCAAGTTTAGCAAAGCATGAATACTGAACAAGGTGGAGCTTGATCTTCCATGAGTCCTTTCATCAACACCTACTCTAAAGATAGAAGTCATGAACGTGCTCAGAACCGAGAGCGCGACATTCAAGTGGTCACAATGTAATTCAAAGATCTGAAGAGTGTACATGTTTTACCCACCCAAGAACAAAGGTTACAGCCCATATGACCCATCGGTACATAAAGAGTAACTCATGCCTCAACCATTCTCATATATACTGGTCAATTCATCCATGAACAATTTGAGATGTGCTAGAGTACTAGCATTCTAGCTACCCCGCACCACGTCATGTCAAATCACGCGGTTATCTGGTCGCGGCATGATACTAGGTTTACCAATCCCATACTTGGCAAGTGTGGTTTCTAAAAGGGGGTGTTCAAGAATCGCTACGAGCAAGGCATGATGCAATGGTCCTTAGCTCACCAAGTGAGTTATATACCATCTAAGATCCCGTCTCGCCATGATCCTTGGCAACCCATCAGAGTGCATACTCCAAATTCATAATGAGCTATGTCGGCATACTTTGGCGACGATCTTTGCTGTAGCCTAGACTTTAGGGTCGATTAGATGCGACAATTGTGCACTCGCTAAGAGGCCCGAAGCCCTCCACAAGAAGTGATGGTTAGATGTGGGAGAATATTGCCATATGGTAGATTATATTGGCTAAGGACCGAGCTTTTGATGCCTTATTGAAATGAGTGTAACATGATGTCTTCTCAAGCTTACAGTTTTCCTGTTTATATGGGCTACGAATAAACTCTAGCCTGACTTATTACATATTGGGTTACAAGAAAAAAGAAAAAAAAAAAACTACAACAACAACCTTATTAGCCGAGTGACCTTGGGAAGCAAGTTTCTCTCGATACAACAACCACGGAACCAAGACGTACTACCTAAATAGAGAACCTACAACGAATAAACAGAGTATATACATGGTAAAACTACAACGACATACTATATATCGTAGTAACACACGTACAAATGTGTGGATTTGCATTCGAACGATTGACGTGTACTACGAATAAACAGAGTATATGCGTGGGAAAAAACCCTAGTAGAACCTCGTTAGTTGATCATATATAAAATAAAAACTAGTACCTAAAGATCTTTTGCTTCGGAAACAGAGACAGGTCCCTTTGATCCCTTTCACGGCGGCTCGTGGTGCCTGTCACGACGGTGACAGACAAGCCACACCACCATCATCGGATGAGCATGCGTTCTGAGACGATGACGAGGCAAACCGTGGCACACTAGGATAAGCTAGGGCAGGCATACAAGTGGCGGAGGAGAAGAACCGAGGTGAGCCATCAGTTCCATGGAAACATCGAAAGCGAGACGACGACGGAGAGGGACGGGCGGGTACAAACAGCTAGCTACTACTAGCAAGTCGTTGGCCGAGGAGTACGTACGTGTGCGCATCGGTATATATCTCTCATCCTCGATCGCCTCCGATCCGGCCGCGGCCGTCTCTCTCAACGTCGTGCCTCCCCGTCGGCGCGCCGCCGGGTCCATGCGGTCGACTGAGACGAGACGACCAACCGGCGGCATTATTTCGATGAAGTCGCGCTAGCTCCCACGTGAAGCACCGCACGCCCCGCACGCGCGCGCGGCGCCGGCCGTACCCTGCAATGCATGCGCTTGGTTGTGAGAGCACCAGCACGGACGTCCACCACGACGACGACGACGACTAACCCTTGCCGGCCGGCTGGCCCTAGCCCCAGATACGGTTTCGTCTTGTGTTGAGCAAGCAAGCGCGAGACGTAGCTGCCTCTGCACTGCACGCAGGTTCCTCGTCCCTGACTCCCTGGTCGTCTCTCGGACACGGTTGCATGTACTAGTTCCTGGCTGGCGGCTGGCCAGCCACACACGTCCAGCGAGCGCGCGCTGCTGCGTGCGTGATCTTCCTATACCAGGTCACAGTCACTGTTGTGACGAAGCGAAACACTGCACTAGCTAGCGATCGACGACTGCTAGTAGTGATGGTCTGTGGCTGTCAGGACAAGTCGACGGGCACACGTTTGTGTTGATAGGGAAACCGATTATTCTCCATTAGTTTCCAGGTACTACGTCTGATGTGTGGTAGACTGGTTCACCTTTTATTAATCACTGCTGGTAGCTTCAGCAGGCCGGGGGACAGAATTATGACGCTGGAGCCATCACACACGAATGCACAGCTGCTAATCTAACACGTCCTCCCCTCTCGCTCCTCGATCATTGTATTGCTGGCCTGCAAAGTCGCAAGGCCTCGCCTCTTCCACGTCGCGGTTTATTTTCTAGCACATGTCTAAACCACTCACGGCTCAGGGATGGATAAGTCATGAGTCGTCGTCCCGACTCCAATGTGACGCATTTCACCGCGTCCATCACTCCATCTCGCTCCATGAAAGCTGTCAGAAGGGCTAGGACGTGCTTGAACATGATAGATTGACAGGATGGCCACCACCATTGTCCATGCCACGTCTGCATGTTGTGCTATAGGAGAAGACCAAATTAAGAACGAAGGCAAGAATGGAAAATCACCGAGTTCTCCACCGGGCAGTCTAGCTGCTAGCCAATGCTAAGAGAAACAAATATTCAAGCTTTCAACTCAAGAAACCCAAGCAAGAACACCGATAGCGCTCGTGGCTAACACTCCATCATCACTTGTTTGGATGGCTCTCCAAATGTTTCGCTAACCTCTCTACAAGTGCTGGCAACAACCCCTCAAAAAAAGTGCTGGCAACAATGGAGTAGAAGAGCATGTTCAAATGAGCTAGAGATACCACTTATATAAAGGGAGAAGAGGTTACTAGCCATTCGACAAGGTTGGTACACACAATAATCACGGGATGATTTTGCCACAAAAGGACAGCGTGATCATACGATGGCACTGCTATGAGATTCCAATAATAGCTAGTTAGGAATATACCAGAATATTCCTCTCCATATGATACGCTGGTGGGTCACTAAGTCTAGCCTGGCCCACCAGATGATCCATCGAGGTCAGACAATCCTCTACTGGAGCATATGGTGCACTTCAGTAACATGCCAACAAGTTACAAGGTCAAGTTGGAGTTTTATCGAATAATCTTCTAAGGTCACACAGTCCTCCGCGGGATCATATGGTGTACCATAGTGAGCCTACCAACTAGTAACTAAGGCTCTGTTTGGCATGGCTCCAACTCTGGGTGGAGCTGCTCCACTCCAGAACTCCAGGTGGAGCCAACTCTAGATGGAGTCGGAGCTCTAGGTGGACCAGCTCTAGGTGGAGTCGGAGCTGCAAAAGAGGTGCTCCAAAACTCCACCTCCATTTACACTACAGCTCCATGGAGTTGGCAGCTCTATGGAGTTTTGGAGTTGGGGTGTTTGGCTGAAAAATTGGCTGGAGTTGCTGGAGTTCAGCTCCAGAGCCATGCCAAACACCCCCTAAGTCTATTGGCTTCACTAGATGATCCGTCGAGGTCGCAAAGTGCTCCGCTAAATTTTACGGTGCTCACATTGTTAGTGGGCTAAGTCGCTAAATCACTACCGGACTCCTTGAGTTTGCCGAGTGCCCGAAACACTCGGCAAAAGACATAAAACACTCGACAAATGGTTCGCCGAGTGTAACACTCGGCGAACAGCACTCACTATAAACAGTGACGGCAAAGCTAACTTTGTCGAGTGTCTTTTATCGGGCACTCGGCCCGACACTCGGCAAAGTTGAAACCGAAAAAAACCCGAAAAAAATGAGAATTTCTACCCAAAAAAATGGAATTTTTTTTATCGATGGAGGCCCCCACCGGTCAGCGCCCACCCATCTCCGATATTTTTCGCGTGAATTTCATGGCTACACGGCCGACACGATTCGAACCCGAGACCTCCCGCTGTGCACTAACCTCCTCTACCATTACACCACACTCTCACTTGTGTCTGGATTCCGTTTTAGTTCTCAATATATTATACTAAACCGAGTGTAAATTGCATGTTTGAGGCCCTAAACGAATTCAAATAAAAAAGTTGTAAACTACAAAGTTTCATAACTTTTCGAGATCTACACTTTTAGTTTAGGAAGTTTTTCCATCCGAGGTCGTTTACAAAATTTGAATTTTAAAATTTTGAAATTCAAACACAGTTTTGCATGACAAGATGTTTTCAAATCAAAAAGTTGTCAACTACAATGTTTCATAACTTTTCGAGATCTACAGAGTTTATTTTGGTTGTTTTTTCATCCGAGGTCGTTTGAAAAGTTCGAATTTTAAAATTTTGAAATTCAAACGCAGTTTTGCATGACAAGATGTTTTCAAATCAAAAAGTTGTCAACTACAATGTTTCATAACTTTTCGAGATCTACAGAGTTTATTTTGGTTGTTTTTTCATCCGAGGTCGTTTGAAAAGTTCGAATTTTAAAATTTTAAAATTCAAACACAGTTTTGCATGACAAGATGTTTTCAAATCAAAAAGTTGTCAACTACAATGTTTCATAACTTTTCGAGATCTACAGAGTTTATTTTGGTTGTTTGGTCATCTGTTCATCCGACATGATCGTTCTAACATTGTTCACAAATCTTATATATCTCTCTTGTAGTTTCATAAACAACAAGAGAGATATGTTAGATTTGTGAACAAATTTATTTTCACTTTGTCGTATGAAGAAAAGACCAAAACAAACATTGTACATCTTGATGAGTTATACAACTTTGTAGTTGAAATTTTTTTCATTTGAATTAATTTACTGCTTCAAAATGTGCTTTGAAATTTTCTTTGCCGAGTGTTAAAAAAATAACACTCAGCAAAGAAGCTCTTTGCCGAGTGTCAAAAAAAACACTCGGCAAAGAAGCTCTTTGCCGAGTGTCAAAAAAAAACACTCGGCAAAGAGGCAAAGAGCCTCTTTGCCGAGTGTCAAAAAAAAAACACTCGGCAAAGGCGTCTTTGCCGAGTGCCCGAAAAACAACACTCGGCAAACCACCTGGCACTCGGCAAAGAGCCGGTCTCCGGTAGTGAATAGAATCAGTGTACGATCTATGAGGGTCAACCCTATTGTCTGGTGCATGTTCTGGCAATGATGGCCAGCCTGTTTCAATAAGTCCGATCTTGACCAAACCAACTTCTTTGAGATCTTTGACTTGAAACCTATTCAATGAGGCAACTTACCACCTTCAAGTCAGCTGAGAGTTAGCCACATCATGCATCAAAATGCCCTCGCTTCGACTCTTTCAAGTAGCCTTAGACCTCATTTGATAGTACGGCCAAAGAGAAACAAAGACCTATTATACGCACTACTAAGCAAATGTCGCCACAACTGCAGCCTGCATTCGCTTCTAGAGCGAACTTAATCTTCACAAATATCCTTTACGCCATACACTTCCATACAGCTATATAGATGGCCAAATGGGCGGCCCGACCCGGCACGGGCCCGCCAAGGCACGACCTGATTGGGGTAAGGTCGGCACAACCCTATCATCTCATCATGTCATGTCGTGCCAGCCTACGGCCCAGGCATGACCTTACAAGGGTTGAGCCGTGCTGGGACGGCCCGACAGCCTGCTGGGCCCGATGCGCTCTTGTCCCTGTGCACCTACGCCTCACGGGGAAGAAGCCGCACGTCGCTGCCCCTACGTCGCCAGGACGCCCCCTCGCGATGAAGCCCTACGTCACCATCCCGCGCTAACCGACGCCACACACACCCTTGGGAGGGAGTCACGACGAGCTGTGGGGAAGGGATGGAGGGAGGCGCCAGCCTTGGAGCATAGCTGCGAAAGGAGGGGCGCGCGAGCAACTGTGAGAAGAGGAGGGGCAAGCGGCGGTACCAGGAGTCGGAGAGGAGTCGGGCAGGCGGCGGCTATGAGAGTCGAATCAGAGTTGCGGAGCAGAAGTCTTAGAGGAAAGGAGGAGGCGTGCCATGGCAGCTAGGAGTCGGACTGGTTTGGGTCTAGGGTTTTGATGGGGCCGGCACACCGTGCCGAGACAGAAGCCCAGGTATGGCCCTGAAATCAGGCCGGGTCAGCACGGGCCCGATGGCCGCCATCGTGTCGTGCGTGCCGTGCATGGGCTGAGCCAAAACAACGGGACATGGGCCGTGGCGACGGTCTGTGGGACCTATATGGCCATCTATGCATATAACAAGTCTTGGGGCTAAGACATGTGGCCATTCATATTGTGACTAAGTCAAATACATTTATTATCCCTATAAAACACACGTTACTTATAATTATTTGTGTTAATCGATCACCGAGATCCTATAACCTTCACAACAGGATCTAGATACTTTTAGACTCGCATTATGGACTCATTTTGCGGATTCCATCGATATGAACTACTTGGTACATATATATTATTATGTATGCCCTTATAATATATGATACGAAAAGTGTAACAAACGAAATAAATTAAGGATACAATCAATAACTCGGAAGACGGGGCGCTGCTCCAAGGATTGGAGACACGGAAATAACAATTCACATCGTGCGTTTTAACGAGTGGGTGGAAGCAAGCCTCCAATGCAATATACTATTCTTTATCTTTCAATAATCCACATCGACCATTAGCAGTGTAGCAGTGGCATCCTACAATCATTGCATGTGAAGGGAAGCATAGCAGCTAGCTAGTCTTTCTTTGTGCCGATCCGCTATAGCATCTTTGTGCTGATGAGCTACAGAGTCCAGACGACGTCCTACCATACCCTTTGTGCCACCAGGTGCCGACGAGTGGGATCAGATATGCACCGTCAAGCAACCACGATAGCCAGATACGGTCAGGTGCGAAATTTCTGTGGAACTTTCACGAACAAAAGTTGGTCGTCGCGTAGTAGGCTGTAGACCTAACAGCACTGCCACTGCAGCAGCAGTGTTGTCCTTAATTTTTAGTTGTTTCCTACGATCACGCGTAGCACGCCCTACTATGTTCCATGCCATTTTTTAGAGGCAGCCAAAATCTAAAAAAAATTAAGACAAGTTTAGGAATCCTAAAAGATATGATTTCAAATGGAAAAAATCGTTAACTATAAAGTTACGTATCTCTTCAATTAAGCTCTTCATCTTGGTCCAACTCCATTTCAAAAAGTTAATACTTTTTTTGCTTCGTCTATTTTTAAGGGTGGGTCATATGACTACCGCATCTAGAAATTGATTCCTAGAGATGTTTTTTTCAAAGGCCTCTAGAAATGTATGTATCTCTAGATGTGTTTGGCTGTTTGGTTTACCAACAATTCGAAAAGTAGAGGGATTTCTAGTGTCCGCAAAAAATACCAATCTCTTTTAAAAATCTATTTAAAGAGGCGGACTGTGTTTGAAAAAAGAGACGTCTCTGAAATCATTTTTTTTGTAGTAGCTCGTGTTTACCACACTATATACATGCATGCAAAGACTTAGGTTAATTTTGAGGTGGTTTGTTTTTCAAGGTCCTCTAGAAATGCTTCTATTTGTATAGGTTTTTTGTGTTACCATCCACTCAGAAAATAGAGTGCATTTCTAGGGATGGACAGAAACACAACTAGCCTTTAGATTGAGGCAGGACGTCTCTGGTAAAAAAGGATACACCTCTCAAAATTACTTTTTTTTAAGAAAAATATTTTTTTAGTATTGCGAGTTTACCACGCTATACATGTGCATGGAAAGACTTAGGTTGCACTGGTAGAGAACCGAGCTTTACTCCCGGTGGGGAACCCCCTCTAGTCCCGGTTCCCCACCCGGGAGCAAGCATCTGGGACTAAAGGGGGGTCCTTTAGTCCCGGGTCAGGAACCGGGACTAAAGGAGGACTTTTAGTCCCGGTGGGTAACACCAACCGGGACTAAAGGTGCCTCCTGACATGCCACGATGGCCGGCACCTTTAGTCCCGGTTGGTAATACGAACCGGGACTAAAGGTTTTTTTCTTTTTTCTTTTCTTTTCATTTTTTTGTTTTCTTTTCAAAATAGGTTTTCGAAGTCGTATTGTACGCTGCTAATTATACATTTATACGCGCATATAGTATGTTTCGGTTCAAGCACAATGAACGTATTAAATCACACAATTCAAGCATAGATATATATATATATATATATATATATATATATATATATATATATATATATATATATATATATATATATATATTTACATGCATGCATGCATATGTGTATTTTACATTATATTATTTCATGTGCATATATTACAAAAGATTGCATTATAGTTGTTGTGACATAACAAGTTTCCTCTCATCCTCTAGCTTGGCTTCAATGGCAGTGTTGGGTCGAAGTAGAACTCGCCCTTGGAATCGATGACCTGCTCATTAAAAAATCCGGCTATAGACTCTTGAATTGCTTTGATTTGGTCTTGCCGTATGACCTTTTCCTCCAACCATCGAGTCTACAGGTTTGAATTAAAGGAAAATAAATTAATATATGTACATATATATATATAAAGACATAGTAACACAATCAATAATAATAATTAAATGAATATATAGTGTATTTTTAACGTACTTTGAGTCTCTCTGTAGGAGTTCTTTGGGAGAGCACCTTGATAAACTTGCAAACATAGTAACCACAGTAGTTGTTCCCCTGTTCCTGCCTCAGACACCACTTTACGAGAAAAAGATTTGTCATCTAATCTGGTGATCCGGTGAAAGCTATATGTTTAATTAATAAAGATGATGCGATTCAGGGGACTTACTTTCAAAGGGATTACATTCAGTGGCGCTTTGCATTTTTCTATGTGTTGCTTCTCAATAAAGGTTTTCCAAACACTGCCCAATAAAAAATTTGCCACGTCATCAGATATAGTTAATCATCATGTTTGTGTGTATATATAGTTGCTAGAGATCCCGAAATTACCTCTGGATAATATCTATCATATCTTGGTAGTCTTGTTGTGGTTTTCTCATCGAGTCATAGATTATCAAGTGACTTTTCACCAGATCGATGTCCATCAATATCCAGTGATTGCTGCATGTGTTTATAGGATATAACGCATAACACTCATTAATTAACTAGAATCAACATATGAGCCATTAAGGCTATGATCGACATGATTAACACTCACTTGAAGTTATAGGGAAAGAGTATATCCTTCTTGTGGCGTTGATTCACTAAGAAGTTCATGACGTTACTCTCTGACTCAGACTTCCAATTAGTCTTTGGAGTAATTGGGTCTTTGAATACTATATGGGGATCAACAAAACTAATTTCATTGCAGCCTTCCTTTCTGAGCTCTGTCATTGTAAATCTGCATATATATAGTACTTGTTAGGATAATTTATATGCATATACACACATATGATGAGTTTAATAATAGATCGAAAGAATTATTACTTACAGGAAATAGCAGCTAATGATAACTTTGTCCAGAGAGGTCAGGTGGCATAGTTGATGAAATTCTGCAAAGTCAACATACATAACATCATCGCCACGGAACCAATGTTCGTCTCTAATTCTAACACCAACGCAGAAGTCTCCACTGGTAGACGCCTACATGTACCACTTGTTTAGCAGGTACATTTGCGTCCCCAGATCAGATAAGGCTTGAGGGTTGTATAGACTCTGGCCTAGTACAAATTTTTTCTTCCAAATATCAACCTCCACCGCACTCTCAATGTTTCCATCACCAAACATCTGGTAAAGGTCGAGACCAGTCTCATCAAGAAATTCACCAAGGTGATCCAAATCGACATCCGGAGGTATGTTTGCCTGATGCATTAATCCTAAATTCGAACCATATTCATTACCAACAACTAGCGGGGGGATTGATTGGTGCGCTTGTTGTCCGAGTTGGGCAACTCCTTTCCCTGCCCGCTTCTTTTTCTGTGCCGCCTCAATTGACTTGGTGAGAGTGCGGTCATAGTCTGATAACGTTGATTTGGACGGCTTACGAGATTCCTGCTGTTGTTGCTAGTAAGAAGTCACCTTTTTTCTTAGAATATCTGGAGCTACGAAGAAGTACGGTTTCTCCGGGTTTCTCCTTGCTTCTTGATTCATTTTAAGTTTGTCATAGAATCTAGACATGTCTTTTTTATATGCATCAGTTCCTTCTTCCTTCTCTTCAGATATTATTTTAGGAATAGCCCTTGGTTTCACGGTGGCTTTCTTTGCAGGCGGGGACTGGTTCTTCGTTTGAGGGGCTGGCCTCTTGCTAGGCTTCTTGGTAGGTGGGGGCGGGGGAGGCGTTGGAGACCTCCTTGGAGGTGATGGCAGCGGCGTTGGAGACCTCCTTGGAGGTGGCGGCTGCGGCGTTGGAGACCTCCTTGGAGATGGTGTGGATGCAGCCTCGTCTTCCAACACAATGTCATCGTACAGAGCACTATGATGATCTGGCGATTGAACAATTGGATTTAGGTTGGGGGAGGATCTGCTACAAAAAAAAGGAATGACATATTATTATGAGCAGATTGTTAATTATTTAAGCCAATACAAATTAATGATGTAGTGTTTTCATCCTCACGTACCTATGGTGAGGTAGTTCAGGAGGAGGTGGAGCCGACATCCCTGAAATGATGATGTAGCGCTTGCGCCACAGAATGAATGTCTTCTCCGCTTCTCCTAGAGTCTTCTCGCCATCACCTCCAGGAATGTCAAGAGGCAAATCACTAAAACCTTTTTCAGCTTTATCTACCGAGATGGTAGCATATCCTTCTTGGATTATATTCCCATGAATCCTTGGTGTCTTGGTTCGGTCGATAGGATTAACAAGACCGATAGCCACCTTGATTGTGGAATTCTCCTTCGGAATGTGTAGCTCACACGTTGTACAAGGTTCAGTGACGTCATCCACAGGGAAGTGTAGTCCTGTGTCCCCTTGATTTGGTATCTCCGTGGAAGTGCAGCTGCTTTTCAACTGAACAGATTGGCTAATGTTGATTCCTGGCTCTGATGCCTGCTTGCTTGCACTCACTGCTATTTGCACTTGCCTTCTGATTTCCTCCTGCATTCTCGCTTCAAGGTTTTTTTTCCCGCTCCTGTGCTTCACGCACCGCTTCCTCCAACCTCTGGAGCCACTGTGCCTCTTCTTTCTTCTTTCTCTGGCGACTTCTGTAGGAAGGTCTGTCCTGAGGGAATCCATGCTCCCACGAGACACTTCCTTTGCCTCTAGTTCGGCCACCATGTTCAATAGTTCCGATGGCGTATGTCAGCTCATCCTTCTCTCTGTTGGGCCTGAACGCACCACTAGCAGTAGCTCTCTGAGCATAAAACAATCTTTCTGCTGCTTCTTGCAGTCTTGCGCCATAAACGCACTTCCCTGTCTCCTGGTCTAGTGTTCCCCCATGAGCGAAAAACCAATTCTTTGCACGTTCTCCCCACTCGAGTGATTCTGGTCTGATACCCTTGGCAAGAAGGTCTGCTTCCATTTTGTTCCACTTCTTAATGGCAGTCGGGTAGCCACCTGATCCCAAGGTATGGTGGTATGTCTTCTGTTGGGCATTACGTTGGTTTTTTATCACCCGACTCACACCCTCTTCCGAAGTCTTGTACTGTACAAACTCATCCCAATAGGGCCTCTGCTTTGAGATCGGGCCTGGGACAGTAAAATCTGGTGCTATGTTCTTCTTGACATACGTCGTGTATAGGTGTTTCTTCCAAGTCTGAAACTGGGTGGCTATCTTCTTCATTGCCCAATCCCTAACTCGCTCCTTCAATTCATCACCATCTATTATATCATCATAACCATCTGTTTGGAGCGTGAAATGTACCAAGACATCATTCCAAATTAACGCCTTGTCACGATCGGAGACAAAACTGATATGAGGAGCATTGGTCTTCTTCTTCCATTCACGGGTACTAATCGGGAGCCAGTCCCGTACAAGGTAACCACAGTGGTGCACAAATTTCATTTTATTCGGCCCCCCCGGTTCTCCTGTATCCACATTGAACTCCGAGATGATGAAGCGACCCTCCAATGGCTTTTTGGGACCTCGAATATTTTTACTCTTCGTTGTAGTTGTTGATGTCGATCCAGAGGGCTACAAAACATAAACATTATTTTTAATGTCATGAGCACACATAAGACATATGATAATATATATAGCTAATAATAAAAAATATATACTTGGCCAATATGTTGTTGCTCATTTTGTTCAAGAGCTAAGTACTGACTCCCGTCATCTGCATCCTCTTGCACGTTATTTTTAGCACCATCATCGCCGGCAACTTGAGTGCCAGTGTTGATCAAATTCATCATCAACTCCTCCTCATCCATATTTCTCGGGTCGGCCATCTAGCTTCAAAAAACAAAACCAATATATAGTACGTCAAATCTTTGCTTATTACATGCGTAAAATCTACGAACAATATGCATTATTAAATCTTGCCCCTCGGTCACGGACGCAATTCGCCACACTAGGACGAACTACGTCGGTACTAGGGCGAATTAGGGCTATACATAAACGGCCGAGGGCAAATTGCGTCGGTGACTAGGGCGAACCACGTCGGTGACATCAACAGCGCGGTTCGCCCTGGTGTGATTGTTTAGCATTAACGATAACGATAATACGAATGTTGATCAACTAGGCCACGAGAAAGGGCGGTGTGACAAGAGTGGCGGTGCTCCACTCCGCCGTATATATGTCTGTACACATGGGTGAACGAGGGCGGCGGTGCTCCGCCGTATACATAGAAACGCATGGACGAAATGCATATGAATACAAATGACGTATATATACGTGTCGGCGCGGTGGCCGGTGTGCTGACGACGATGACGTGAGGCGGGCCGGCGTGCTGACGACGACGACGACGTGAGGCGGGCCGGGGCGGTGTCGGTGCGTGATGTTGTGATCCTATGTACCATGTGAACCATGTAGTCATTCATCATATGAGTTCCTATTTGACCATTATATATCCTACAACAAATCCTTCAAAAAAAAGACCCTACATGAATATATTTGGATAAAATTTCGTTAACAAACATTGATCTATGAAGATAGAAAAAATTCTTCTATTGAAACTGCATCTTGGAATAATGGCATATCATATAGTGATGAATATATGGCGGTTGATGGGCTGGATCATTTTCAGCTTTAGTGACAACGACAATGGTTGCCATCCTGAGGAGTTTGTAACGAAAGTTCATTAGCGGATGGTTCGTAGCGTTGTTTCCAAATAATATATAGCGTGTTTATTATACAAGCCATGGATTTACATCGATCTAATTAATTTCTAAAGTAATTTCATTGGTGGTCCTTAATTAAACTTGTCATGAGTTCAGGTCCCAGTGATCTTAAAATGTATTTTTGTACCATAAAATGCAGTTTTTGATACTCTAATTAAACTTGCTAATTTATCCATATAATATCCAAATATTCAAAACTTGCGTTAAGATATGTTTTTTATTTAAAATCATTTAGAGTTCCAAATATTCATTTTTAGTTCCTAGATTTTGTGATTCAAAATTTGGAATTTTCAATCGACCTCGAGCGTTGACATGGCTTACACCAAAGTTGTAGTTTTCGACGTGATCTATAACTCGGCAGTGGAGGGCTCGGACGAATGTACAAAGAGATCGACGAATATATCACCTCGATCGAGCTCGGCAGTGTGGAGGGCCTCGGGCGCGGTGGGGCAACGCGCGGTGGAGGGCCTCGGGCGCGGAGGAGGGCGCGGTGGAGGGCCACGGGCGCGTGCGGAGGAGGGGCACGGGCGCGCGCGGTGGAGGCCGCACGAGGAAGAGGAGGGCGGCGCCGGTGTCATGGAAGGCGAACGGACGCGGCGCGAGGAAGAAGAGGGCGGCGGTGTTCGACGAGGAAGAAGACGAGCGGATCGATCTGCGCCAGGTGCTGGAGGTTATATACCAGAGAGAATTACTCCTGGTGCCAGCCACCAACCGGGAGTAAAAACCCTTTACTCTCGGTGCGTATTACCAACCGGGAGTAAAGGTACCTTTACTCCCGGTGCGTGTTACCAACCGGGAGTAAAGGTATACCTTTACTCCCGGTTGGTAACACGCACCGGGAGTAAAGGGTTTTTTTGGCGGGCCACGAAACTGCAGCCCACCTTTACTCCCGGGTGGGCTTCCCACCCGGGAGTAAAGGTGGCCTGCAGTTTCGTTTCCCGCCTGTTTTAAGCAATAGTCTTGTTAAATATAATAGAAATGCAATAGTTTTTGTTAAATACATAGTAAATTAAATAAAAGGCATAAAATTATTTTGTTAAAAATATGAATTTTCTTTTTGTTTATTGCACATAGGAAAAATCTATAACCTAACTTTTTTTATTTTTTGTTAGAATTATAAACCATAATGTAACTAATATTTATTATTTCGTTAATGCAAAAATATAGTGTTTAATTAAAATTATTAAAACTATTGGTTTTGGACAGGAAATTTGTTTTCACATCATTTTAACGTTAATATTTTAATTTTTCATCACTCAGTATCCTAATTTACCTTTTTGAGAGAGAAATCCCACCAAATCAAACATTGATTTAATTTGAAACATGACATAATAAACATCTGAATTCACAATTATTACATAATATCTCAAATACACACTATATTAAATCACTATATCATCAAGTGGGCACAGCAGTGAACTTCTTCTTTACGTATGTCCCTTGGTTATGATCGCTTCGTAACCATGGAGTGTCCTCATCATTTACCAAGATGCTAGGGTCTTTGTTCACTTTGAAGGGCGGAATTCGGTCATCCTTTTCATATTCTTCTGACATGTCCGACTTGTCCTCAATTCCCACGATGACTCTTTTCCCTGAAAGAACTATGTGGCGCTTTGGCTCTTTGGTTGAGTCATTATCGTTTTTCCCTCTTTTTGGTTTGGTAGACATATCATTGGCATAGAACACCTGATTCACATCCTTGGCAAGGACGAATGGTTCGTCTTTGTACCCAATATTACTAAGGTCTACTGTTGTCATTCCATACTCGTTGTCTACTGTTACCCCGCCTCCGGTCACCTTGACCCATTGGCACTTGAACAATGGGATCTTCAAAGTAGGTGCATATTCTAGTTCCCATATTTCATCTATGCGTCCATAATATGTCTGCTTATTCCCATTCGGGTCTGTGGCATCTATGCGGACACCACTGTTTTGGTTGGTACTCCTTTTATCTTGGGCTACTGTGTAGAATATGTTCCCATTTATCTCGTACCCTTTGTATGTGACGATATGCCATGATGGTTGCATAGCCAATAAATACAATTGCTCATGGATGCTCTCATCACCTTGACATTTTTTTCGCAACCAACCACCGAAAGTTTCCATGTGCTTATGCGTAATCCAAGCTTCAGTCTTCCCTAGAAACTCGGATCGTAAGAGATCCTTGTGTGTCTCAATATACGGATCTACCAAAGAGGAGTTCTGTAGAACTGTGTAGTGCGCTTTATTGAAATAATCATCATCCGTACCAATATATGTTTTCCTCCCTAGTGTCCCCTTTCCGCTTAGTCTCCCCTCATGTCTCGATTCAGGAACACCAATCGAGTCAAGGTCGGGAATAAAGTCAACACAGAACTCAATGACCTCTTCTGTTCCATAGCCCTTGGCGATGCTTCCTTCTGGGCGAGCACGGTTGTGAACATATTTCTTCAGGACTCCCATGAATCTCTCTAAGGGGAACATGTTGTGTAGGAACACAGGACCGAGAGTGAAAATCTCCTTGACTAGGTGAACTAGGAGGTGTGTCATAATATCAAAGAAGGAAGGAGGGAACACCAACTCAAAGCTGACGAGACATTGAACCACATCATTCTGTAGTTTAGCTAGATCAGTTAGATCAATTGCCTTCTGAGAAATTGCATTGAGGAATGCACATAGCTTCACAGTGGCTAGACGTACATTTGGAGGTAGAATTCCTCTTAATGCAACTGGAAGTAATTGCGTCATGAGAACGTGACAGTCATGGGACTTTAAGTTACAGAATTTCTTCTCTGGCACATTTATAATACCCTTTATATTCGAGGAGAATCCAGATGGTACCTTGATGTTGTTTAAGCATTCAAACATGATTTCCTTCTCCTCTTTGCTTAGAGTGTAGCTAGCAGGACGTAAGTAATGGCGTCCATCATCTGTCTTCTCTGGATGCAGGTTGTCTCTTTCTCTCAAACAACGCAGGTCCTGTCGTGCTTCAAATGTGTCCTTAGGCTTTCTATACACACCCATAAAAGCCTAGCAGGTTCACACAAAGATTCTTCGTCAGGTGCATCACGTCGATCGAGCTACGGACCTCCAGGACTTGCCAATAGGGTAGGTCCCAAAATATGGACTTTTTCTTTCACATGGGTGCGTGACCGTTAGCGTCTTTCGGAATAGGTTGGCTTCCATGTCCTTTTCCAAAGACGACTTTCACATCATTGACCATATCGAGTACATCCTCACCGGTTCGGTTGCGAGGCTTGGTAGGTGGTCTGCCTTCCCTTTAAAATGCTTGCCTTTCTTTCTTACGGGGTGATTTGCAGGAAGAAATCGACGATGGCCAAGGTACATGACCTTTCGACATTTTTTCAAGAATACACCTCTAATATCACCGAAGCAGTGTGTGCATGCATTATATCCCTTGTTTGACTGTCCTGAAAGATTACTTAGAGCAGGCCAATCATTGATTGTTACGAACAACAATGCTCGCAGATCAAAGTGTTCCTGTTTGTACTCATCCCACACACGTACACCTTCTTTATTCCACAAAATGAGAAGTTCGTCAATAAGTGGTCTCAGGTACACATCGATGTCATTGCCAGGTTGCTTCGGGCCTTGGATGAGCACAGGCATCATAATGAACTTCCGCTTCATGCATAACCAAGGAGGAATGTTGTAGATACTTAGAGTAACAGGCCAAGTGCTATGACTACTGTTCTGCTCTCCAAAAGGATTGATACCATCTGTACTTAAAGCAAACCTTAAGTTTCTTACGTCATTTGCAAACTCCGGGAATTCTCTGTCGATTGCTCTCCACTGGGACCCATCAGCAGGGTGTCTCAACATATTGTCTACCTTACGGTCTTTTTTGTGCCATCGTAACAATTTTGCATGTTCTTTGTTTCTGAACAGACGTTTCAAGCGTGGTATTATAGGAGCATACCACATAACCTTGGCAGGGATTTTCTTACGCGGACGTTCGCCCTCAACATCACCAGGGTCATCTCGCCTGATCTTATACCGCGACGCATGGCATACCGGGCATGCATCCAATTTCTCGTACTCTTTGCCACGGTATAGGATGCAATCATTAGGACATGCATGTATCTTCTCTATTTCTAGCCCCATAGGACAGACAACTTGTTTTGCTTCGTAGGTAGTGGCGGGCAATTCATTGTACTTCGGAAGCATCTTCTTTTGGATTTTTAGTAACTCTCCAAATCCCTTGTCAGATACACCATTCTTTGCCTTCCATTGCAGCAATTCTAGTGTGGTTCCCAACTTTTTCTGCCCTGCATCACAAGTTGGGTACAACAATTTCTTGTGATCTTCTAGCATCCGCTTGAACTTGATCTTCTCCTTTTCACTTTCACATTCTCTTTGTGCATCACGAATGACCTGACAAAGATCATCAGCCGGCTCATCTTCTGTGGCTACCTCTTCTTCAGCTTCTCCCATTGCAGTATCATTGAAGCACGCACCATCAGGAATAATATCATTGTCGTCCCATTGTTCTTCTTCACCTTCTTCCATTACAACACCGGTTTCTCCGTGCTTTGTCCAACAAATATAGTTTGGCATGAAACCCGACTTGAACAAGTGTGAATGAAGAGTCCTTGAGCAAGGATATTCCACCGTATTCTTACATATGGAACATGGGCAGCACATGAAACCGTCGCGTTTGTTTGCCTCGGCCGCACGTAACAAAGAATGCACGCCGTCAATGAACTCTTGGGAGCGGCGATCAGCATTATACATCCAATGACGGCTCATCTGCATTACATGACATAAATATCATATTAAAACCTAGATCATAATTAATTATTTATACAACATATGTGCCACCACAAAAGATACAAATTTATGAAAGCATCGCTACAATGTAGACAATCCCAACTACCACTAAAAGAACTAAAGCTAAAATACATTTCAGGAGCACAAGGATTTCGCGACCAATCTCAACTAAAACAGACAGATCCCCCGATTGTGCAACATCTTTGGGCTTCTTCGGCTGGATCACTGCCTCATTAGCCACCGTATCTGCCTGTTGTGCAAGATATTTTTGCACGAGTTCAACATACTCTTCCTCCCAGTAGAAGCCTGAACATCGTCCACTGCCATCCCACTGAAATTAAAACAAAAAATTAGAACTTTAATCACAACCATCATGAAAATAGGTATAAACTAACCATAATCATTAAATACGATAAAATAACTCACATTGCGATCCGGACACTTGTAGAAGATACGATCCTTGTTGGGACCCTCCTTCTTCACTCGGTACTCCATCACAATCTTCGTCTCATCACGACACTTGCCGCATGGAATGAGAGGAAGGCCCGGCCTAAGTCGCTTTGGAAACCCATGAGAGGCCAAGGACCCGGAAGCAGTTGCCATCTACTCTCTATACTCATTTTTTAATACACTATAAATTTCTCCTTTTATAAACAAATAAAATTAACAAACTATAAAATTATCTAGATCTCTAAACAATGATATTTTTAATGGTCATTGTGTTCTCGTCTTTTACTGCGGCAGGTAAGTAATTCATATGATATTTTCGCAAATTAACAGAAGAATGGGAATGTACACACATAACAGACTACTACGACGATATCGGGACGTGTGAATAAATAACCATCCGTACTAGTTGACCTTGCTTACGTGATCATCTCGGCGAGCATTTCTCCACCGGACGGCACCGTACTTGGCCACGGAAGAGCTCCAATTCTACGAGGAAGGGAACACGGTCTTCCACGACCGTTGCCGCTCTCCCTCGTAGAATCAAAGCTCCTCCTTGACGTCCGTTACCGCTCGGCAGAGAACATGTTCGCCGAAATGAACACGGTCCACTAGTTCAACTAGTACGGATTTTCTATAATTTTCTAACTATTTTCTAAGTTTTTCATTTCATAAAAAGTTAAAATAAAAAGTACGGTGATTGACAGACTACTGCGACGATATCGGGACATGTGAATAAATAACCATCCGTACTAGTTGAACTTGCTTACGTGATCATCTCGGCGAGCATTTCTCCACCGGACGGCACCGTACTTGGTCAAGGAAGAGCTCCGATTCTACGAGGAAGGGAACACGGTCTCCCACGACCGTTGTCGCTCTCCCTCGTAGAATCAAAGCTCCTCCTTGATGTCCGTTACCGCTCGACAGAGAACATGCTTGCCGAGCTGAACACGGTCCGCAAGTTCAACTAGTACGGATTTTCTATAATTTTCTAACTATTTTCTAAGTTTTTATTTATATATACTACGTTTAGGTACGGTGATTGACAGACTACTACGACGATATCGGGACATGTGAATAAATAACCATCCGTACTAGTTGACCTTGCTTACGTGATCAGCTCGGCGAGCATTTCTCCACCGGACGGCACCGTACTTGGTCAAGGAAGAGCTCCGATTCTACGAGGAAGGGAACACGGTCTTCCACGACCGTTGTCGCTCTCCCTCGTAGAATCAAAGCTCCTCCTTGACGTCCGTTACCGCTCGGCAGAGAACATCCTCGCCGACCTGAACACGGTCCGCAAGTTCAACTAGTAAGGATTTGCTATAATTTTCTAACTATTTTCTAACTTTATATTTATATATACTTTAACCTTCTTTCATGTAAATATGCAAGCTTGAAGTGATTTTGAGCTCAAATTGCTTACAAATGAAAAAAACCACAATAAAGAACCATAAATATATATAGTGAACAAAATGGCATAAGAAAATGGTAAAAAATGAGAGTATGAGATTGGTAACCTTTACAACTGAAGAATCGACGGAGGAATCGAAGAAATCGACGGAGGAATCGAAGAATGGATGGAGGAACAATGGAGGGAGGGAAGAAGCAAGAACACTACTGCAGTGAGCTTCAAAATGTGCTGAGCTCGGGCTCGGGGAGGAAGGAGGAGACGGCCGATTTATAAAGGGAGAACATTTAGTCCCGGTTTATGGATCCAACCGGGACTAAAGGTAACTTTCCAACCCCGGGCGCAGCCACGGCCCGGGAGTAGACCTTTACTCCCGGTTGGAGCCACCAACCGGGAGTAAAAGTATACCTTTAGTCCCGGTTGGTGGCTCCAACCGGGACTAAAGGTCCCTGCCACCTCTGTCTGGCGCAGTAGCCGTTGGGCAGGGACCTTTAGTCCCGGTTGGAGCCACCAACCGGGACTAAAGGTATTTCTAGTCCCGGGCACAAAAGATTCCTGGACTAGAGCCCATTTTGGCCGAGGATCAAAGGTCTGTTCTCTACTAGTGTTGCAGCCAATAGTATTACAAGTATTATTCATCATCTTGTCCACTACTACAAAACCTGTTTTTGCTAATAGTATTTTCACATCCTGTTTTATAATATAAAAATAGTTGATGATCATTTTCACCAATGGTTAGTCATGCAAACCATCGATGAAAATTAAAATGGCCTACAACAGCCTCAGCTTTGTGCTTCCTCCGAGTGGCCAATAGGTGGGGCACATTCACTCGCATGTCAACCTCCAATTGGCGCACGCGGAGGGGGTGTTGATCGATGGACCCACCATCCCCCATTGTGTCCATTACTCCTCTCTCTGTAAGGAAAATGGCACATATCTAGGGTCATATTTGATTTTGGTGACTGTATGATGACATGATCAATTCGACTAATGTGATTTGCTAATATACAAGATATTTAATTTAATTGGATACAAGGATGGCTTAGACAAAAGGCAACATGAAGATCAAGTGATCAACACCTCAAACAAAACATTAGAGCTGATGTTGAAGATTTAAAATACATGCAAGAAGTCGAAGACATCAAGTGATCGAAGCCCGGACGAGAAGACGTGATGAAATGCAACATGGGCCTATGCAGTACCTCTAGATTTCTCTGTTGATAGGCTCCACAGGGAACCAGAGCTTAGGGCCTTTTCAGACTCACCAGAAAACTCCAGCAGTGCTAACTGGCCAACACCGGAGCTTATGCTCCAAGGCGAACATCGTGCAACAGTTCTGCAAAAGAGTTCTCCAAGCACCGGGAAAACTATGGTGGTTCCTAAGGGAGGGCACCCAAGAAAAGGCTATGGCTAAAATAGTTATATAGAAGGCTCTAAAAGGCACTGAATTTCTTCGGTTATCATCGAAGAAGAAGCGTAAGAGAAAAGGCCCCCAACGGTCGGCAACGGTAGTCACAATGACTAGTCCACATGGCATGTCCACATGGCGTCACTGGATTTCCAATGGTAGCACCGGACCTTCCGGTGCTCACTTCATGAGTGTACGTAGTTTGATAACAACGACTATGTTTGGTGTGGAGCCTATATATACCCCCCCAATGGTCAGCCATTTGAAGTATCTTTAGAGTGTGCTGAAGTTGTAGAAAAGTTTAGGCTCTATTCTAAGTAACCCCCGTCGTCCCCGTCCCGCTGGGCATGCACGGCGCTGGCGCCGGGCTCGGGCTCGGCGGCCTCCCCGTCCAGGACGACGACGATGACATGGCGCCGCTGCCCCCGGAGTACTGCGCCAGCCTGCTGTCCGAGTACTCGGAGGCGGACGCGCCAGCGGCGTCCTCCCACGCCGCGGCCGTCGTCCACCAAAAGCGCTTAAGGAAATATTAGGTGCTGGATTCATGGTCGTGTTGTGAAAGCTGAAGCGTCGGACACCTGGACAGAAGCATTGCCGAATAGCTTCCAACTTTTTCACAACATATAACTGATAGGAACTTTTTTGCAGATCACAGTGAAACCGAACAGGCCCTTAGTCTATAGTTGACTAGTTGGGTGTTAACATTTTGTAGTGATGTTTGTTACGTAGAAAGGAGATGGTTAATCTGGAGCATTTTTGCATTAAAAGTGTCCAATAGCTGCTTTTTCTTACTATAAAAACTTAACTCAAGCTAAAACCCACGTAGTATGTTTCATAAGTTAATGACGAGTTTTATCTAGTAAAAGTTAATTATCCACAAGCGTCTGCCAATGAGCGGCTGTTTGCAAGTTGGAATCAAGCGTTTTGTGCGGTATATATATCGGAGATACCCCAGCCAAGCGCATGCGTCGCCGTTGCCGCCGCGCCCCCACCTCCCGTCCCTTGGAAACCCATCACCAGCCCGTCCGGAACAGCGACGCCTCCTCGTCCTCGGCTCCTGCTGCTACGGCTCCTGCCCGCACCGCATCTCTTCTCCTTCCTCCATCTCCCTGCTGCTCCCACTCCTATCCTCTCTGCTCTGCCCGTCCGCGTGTGTGCTCCATCCTCCTCCACCTGTCGCCGCGTCAACCGCCCCGCCGCCCCTCTGATGTCAGTCCCTGCCCTCACCATTTCTCGTTCTTGCATGATTCCATCCAGAGGCTAGCTCCGGATTCTGATGCCCGTTTCGATTTCCGTCTGTAGGACCGGGCCGGGCGACGAGCTGGCCGAGCTGCTGTGGGACCACGGCCCGGCGCTGCGGAGGGCGCCGCCGCCGTTCCAGCCCTTCACCTGCAGCGCCGCCGGCAGCAGCAGGTCCCAGGAGCTGAAGCGCCACGCGGCGGACGCCACCAAGGCGGCAGCGTTCGTGACCCCCGTCGTCCCCGTCCCGCTGGGCATGCACGGCGCCGGCGCCGGGCTCGGGCTCGGCGGCCTCCCCGTCCAGGACGACGACGACGCCGTGCCGTGGCTGCATTGCCCCGTCGTCGACGACGGCGACGGCGACACGGCGCCGCTGCCCCCGGAGTACTGCGCCAGCCTGCTGTCCGAGTACTCGGAGGCGGACGCGCCAGCGGCGGCCTCCCACGCCGCGGCCGTCGTCCCGGCCGCGCCGCCGCCCGAGGCCGCTGCGGCCAACAAGCTGGCCCCGCCGAGCGCCGCCGCCGGCGGAGGTGGGGAGGGCGTCGTGAACTTCACCTTCTTCTCGCGGCCCCTCCAGCGGCCGCAGGCGGTGGCGTCGGCCGCCGCAACCGCGAGCCACCCCGTCGAGTCCACGGTAGTCCAGGCAGCAACGAACCGGCTGCGGAGCACGCCGCTGTTCTCCGAGCAGAGGATGGCGTGGCTGCAGCCGCCCAAGGCGGCGCGCACCACGGCGGCGCCACCTCCACCACCACCTCCTCCTCCTCCGCTGGTGCCTCTGCTCCCAGATAGCCGCCATGGAGAGACAGTAGCTCAACCCCGGTCGCAACCAGAGGCAAGACCTCCCAACGCGGCGGCGGTGACGACCTCTTCGGTCTGCTCCGGCAACGGTGACCGGAGCCAGCTCAAGAGGAGCAGCCACCTGGCCGCGGACTGCTCGGTCAGTCCGGACGAGGTAGCCTGCCCATGCCTGACCACGCTCGCCACTGCAGTGCCCCCATTGATCCAATCCAATATCCACGCGACTCCCTGAATCCTGCCTGATTTGAACGCCCGCCTCTCTGCTCTGCAGGACCTGGACGATGAGCCCGGCGCGACGAGGAGGTCGGCGGCGCGGCTGAGCGCCAAGCGCAGCCGCACCGCCGAGGTGCACAACCTGTCGGAGAGGGTAAGCGCCGCTCCGTCCCCTCGATGCACGCCTCTTCCAATGCGTGCGCACATGCATGCCTTGCCTGCCATCTCACTGACCGACCTTGCTGTGTGCCTGCGTTGCAGAGGAGACGGGACCGGATCAACGAGAAGATGCGCGCCCTGCAGGAGCTCATCCCCAACTGCAACAAGGTCTGTCTGCTCTACTCGATGGAGCTGCTTCGTCGTCGATGTGCCGAACTGCTGACGGAAAGCATCATCTGGCTTCTCTCGCATGCAGATCGACAAGGCGTCGATGCTGGAGGAGGCGATCGAGTACCTCAAGACGCTGCAGCTGCATGTGCAGATGATGTCGATGGGCACCGGGCTGTGCATGCCGCCGGCGATGCTGCTGCCGGCGATGCACCAGAACATGCAGGCGCTGCACCACCACCCCATGGCGCACGCGCACGCGCACTACCCCCCACCTCGGCATGGGGCTGGGCTTCGGCATGGGCATGGGCGCCACCGCCGCTGCGGGGTTCGACATGCTCCCGCGCGTCGCGGCCGGCGCGCACTTCCCGTGCCCGCCGATGGCAATGCCGCCACCGGGGACCATGTTCGGCGTGCCGGGGCAGGGGATGCCCTCGCTGCCGGCGGCGTTCGCTCACATGGCCGGCACCGCGCCCGCTGGGCAGAATATGGAAGCTGGTGCCGTTGCTGCTATGTCGTGCAAATGCAAAGCGGCAGGCTCGGGTTCTGAAGTCCGAACTGACGAGCGGACATTTTTTTTGTACCGTGCCTGCTGTAGCTTGCCTGTAGAGAACAACTCGAGGAACGTTTGTTTCACGCAAGATACGGGGTTGTGATGTTCCATGAGCAGGAAAACGCCGTCCCCTGAACTGGACAGAAGCCGGCCATCAAGAGTTTGAACTCTGAATGTTCCGCCTTTGATCAGTTTGGAACGAACAACGTCGTGTTGGGCAGCCGGGCAGGCTGCTAACTCGTTGCCAACCACTCGCACCTAATAAAAATGCTAATGATCCAGGCAGGAACTGTGAGTATGGAGCTATGGATGGGCTGCTCATCATACATGATGCATGTACTCTACTCATTCGTGTACCCATGCTGTGCTCCTACACCCTGCTTGCGTCCTCCAAATCCATCCAACCCATGGTGATGGCGATGATGATGGGCGTGGTGTTCGTCGTCTCGATCTGCGTCTCTTGGCGGTAAAAGTGCGCGCGATGGATGAGCTGAACATCCGAGTTCCTCCCTGCCAAGACACACGGATCACGTTGACACACTGGCGGCAGCAGTAACTGTGCTGTGACCCTGAGGCCTGAACAGTGAGCGATCTGACTGCGCAAGTGGATAATTAAGCCGGGACAGTGGATGCTGTCGGAACGGCGGATCAGCGGCGGTCATCACTCATCACCCGCCCGCCCCTCTGTGGGGCTCTGCTCCTGCTGCCTCTGAGCCTCTGCGCGTCTTCCATTCCGGCTGCCTTTAAAGAAAGGCCACTGCTGACTGCCGCGGTGCCTCTGCGTCTGAACATCGCGACGCCGTCCACGCGTGCTCGGAACATCGGTCGTTTGTTTGACGCTAGATCTTTATAGACACAGCCCGTGTCCTGAACCTGAGAACCGCCGGCCACACGGCAGCGGCACGACCTCCAGCATCGATCTCCCCTCATCCTCGTGTGACACCGTGCCCGTGTGTGCGCGGCGTGCGGTGTTGCTGCTTTTTGTGGCGGCGTACGGCTACAGGGATGTTGCCGCTGCGGGGAGCATTGGCAACGCAGAGCAGAGCTGCATGTGCAGTGGGCACGGATCCGTTCAACATTGTCCACCTCTGTCTCTTTTGCTTGCTTTCTAGTAAACTCATTCGAAACTCAACAAGATTTCGCTAGGATCCTAAAGAAAATTCGGAAAAAAAAAACCAGTTTAATATCATAGGAAAACTATATAAGGGGGGAGGGGGAATCTTGTATTCAGACGGGCCTCAGGATGAAAATTTGACTCCTTCGCTTGGATTGGAATGAATCAAGAGGTGACGCTAATGGTGATGCGGGCAGGCAGTCAACGATGTCGGCGTCAGTGGAGTGGAGCCCGTACAGAACGGGTGTTCCTGTTCCTGTTCTTGAATCTTGACCGCGCTTGATGCCATGTCTCATCCCAAGGAGAAAAGAAAAAAAAAACGAGCCGGAGCAGCCTTTGCCGTGGCGTTTGGACGGGCAGGCCGATTCCTTTAATGCAGACGCGAGAGGCCCACCTCCGCCCCACGAGGACGAGCTGATTGAAGAGGCCTAGTGGGCCAAATGATTTTTGTATAGAGCCCGCCAGCCAGGGTAAGGATCCTCAAGTCAAGGAGAAAAGAGCCAGTGACGTGACAGGGAAGGACAGAAAGGATGAAAACAGTACGAATATTTTCCGACCGTATTCGAGACCAAATCCGTTTAGAGAGGTTCGGATCTGTCCGTATCCGAGTCTGGATATTCAACATCCGATACCATATCCGTATCCGAATACTCAAATCGCATATTTATGACGTCGATATCCAATCTTATCCTATTCGGTATGTTTGATACTATCCACATTCGAATCCAAATTCGGGAGAGAAATATGAAAACAAATGTAATATCAGTGATATCCGTCCGTATCTGATCCCTTTTCATCCCTAACCGATAGCACCAGTGGTGGACTGGTGGGGATGGAAAGAAGGCCACGAGCGCAAGATGAATGGAGGACTGTGGCACAATGAACCCAAGACGAGTGCACCCATTAAAGTGTAATGCGGGCCAATGATCTAGAGTATGGGCCTTCTTGATCACATATGGACCAATCATCTAGGCAAGTATGGAAATAGGTGTCAGGGAGCACTAGCGAAGCAAGAAGGTATACACACGTGGAGTGCTATGTACTCAACTATGTTTTTTTTGTATTTGTGCAATCAATAGAAAAATATATATGGAGGAGAATGCTTCTGTTGGTGCTGGTGGATATTAGTTCACACAAGCGTGATCACAAGTTGTGCGTCCTATGCACATGGCGGAGCCAGGGACTTGTGGGAAGGAAGCACATATTCTCCCTTTTCTTCCTCCCTCTCCTTTCTTCATTCTCTTTCTTTCAGCTTCTCTTCTTCATACATATCAACAAAATTTAGAGAGAACTTCAAGGAGGCTTCAAAGACAATATGAGGCCATGAGTGCAGGGGGCTGAGCTCCCGGATCCGCCCATGTCCATCTTGATGGTTGGGACGCTGGGTTTCAGCACCGAAAAGGCCACAACCTATCTAACTTCAATAACAACACCGACCTACGCAAAGCACAACCGCAACCACGAGGCACTGAGGCGTGTAGGGTCTATTTGGATTCCCTCCTCTAAACCTTAGAGGACAATGGTAGCCAACGACCAAGGGAATTTTGGACCCAAAAAGGACCAAGGGTATCTGGACTCCTTGGAGGATACACGGCCTCGAATTCCCAGTAATTCGTCGCCCAGTCAAAGATAGCCCATGGGCTGCGACGCGCACAGCTCAACAATCGCGGCCCATGGCCCTCCGTGCTGCTTCCAGCGCCTGCTCCGCCCAAACGAGACAGGCGCACAAGCGACAAGCGCACCCGACGCCCCCACCGCCGCACGCGCGCACGCACCACCGCCACCACCGCGCCGCCGCAAAAGCGAAGCGACCCGGAGGGGGAATGCACGATCGCCGCCGCTGCGCCGCCTACCTCCCTTCCCCGCGTCGCCGAGCTCGGCCTGAGCGAGCGGTTGCCTGCCAGGTACCCACCCGATCCGCCCTTCTCGCGTGCAGCGTGTTGTTGATTCGTGGACGCGGTTAGGCTGTCTCGAGGAGGGACCCATCGCAGAACCCAAACCCAAAATGGGTCTCCAACACGATACATGTGGCTATGGCCTCCAAACTATAGCCTCCAACAGTATCTACATAGATACCCATTTTGGATGCAGGAGAGGCATAACCCAAATTTGATTATCCTCTCTCCTAGAAAGGGTTGCCTTAGGTCTTGTTGGAGAAGACCAAAAATAGGTATTAAACTCTTTACCTGTAGCGCTACCCAAAAGACGAATGTGTCTTGCATTTTGGGTCGCGGTCGTTGGAGACAGTCTTACAGATTCCATACCATTGGTGGTGCGCATTGTGCCAGGCAAGCCACTTTGACCCGCCCGCTCGCCATGTTTATGGGTGGGGTTGGGTGATTGGGTCCGCATTGCTGCATTGACGCTTACCATCAGAAGCGTCCATTGGTTGGGGTAACGGTGGCGCCGGGTGAAGTCAATGTAGATTGGATCCTATTGGTGTTGGTGTGGATATTGGTGCGCTCGGTTCAAACCAGGGCTATTGTTGGTTTGTTAGATTGCTGCCACGTAGGCTTAGATATGGTACAGCGATAGCGCAGTGATTTGTGTGGAACGCGTTTGGCTGAAGTTACTCACTGATCAAAACCTGAAAGCATGGCCCGTGGACTTTTATACCTGTTCAGTTTTTTTTAGCAATGAACCGAGCTTGCAGTGCCATAGCGTGTAGGTCTAATTGCAGCACTGCTCTGTTAGCTGTGTATGAGCACCACTAATTGCTTCCAAGCAAGGCTTTGTTGTTGAGCTCTCCGCAGCTCACAGGTAGACTTTTTAGACAAGGCTATCTGCTGATTGGGACAGGCAGACAGCTATGAACACTCCTTATGGAAATGGAATGCTTCTCACCAAGTCAAAACTTAATGATGGTGTGTCTCAAGAGTGATGGGTGGATTTTATTTTCTTGGAGGAGACGTGGCCATTTGCATGTTTGTGCTATTCTAATAGAAACATTGTACAGTGGCACTGTGACATCCTTTTGACTGAATTGCAGGTAGCAAGCAATCTGTGTCACCTTCTCTAGCACCTCCCTCTGTCTCCACACATTCAGTATGTAATTTGTTGTTCCAGACTATTATTCAAAACATCTGCCCCTGTAACATATGTGAAAAACAAACCAAATTGGTGCTATAGATAAGTTAATTTGTGTTACCCCTTGAAAAGTAAGAATCCTCCCAAACTGGTGCAGAACACAGGGCTTATGCTGCCGAGCTTCAGCCCAGAGCCTGGGCCAAAACTGAAACCGGCAAAACAGAATTTCACTAGCCTCTGTTTCTGCCCATACTACTGATCTTGTTTCAAATACGTGGTGCGACTAGAAACTACCTGGCTTGATTATGGGTATCCCTCTTTCTCTGAGTCTAATCTCTGAAGCAATACTTGGCCAATCAGTTGTATGGATGCTCACATTGTTTATAAATTGTCGATGCTTGATGCCTGCTTCATAAGAACACCTCTTGAATGACTTTTTTATTTATCGAGCCCCAACTATATATTACATTTTTTTTTTTTGCAAAATATAGGTTGGGATGACCTTGTACTTCAATTATCATTATCCAAAGCCCTTGATAAAACACAGTACTGTGCTAGTGTGCTGTTGCCTGTGAAACTCATTTTTGGCAGTACACAATTATTTCCATTCTGTATTCAACCTCCATAGAAAAGGATTCAACCTACAAATCACAAACACTATTATTTGCATACTGCAATTGTTGTTGTTTTTTTTTGTTCAATTATGAGTTCAGTTCACAGAATGGGAATGTGTTGTTTTATTTATATACTAATTGCATGCTTTTAACTCAGCACAGATCGAGTGGACTATGATTGGCTTCAAATGCATGAAAAGGGTGGATATTAGCCCTTGTTTAGTTCCACCCCAAAATCCAAAAAGTTGCTACAGTACCTGTCACATCGAATGTTTGCGGCCCGTGCATGGAGCATTAAATGTAGACGAAAAGAAAAACTAATTGCACAGTTTGGTGGGAAATTGCGAGACGAACGTTTTAAGCCTAATTAGTCAATGTTTGGACACTATTTGTCAAATAAAAACGAAGGTGCTACAGTAGCCCCAAAATCCAAATTTCGCGAACTAAACAAGGGGTTAATATATCATCAGATCTTAATGCCTCAACAAACTCTGTATTTGTGATTGCACCTCTGATCATCTGCATTGGTAATTTTCTGTAGCAAAATCAGAATCATGATCTTAATATTTTTTTCATCTGGCATTCCTACTTGGGATTATCATGTAGAAGCTTTCATAGTTAGTCTGATAGGATAGCATACATCAATAAGACGGTTAGTCTTAAAAAAATTCGACATGTTTTCCTATATCTGTAACTCTGTATCTTGCATTTCATTGGCATTCAGCATTTATTGAGAGTGCTTCCAACTTTATTATCTCCTTCCTTTGCTCCTTAATTCTGTCTTACGATTCTAGGCCATTCCTTTTGATTTACTGGACCTAACACAAATTCAGTGGCACACAATGCAGATTTCATGTGACCTTTGCAATAACATGGCTTTAGCTCTGTAAATTGTTTGCTTCTATTTGACCTGGTTATCACTGTGATTCATGTGACCTATGCACTATGGAAAGGACATGCTTGTAGCACGGTGGTAAGTCGTCCAGTTGTGAGTTGTGACTTGTGAGGCTACCAACCAGGGCTCAAACCCTGGTTCTCGCAAAAAGGAAATTGCCTCCTTGCTGCGTGTTCCCGTTCCCAAAAAGTATTGGTGAAGACCCAGCTTGCGGCAACAGTGTCCCTTTACAGTAAAAAGCCAGCTTTTGGGTGCCTTTTTCCGACCTTTCAAGTAATGCCTTCGGGATGTCTCTTGCTCTCTCCCCTAGTGTCGAGGGTTTTGTTTTGGTTTTTCTTTGTTCTGTTTTTGTTTGTTTTTTTGTTTTTGTTTTTGCATGGCTGCTGATTTTCCTAGCTGTTCAAAGGTTACCAGAATATAAGTATTTCTACGAGCCTTGACATCTGTTGGCACATATGTGTGGTCACAGTCCAACAATATAATTGATGGAACTATTTATAGTCACAGCTCATGCATATGGCTTGTCTCTAAAAGTGTAAATGACTAATAGGGGCTGTTATGAGTGTTGAAAGTAAGAGAATTTTTTTTTCTCATCGAGGGCAAAAAAGTAACAGAACTTAACTTGATAGCTGCAGGCCCAACAATGGAGTACTATGTTGGTTACAAGGCTTTCCCAGTATGCTTTCATATGTTTATCATCATGCTGATGTCATATAGAGGCAAGAGCCTTTCAGCACGTCATCAAGCAGGAATATATCTTTTTCTTTGTCTTGTCTTTGTGTTTTCCTTGTACCACTGTATATTATTTGATTTTGTTCAATAAGAGGATAAAAGGATCTCTTATGAGTTTGAATTGGTCGCTTTTCCTAACATTCACATTTTCAGCAAACTATAAACATTTTAACTAAATCAGGTTTTTTAATTAAAAATAAAAAATACGGTGCTTTCAGTTGTGTTATGTATTGTTTCATATGGAATCAGTGAACTATTTCTTTTCATATTCTTTATTCTATTAGATCACTGAACAACATGAAACTTTGGTATCCCAGGTTGTAGCCGTACCTTATTTATATGGTTTGATTTTTTTTTATATTGTTCCTTGTTTCCTGTTATCTTCCACTCGCTAATGATGATGTTTGGTGGACAGCAATGTACTGTTGTTGGCAATGTTGAGATTGCATATTACAATATAAATTAGATGTCTTTTTTTTTTCATCTGGAGGAGCAATGTCACTTCTCAAGTTGCCATTTTGATGTCTTACTACTTCTACTTCTCT
Source organism: Miscanthus floridulus (assembly GCF_019320115.1). Taxonomy (NCBI): domain Eukaryota; kingdom Viridiplantae; phylum Streptophyta; class Magnoliopsida; order Poales; family Poaceae; genus Miscanthus; species Miscanthus floridulus. Next base: position 14,624,083 of record NC_089596.1, read on the forward strand.
TTCATACTTCTTTTTTTGCTTTCTTTTCAACTGATGTATTCATTATTGAAACATGCAGATACGTCCAATAATGCAGCACATACGTCAGAGTAGATACAGGATTCTTCGAAATAAAGATAATTAAAGTGCATATGGCCATAAGCTGAAACATCATGGTACGGAATCAAGCTCTGGCTAGTATAATATATCTTTTGTTTATAGTTTTTCTTATTGGCTGATTGGTAGATTTCATAGTTGTTAGGCTTCTCTAAAATTGCTTTTTAGTGCTAATGGTCCTTATCAGCATTATTGGTCTCATTGCATTTGTGAAAAATCCAATGACCTGTCACTTTATGCCAGCTTTTTCACGCACATGGCCATGCCCCATTAGTTGTACGACATAAAACGATAGTTGTTAATTCTAAAGTGAACCTCTTTTCTTCGGAACCAAATTGGACTAGCTTTATTTGGGAATATTGCAATGCAGGAAATAAATTCATATTGATATTGGTTTATTCTTGACTAGTCACAAGGAAAGGAACCGACCAGAAAGGCCAAGCCAAATCTGTTAACAATCTAGCTAAGCCAATGACATGGCCCTTAAATTATACATCAGCAGGAGCAACACCATCTTTTCCCTTCTTGTTTTTTGTTAACTCAATTGCTTGATTTAGCATTGTATCCCCTGTACTATGTTAAGATATTTTAGAGTTCATGCAACCAAACTTTCTTAACTAAATCAATATGTTTTAGACTATGGATCAGTCCTATGAAAATTGTATCATTATATTTGGAGTTCAAAAATGATTTGGAAATACTATTGTTATTTAATATCCCCTAATATAGTAATTGGCAAAGTTGCATCCTGGAGACCTGGAATAGTCAATATAAGAAAATAAAAACACAGGGAGGTGTACGAGTAAGGCTTCTCAAATCCAGGCAATGTACCTCTTAATGAAGACGTTGAAAAACCAAGTTCTTTAACTCTTTGGGCTTCTTCAATCATAGCTAGACTGAGGTGGTGATACACCATTTTACGTAAATAAAATTCGACCTACACTATTGTCAAGCAATGAGGAATAGACCCTGACACCCAGGAAGCATGCTAGCTTCAGCCCCCATGACAGCTGAATATTAACTCATAGCCAAAGTGCAAAGCTTTAACAGATTTTGCTGGCTAAATTTACAGAACACATCATGGCTATGACACATAAACAATGATGCACAAACTCAATGGAGCCTATATTGAGTCTCACCACATTGAGGCTTCATATATTACCCAATCTACATGGTTGGTAGATATTCATGAATAGTTTCTTCCTTTTTCTTTCCTGAATGTGTTTACTTCTTCTTGAGGATGATTGCTCCTTTGGACCCTATCAAATCAACCAATCCTTTTCCATTCCTGTATTCAAGTAGAAAGCGATCAAGTAGCTTGGGTTCTCCACACAGAAAAGTTTATGACAGAAACTGGAAAGTGAAAGGGGAAGAAAATAGCACTCAGGTCAATATTCCAAATTTCTTCCTTTACAAATATACAACTGCCGTTTGTCGGCAACTTATCAAAAGAAATGAAAATACAACATGCAATAATTAATTTGCATGGACGTGCATGGCAGCAGTTGAAAAGTTTGGGTCTGCTTGGATGCTGAGAGCTACCGACACATGCAGTTTTTCCCATGGCTGTCTATTTATTTAATTTCCACCAGAGAGTGAACAAAAACTCAAATATGCAAAAGTTGAGTCGTCGTGTACAGAAGGAAACATCAATTTTCAAGAGAAAGAAAAAGGAGACTCTAGAACGTACTTTTCTATGCATTCTGCTGCCACTTCTAATGCCAGGGCTGTCCTTTCCTTGATATTGCCAGGTCTTCAACTGAGGAACAGCTGTGGAGCATGATTTCTGTATCAACTTAATGTATCTATGTAAGCAGTTCAGCATAGTTCTGCCCCCGAATCTCTGAAAATTACAAGTTTCTGCTTCTGCTGATCTGCTCTGTTCCATGTGGTGGAACATAATGCCTAGATATTCTCAAAAGACAGTTGCATTCTTTGCAAGTCCTTGTCATACATGTCTGGTGCTGCCTGCAGCTGTTGCTGTGGCTGCTGATTCTGGAACCAAGAAGCACATATCCCTTCCATGCTGAATTGGCTCTCTGCCTTGATCACGTCATCATAGAGCGTTTGGCTCGGGTTCTGCATGGCTGTGGTTGTCTCAGCAAAGGTTCCATGGAGCAAGTCAGGCCACTTAAGTTCCTCTACTAGGTGAGCCCTTGTATCTTTTTCTTGTCCAATGTCTGTCCATGGAAAGACACTGTTCTCCAGAATTGAGCTCGTGCTCTGTGGTTCAAATCCCATACTATTGCTTCCTCTGGTCCCAGTACTGCTACTGCTGCTAGGATTAGTACCATCCCAGTAGAATGAATCTACTGCGGTACTTCCAATGCCAGTTCCTCCATGTCGAGGATTATCAGGCGGAAGATTCAGCCCCTTTGATGTAGAGAGGGCCGATGGTGCAACTGGTGGCATCACTGTAGAAATTGTGCTGCAGTTGAAGTCACTCTGGTTGAACCAGAGTGAATTCATATTCGCCCCATCGCCATTGCCACTCTCACTGTTGTAGCCTAAAGGCTGTTGGAAAGGGAAATAGAGAGTTTGGGCTGATGAGCGGCAGGTTGATGGACTCTCGTGTCCAGCAGTAAGCTGCTCCAGGAACAACTCCTTTGGTGGCACCTTAGGGCGTGCCAAGTTTGGAGTTTCAGCGCGATTCTTGTCATACACGGGCATCAACATTGATGATTGAGCCGTCTCGCTGAGGAGGTGGCTCAAGTTCCCCAGAGCACCAGCGCTTGATGGGTTGACATCGCTGGACCCTGAGGTTCTCTCGGTGCTGATGGTGGGAGCTGCTCTGCTGCGATCAGCCTCAGTAAGGGGCTTGTGGGTGTTGGGATCAATGCCTTTCTGCCTCAGCTTCTTCTTGATGCATGAGTTCCACAGATTCTTGATCTCATTATCAGTCCTCCCTGGCAGCTGTGCTGCAATTTGAGACCACCTTCTCATGGAAAAGTAAAGTGCTAATATCAGCTAAAATTACCAACTGCTACTTTGGATATATGCGGTCTTGAATTCTGATACTACGTCTCAGGATTAAATTTACCTGTTTCCAAGGACAGCGTGCAGCTCAATGATGAGGTCTTCTTCGTCTTGGGAGAATGCCCCTCTCTTGAGGTCTGGCCTCAGATAGTTTATCCACCTCAGCCTACAACTCTTTCCGCACCTTTGGAGCCCTGCAACAATTTGTCTTCTCGATTTTAGAAAATTGAACTGACCAAGAGGCATTTGAGAGACAAGAGAGATTTCAGTTGGCAATTGGAACGAGAAAAATGCAGAGGAAGGAGAAGGGGAGAATTGAGAGTTGATAACTGAGGACCAAGGGAAGAAAAATTCGTTGTACATACCAGCGAGTTTGGGAACAGAACTCCAGCAGCCATGGCCATGCTTTGTTATGTGATTCATGAGTTTCTCATCCTCCTCAGGGGACCAGAGCCCCTTTCTCAACTTCTGCTTGTAGCAGCAAGAATGCTTCCCCATCTCAATGCAATGCAGAACCTGGGAGCTCCAAATTCACAGAGCTTACAGGCCTGTGGAATGTATATAGCCTGCAATTATGCACGGCGAGCACCTTCTCCAGTAGCACGAAGCTTCTTCATTGATCGATGATGGCTGAAGGAGTGGGAAATTGCAAAGGTTGTAGCGACTTATATACCAATGAATGATTGGGCTTCAGCTGAGGCTAGAATTGAGCAACTGCATGGTTGCAGATAGGAGATTTCAGTGGAGAGCAAGGAAAGGTTAGGGACTCTCCTCTCCTTTTCTTTGCAGGACAGCCCTTTAGCACCTTCTTTTAAAGGTGGTGGTGGAGGTGGTTGTGGGCTTGTGCCAAGAGAGGTTTAGCCCTTCCTTTGGTTTGCTTCTGGCTATGTGTTGGCGTCTGTCTCATCATCTCCTAAGAATCTATGTCTGGTGCCAAAACCGGTGGGGTAGCCCCGTAGCCACCTCCACCGATATTTTAATTGTCGTGACCTTTGTGCAAGAAACTGTTACATTAGACCACCCTCCATTTCCTTTCACCCCAATTCCCATTCTCGGTGTGTTTCTTTGGGCACAAGCCAGTGAAAGTGAAACGTGTCTATCAGAGTTCACATTATTAGGACACGGATTGATGCTCTTGCTGTCATGGTGAGTGACTGTGACCTTTAGCAGCCAGTTTTTCTTTTATCTCTTTTCTGCAGCTACTTCTGTGTCATGGGTGCTCCATGCACGGCAGAGCACACAGTTGGGCAGAAGCATTGTCCACTTTTCCTCTGTTGCTAATTAAGACTCGTCGTGTTAGCTGCTGTTCGTTTCGTGCGTGCATGTGCACCTCATTTTCTTCTCACCTGCAAGATTTTATGCGTCAGACCTAAGTGTCGTCCTTTTTTCTTCTTGCTTTTCAGGTAACTCACTGGGTCACTTCTCTCTGGGGGGAAAAGCCCTGGTCAATCATCACAGTTGGGATCGTGGGGAAAAAGGTGATGTCAGCAGATGTTCGTATTCCAGGACAGAGAGCATCTTCCTTTTGTTCATCGCCGGCAGCTAGCAGGCTGTCTAGCAATTCTAATCACAAATCGTTACTGCTCCAGTCCAACATCAGGAAGCACGGTTGCAGGCGCTGAATGTCTGTCAAGAATCAAGCTTCCTATAATTGCAAAGATAATCGTGCAGGTACGAGTATAATGATTTGTCCGATTGACTGTCGCTAGCGTCAATGGAGGCACTGATGACTGCGAGAAAGAGGCGGGAGCTCAGCGCCTGTGAATTTCTTTCATGAAACTTTGCATACAAAAAGGGTCCACTGGAGGAGACAAGTTTCTCTTGAGTAATGTATGCGGGACGAGCTAGTCAATGGGCGTATTATTGTTGGTATCTTTTTGCTTGTCTAAAGAAACGAGCGTTTGTATCCATGATTCCATGATTAGGATTGTAATGGCACCCGTCTGTGCCCATGTGACGGTGGATACTCGTTGCCGATTAAACAAACGCGGCACGAATCAAAAGGCTCTGATTGGTGAATTTTATAGTCTAGCTTCCAGCTGATCATTTTGCCCTTTGATTCCCCATGCAACGGATCTCATCCGTTCTGGAGCCTTGCGTTGTCTGTTGCGTATAGTGTGGCACATCTATATTATCATTTCTGAAGATTGTTTGTGCATATATTACTTGTTCTGGAGATTTTATATGCTAGTTATCAACTGTCGTTGTTTGAATTCAACAAATAAATAGATGCTCCTAGAATCAATGTCACCATCTGTTCTTCCTCCCTCCATGCAGGACTTGCAGTTGTGCCAGGAAAAAGGACTGTCAGGTAAGTACCTACCTACCTTTTCACTGTAACTGCTAGTGCTCACTTCCTTTTTTTGGCCCCAGGGACAGGGAAGAAGTGCTCATTCGTCCACCCCAGAATCTGGACTGGGTGAGGGTGACCCTACAGGTAATTTTGGATGTAGTTAACCTGTGTACAGAGCAGTGGTACAAAATCACTGGGTCTATATAGTAAATGCTAAATCTATCACGCATAGTTGTGTGCCTTTTTTTTTCTTTGCGAAAAGGTGATTATATATTATTGTATGGATGGATGGACAGAGGTGGCATTATTCTGATGAGAGAAGGGAAGGCGGGCGGCGGCAGCAAGCAGAGCATGGCAATTAGCAAGGCTGGCGCTAGAAGATCACGGGGAAGGCAAGTTTGACAACGGGGGCATCTTTTCTGGGGTCCCCAGGAAGCATATATATAGGCCCACCCCCTCCCTAATCGCTATGCAGCCTGTTCGTTTGGCACGATCGTAAATTTTCAGTCGGAACAATATTTTTCTCTCACATAAATCAACCAGCAGTACTTCTTCACGAACCAGCAACGATATGAACCAGCCAATCGAACAGGCTGATGGTACACACGATAATGCATGGTGAGTCATTTACTTCACAATATTCATCCATTTCTTCATAATAGGGGTCACTCATTTGTTTATTATTTATAGAGTGGAATACACTGATGGCCCTTTAACTTGTCGGCCTGTGCTAGTTCGGTCCACGAACTTGCAAACGCGGAAAATGTGCCCCTGAACTTGTCAGATTGTTCACCGCAGGTCCATTTCCCATCCGGCGCGGCCTCCAGGTGACGTGGCAGCGCTAGCGTGGCGGACGAAGCACGTGAGCCGCACGTTTCAATACCGAACGTGGCGGGGTGGCACTGCGTCCACACTGTTTGGTGGACCGGGAGGCGCGAGACGCGGCGGCGCCCATGGCCAGCAACGGTGAGCTCGGCGCGGTGGCGCTGTGGAGTGCTAGTGCCTGTGCGGGTTACACGGGGGTGGAGAGCGCGACGAGGCGAACTTGCCTAGAGGACGTCCGGAGGCGGTGGTACGTGCGGCGAGGCGGCTCGGCCGCGGCGGCGCAGCTCCGGCGAGCCAGAGTGACGCGCAAAGAGGGAGAGGAAGAGCGCGGGAGTACTGGAGGGTGCCTTAGCACGCCCCGAAGCTCGTTGATAAGCTCGCGTCTGCTGGAAAGCGGCAGAGGAGGAGATCGACGGCGGCGCTGCTAGCTCGGGATGAGGCGGCGGCGCCTGCAGAGCGAGAGAGGGAGCACGGAGAGAAGCGGAGTGAGTGTGGAGTGCTCACGTGACACTCTGGGCACCATTTTAGAGGGAGAGAGAGACCGCAGGAGGAGAGGAAAGGCCGGTCAAGGAGCTTGGCTCCATGCCGACAATGGTGGATCTCTGACTCGGCGCTGCGGGACGAGCGGCTCGGGGCTTGGGGCTGCGGTGCGTCCGCGCGGGGTGCTCGATCGTGCAGGGCACGCGGGAGAAGGGCGCGGCTAGGCGTGGTCCAAGCGCTGCCAGCAATGGCGTTCGTCCCGTACGGAGCGGGAGGTAGGGGGCGACCCTGACGCGAGGGGCCTACATTGAAACGTGCGGCTCACGTGCTTCGTCCGCCACGCTGGCGCTGTCACGTCACCTAGAGGCCGCGCCAGATGGAAAATGGATCTGCGGTGAACAACTTGACAAGTTCAGGGGCCTATTTTCCGTGTTTGCAAGTCCGTAGACCGGATTGGCACAGACCGACAAATTAAATGACCGTCTTATTTCACTCTTATTTATAATAATGATAATGGTAATAATAATAGGGGTCACTCGGCGTTATTGAGAGAGAGGTGTGTGTGTGAAATTGTGATGGCCTAGCTGGTGATGATGAGCGAATGATCGGTACAGCCGGGAATCCCGAGGGATGAAAGATCGGAACAGGACCGCATCGTCCTGTCCATAGTACGCGGGGTAGGCCCGTGGAAGCTTACGGTACACAGCTTTGTGCTGCCTCTGTGAGAGAGAAAGAGAGGGAGAGTGGGGGTGTACCGTAGGACAATGGGGCCGGCCGTCCGAATGGATCGAATGGTAGGGCACCATCCAATCCCAATCCAATCTTCCCGTGTAGCGAGAGGGGGAGGCGAAAGCGAAGGGACCCCCCGCGCGGCCTGTCCATGTGCCAACCAACTAGACGCGCACTAGCGCGCTAAGTCATTATAGCTTGTAATACAAATTTCCTATCTATCTATCCACGACACACATGCACATATATAGATGTGTATCAGTGTATGTGATGGTGATATATATACTTTATACATGTAACAATTAATAACCTCATCAGGACTTGTTACATGTATATGCGCCTGATTTATATGCACATGCATGTATATATATGCGTGCATGTATCGTTTATTTGCTTAGTTTTTCAGGGGTCTTGGCTCAGAACAAGAAGTAGTGAATGCTGTTGGAGAGGAATATCCCTGCTGAGTCGCCTTGGTCCTTGTCACACCTTTTGTTTTCTCCTCCCGTTGCTAGCTGTCAAAATTAGTCGGAACAGTGTTTCGGCTTGCTTTTTAAGCGAAGCGAACGGGGCCACCCATCGAGATTTAATTATATATCAGAAATATATACATATACATCTATCCATCTCGTGTTAATTTCTGGGCCTCTAGTTTCAACAGCTCATCCCACGGAAATCATCCTGATGTAACAATTTAAGCCCATTTTTGGTTGTCCATGCTTGATTGGCGGAAGTGTTGGAGGTGCAGCTCATGTATGCCTGGCCGGTGGACCCCTCCTTTGGAAATTTGGAACATCAAATTGTGGAGCGAGTTTTGCAGGTAAAGGATTCTCATTTCTTCCTTAAGTTAGCTGTTATTTGTTTATATCTGAAAAAGAAACAAACTGTTATTTGTTGATATTGATGAATTTGTACCCGGGAGTTTATTTTCTTTTCAGTAATATACATGAGTATTTTACATCAGTGACGACGAATCCTCTCCCTTTCAAAATGTAGAGCGTATATATTGAAATTCAGAAAGGTCAAACATTGTAAGATTTGATACCAATTAGTCACAAATCTATCGCTCTGTTCGTTTGGCTTATAAGCAGTATTTTTTTAGCTAACGAACAATATTTTTCTCTCACAACAAATCAGCCAACAGTACTTTCAGCCGTGGCATATTAGCCAAGCGAACATGATATATATGTTTGCACAAAAATACATTAACAAATTCGTACTTCACATGTCTTTTAGCAGTATATGTTGGTTTATAGTATATTTGACGACATATTGTACAGGAAATTAATGCCCAAAGTACACTTTGAAAGACTTTTTTCAGCAAATAGGCCTTGGAAAAAGAAATGGAGGGAGTAGCTAGTACTCAACTAGCTTAGCGTGCCTGTGAGTATCACACACCAAGTGATTTCCCAACTACTTAGCTATGTCCTTTACCTTTCCTATAATTGTGATAAAGTATTAGCATCATGGTGATTTTAGAAAGCGTTTTCATTTTGCCACCTAAACTTCTTGCTGAAGAATTTGAAAGATCCACTGGAACTCTTTTTTTGGGAACTAAAGATCCACTGGAACTGGAATACTAGACAAAATACAAAAATATACCCCCCCACCCCCAAAAAAAAAGTTTAGAGTGGTCTTTAAGGTGAAGGTGGTTTGCTGACGCGCACATAGGACCCACATGTCATTGGTTTTTTTAACCATGTAATCTTTTATTGAATATTTGAGCTCTTAAATAATATTAACGAGTGACGAGTGACGATGGAGTCGATACGTGCCTGTCGACCTCGTTTTCCACGCAAAGAAATAGCAGACTGTATGAACTTGCTTTCATGGGACATCACTTTCTCCGGTGTGTAGTATATTCATGTAGCGCGAAAGCTTTTAACATATCAAAGAAAGCTTGAAAGCTGCCCTCGTTTGTCCTGCATTTTTCTTGTTGATTCTCCCCGCAGTTCTTTCACTGACCAGTCCAACATCCAACCACAAATGCCACGTCGATCGATTCTTAACCCTATATAGCATGTAGCCATGCACGTCTAATCTGTCTATCTGTATATATAATCACAAGAAACCCATCAGCAAGTTGCAAAACTGTGATTTGAAAGAGCTATACAAAAGTAATGCCTGGTAGAATCTGGTATATATAATAATAAGCTGCCTAATTAGCCAGTGTGGCGTGTCGCTTGTCATGCATTATGTTATTGCAATAGGAGTCTATAATACACACCGCCAGTTGTATATAACAATGAAGAAGACGATTTTGTGAACCTGGCTTTTAGGTCAAACATGTCATCCATCCATCCATAAAAACTTTGATATTTTGTGAAGCCTGCCGACAGATTTTCCTTTCTTTCCATGTAATACAAATGTAACTGGGTCCAACTCAATTTAAGTTTAGGGTAGTTATCTATATAAATTGAGCGGCGGAAAAAACAGGCAATGATTACTACTTAGTTATATTTATATAAATTGCGCGGAAAAAGCATGCAATGATTAGTTAGTTAATTAGTTCTATTGCATTGCAAATGTTACACTTCTCTAGAGCCCGTCGTCTCTTTTTGAAGAAGAAAAAAACCCTCTAGAATTTTCTTTTGCGAACATGCAATTGCGTTTTTCATTAAGAGGAGGAAGAAAGTCACAGATACAGCCAACCTAGCTTGGAGCGAGACACAAACCCAGCCGGTTGGTCAGACAAACTATTAGTTAGTTAATTACTTCTACTGGATTGCAGTATTACACCCGTCTCTGTTTTTTTTTTGACTTGTTCGTCTTAGGCCCCGTTCGGATGGTATGGTTCTGGAGGAATTTGAATGGTTTGGAGGAATTCTGGAAGAATTTGTGAGAGAAAAACACTGTTCCGGATGAAAAAAGAAGCGGATCAAGCCGGGTTTAAGGGCACGCGTGGTCACGTTGCCTGTCACTTAATTTAGGTAGTTGATGTTTGCTCAAATATTTTGTACTGCTAATGTTTATTGCATTCATTAAACCTACGTACTGAAACTTATATATGTAGGAACATACCGGACCTTTCATTTTCAGGTGCAGGTAAACAAAACAGACATGCCATTTTCACATGCTTAATAATATAGTACTAGTAATTTTTTGTCGGCACAACTTAGACCCCAAATGAAATTAAATTAAAGCCCACTTTGTATATATATATATATGTGGCATTTAGAGGACAGAGCAGGGACGATATGGGGGTATTAGCGGGAGTGGGGCATGCATTATATTATCAGATTGGGCTCCATTTGCACGCTAGCATCATTTTCCTTGACCCCCCTTTGTTATTAGCAAACAAATTAAAGCTAAATAATGCAAACGGCGGATGGATGCATCGCATGGCATGGCACCAGTGCAAGAATCAGTTGGATCCACACAAAAATGGGCGCGCCGATGCTGGGATGAATTATCTGCTGAATGAATTAAGTCGATGGCGCGCTAGCTTAATATTATGGTTGGGATTATGCCGAGAGAGTGTAGCTAGAGTTGACGGGCAATCAATTAATCAAATTAGGAGGGGACGGGGGGTCCAATAATCCACGCGCATAACACGACTAATTAATCCCCCGTCCCTACGATGGTGAAGTCGCACCTTCCTTCAAGGTCAGGCCAGGGTCCCCCCGTGCCGTGCCCGTGCGTGCATGCATAGGCCCTGTTCGCTCGGAGAATCTGGAGAAATTTGTGAGAGAGTAAACAGTGTTTTCAGTCATAAACAGTGATTTCAGGCTGAATTTCATACCATCCGAACGGCCCGGTCACTGCTGTTTACATATAGTAACCGCCCGTAACAGCTATACGTACCGAGATCCCTGTACTAGGAGGACGATGATATGAATTTCACACGAATTTTACATGAATATAATGCACGCATGCATTCAAGAATTTCATATGGATTTTACAGCAAGGAGTACGTGGAATTACTATTATTTCACAAATTTGTATTTTTCGGTAGTTTCCGCTAGCTCTTGTCACGGAGGAGAGGTACGTATTTTAGGTGGGCCTGGTCGCACAGAGGATGGAGGGCGAGCGAAGCTACATACAATTTTTATGTCTCGCGTAGTAGGCGTGTGGCCGCCGTGCATGTGCGGGCACGTACGTATACGTCCACATGTCCTGTGGTTGGCGGCGCTAACTCCTGTGCCCGTATAATAATACCTTGAAGTTCACGTATATACGACGTCGTACAAAGCCGGGCACTCGTAGCAGCCGGGTGGTGCCCAATCTACACGTACGCGTACGTACGTGCGTACGTGATGCGTTACTTGCTTGTCGCATGCTGCACGACGATAGATAGATGGATGCAAAAATGGTCCAACTCCAAAGGCTGGTCTGGCTTGACCCTCGACGCAGGGCTCAAGTAGGGCTACTGTCCATTGCTGTACGGACGGAAACGTGTGGCCTGTAATGCTGTTGCATATAGAGGCGCTTGCTGCTTGGCATTAGCTAGACGATGCATCATGTTTTGGAAGCTAGCGTGCGTGCTTGTTTCTCTGTGGGGTATGTAGCACGGTGATCAAGCTATCACGTGAAAATGCACAAACTTTTGTAGATACATGAGAACATAGTCATATATCAATCATCAGTCAGGTACTAGTAGTATATATATATACATATACATTCTACTTACAGATTGTAAATGCGGTGCACTGTACATGCATATATATGCACCTGCCTGTGTTTCAGTGTTTGTGTGATATGATGATGTATAGGAAGAATCTTAGCAACGAGAGACGACGACGACGACAGTATGCTGGAAACTGTTGATGAGATGCGTTGCAACAGGTGCAAATACCTTGCACATGTGCCTCCAGGAAGGTAGGGAACACAATTATTTGTGTAATCCGCTTTAGCTGCTTAAATGTGCAGTGCAGTGGAGGGCTCGTTCTTAATAGGATGATGAGCCTGCGCCAGTGCATGCTGTGAGCCTGTGACACATTGATGATATACCAAGTACCTACGTGGAGCTCCCTACGTCAGTCAGCTTCTTCAGAATTAGTAGCTGATGAAGTGATGAGTCGCTACTTATCCGTGCGTGTGGTGGGAGCTGTGAGAGGTGTAGAGGAGGTGGACGTGTCCATGTCCAGCTTCTCTGCAGATGCGTGCAACCAAATAATCTGAATCAGCCTGTTCGCTTGTTGGTTTCAGTCAGGACTTATCAGTCATGATATAATGTTTTTCTCTCACAATAAATCAGCACCAGCCGGACTTATCAGCCCAGAAACTAACCAGCGAACATGCTCAATAAACTGAATCTTGGAAGGTCAGATGTAGCTATACGAGCGAGGTGGGTCACGTACGTAGAAACGTAGCTGCATCCAAAAGTGTTCGTAGCTTTCGATGCCTTCAATTAATTCGACGTCGTCCCTCCTTTCAAGTGCTGTCGAATGATGTTAAGATACGACCCAATTGAATCCTTATCAGTGATGAATGGATGATATGGGGTTTAGAGCATCTCCACCAGATTAAACAAACACAATTATCTTTTCCTATAATAACTAGTAATAAAAAGGATTGAAAAGGGGGATATGGTTCAACATGTCCCCTTGGAATCTTTTTTTCTTTAAAAAAAATCTCAATCTCTCATAATCTTTCTTCTCTCTCAAAGAAAGAGAAACAATCGACAATTTTTCTTAATCATCTTTCTTCCCTCCACTTGCATTGACATCTCGGGTTTGCACTACCGAGTTGAGAAAGCGCACAACTGTCATATCGTGGTCACCACCATGCCACCGCATAGGCGCAACCTCCGCCACATCGTGCAGACGAGTAGCCGATCCGCCACGCTATGCGGGTGAGTAGCCCAGCGGGCAGTAGCTCCTCCGCGTCGCGGGGGCAGGCGAGCCACTGCTCCAGCGGCACCGATAGGAGAGGAGATGGAGAGAAACAAGAGAAGAGAGAAAAAGAAGAGGTATTTCTTTATCACTGACATATGGGTCCCACATACAAAGGGATGATGTTTCTCAATCAACTTGGAGTGCATATCCCTATAATTCAGTTTTCTCAATCTCCCACCAGATTTTAAGGGAAAAGAGAAAGGAGACTTGGTGAAGATGATCTTAGTTGGGATTGTTCTACTTCATGCCAATCACACTACTATAGAACTACTTTGCTAGAGATGGTTAGAATCGCTTTGTAGATATGGTTCTTCCAACCGCCTCCACTCAAGAGAGAATTACCTATATGGCCTCCAAAAAGCTATGGCTTCGTTGCATGTTCCTTTTTTTCTTCTGAAGTTATCTATAAGCGGCCTGTTCGCTGGTTGGTTTCTGGGCTGGTTTGGGCTGGCTGGTGCTGGTTTATTATGAGAGAAAAACATTATTGACTGGCTGATTTGGGCTGGCTGAAACCAACAAGCGAACATGGTGTTGTCTGAAAACGAATTTGCCTTACATGTATGGCCTTCCGCCCATTTCAGCCACTTAATGGTGTTAAGTGAGGGTTAAACGAGTGAGTGGTAAAATGGTACCCCTCGCAAAAAAGAAGAAGATTAAAGCGCTAAGTTTAGTTTGTTTGTTTTAGATCTGGAGTAATATTGCACATAGTTTAAACTTTAAAGTGTTCAGAATTGCATGATTTCTTTTTTTTCAAAAATAATATATTTTTAATTGTATGCAATTCTAAACACTTAAACCATACACAATATTACTCCAAATCTAAAACAGACACACTAAACTTTGCACTTTAATCTTTTTTTACCAAGGGTAAAATTGTCATTTTATCCCTCACTTAATGCCGTTAAGTGACTGAAATGGACGGAAGGCCATACAAGTAAGTCAAATTCATTTTCAGGCCTTATAGGTAACTTCAGAAGAAAAAGGGTCATACGAGAAAGCCATACAAGAAATTCTCTGTCTCTACTCAAAGGTTCTCTAGAAATGATTAATTTCTAGGATTGGTATGTAACCACCTCTAGAAATTGATTTTAGAGATGGATCATGGTCTCGACTCTTTCTAGAAATCAAATTGTAGAGATGATTACTAAGATAACCCCCCTCCAAAAATTATTTTCTCAAAACTATAAATCAGCCAAAAATAGCATTTTTTATCTGTGGAGAAGGCCACTACTGAATCCAACATGGCTGGCTGGCCGCACATGCTAAGGCAAGCGATTTTCACGCGAGATATGCACGCATACACTTTTTGAGAATCAAACTCAAAACCTCTAGTCTCATCCAAGCCTTTGCTACCAACACCAACAATCAATTGTGATTAAGTGGATGGTACTATCCTTTTATATTAGCTTCAACAAATCTTATATTGAATATTTGGATCCCTAAATGATTTTAAGTGAAAAAATTGAACTACAAAGTTTTAATCCTATCAAGCACTACAACTTTGATATATCATATGATTAAAAAATTGTTTGAAAATTTTGAATTTTGAATTTAGAAAACTAAAAATTTTAAATATAATTTTGGGGCCATAAACGATTTTAAATGAAAATATCATCAAGTAAAGGTTGTAGATGACTTTGAGCTCAACAACTTTGATAGAAAGTTCGTCTTAAGCTAACTTTCTAACTTGAAAAAGTTATGAACTTCTTTGCGCTATATTTTTTTTGAGACCGGTCACATTATTACCAACTATGTCTAGAAATCGATTTCTAGGGTGAAATACCAACCGTCTTTATAAATCGATTTGTAGCGACGACTTGAAACATCAATCATCTCTGTAACTATTTTTTAAATATGGTAACTAGCCACTGTCGACGACTGCGCTGCTCTACTAAATCCAAAGTGGAAGTTTGGAGTTTGGAGCAATTCAAGAAGTCCCAAGATCCCGTGCCCATTGATGGCCGTACGTGCACGCCGGTAGCGCCACCGGATGGTCGTACGCTTAATTTGCTATTTTCGTTGGTGTCGCTGGATGACACGCGTCGGTTACGCGCGTTAATGACGATGACGGCCGTACGCTTGTCGTCGTCGTTAAGGAACGGCCTGTCCGACAACAGCCGCTTGTGCACACTTGTGGTACCGTGCCTACGCTACGTGCTGCGTTAGATTGTACGCTTGCAGCGGGCCGTACACCGTACGTATGTGGTCACGTAAATACACCTGTAAAATTGGTACTCAACTGTCGCTTTCGGTTTTGTACCAGTGCTACATGCTATGTGTGTCCGGTGATGATGTTTGCTAGCTTTTGCTGAGTAAATATTTACATGCATGCATATGTAAATTTGGAATGGAGACAGACATGCATGTTTCTTTTTCTTTAAAAAATGAGCATAACTCAATTGGTTGGACTTAGGGCATCTCCAGCACTACTATCTAAAACAGGCTTCTACTTTTCTGTTTAGGTAGCCACCAATTTTAATACTACTTATTTCGTTTTGTTTCCTCCGGCAGTACCTAAAACAGGCTTCCCAAATCCATCGTAGTAGAAAATAACATGTGAGACCCACATGTCATCCTCTTCGTCTCGAGCGCGGGAGAGGGCCGCTGCTGGGCCGTCCACCAGCGAGGAAGGGTCATAGGAAGCCGGCGGGGATAAGGAAGGGCCGCAGGAAGCCGGCGGGGATGAGGAAGGGCCTTAGACCACCGGCCACCAGCGAGAAAAGGGACGCAGGCCACCGGCAGGGAGGAGGGGACGACGGATTTGGCCTCGCCAGACTTGAAGAAGTGCCCAATGGCGGTGGAGGCATGACTAGGCTCAGCGCGCCCAGATCCAATGATAAGGGATGGGTTGGGCCGTTGGGAAGGCTATGGTGGTGGGGAAGATGCGGTGGCGTGGGACGAAGCGAGCGCGGGCGTTCGTGTGGGGGAGAGAATTGGTCGAACCCACTTTTAGGTGCCTATCTATTAGAACAACATAACTACATAAGCGGTGTCGGTGTTTTCGGACCACCGACGAGTAAATTTGTATTTGCGCGTCTGGCTCGGATGGTGTGCTCGGAGGACACAAGGGTTTATACTGGTTCGGGTGGAACAACCCTGCGTCCAGTTTACTGCTGCTCGTGTTACCAGCACTTGGTTTGCCGTAGGGGGTTACAAACAGGCGAGAGAAGAAGATGATCTCAAGTCTCTGATGGAAGGAGTGAACGGGTGCTGAGAGCTCGCTTGCCGCTCAACCATGTGCTTGTGTCGTGCTCTTGTGTTTTTTTATCTCCTGATCCAATCCCCCTGGTAGGGGTGCCCTGCTTTCCCTTTTATAGGCGAAGGGAAAGCGCAGGTTACAACGGAGGAAAAGGAGAAGAACGAGAGAGAGAAGGCTTCCAGGATCATCGGGTCCTTCTCCTTCATGCGGGTCCCACCAATCCTATAGATGTCAACAGGGATGGCTCCACGTCGTGGCCTTGTTTATCACTGGCGCCATGCGCAGGCGGCATCCGCCGGTCATGGCGTTCCATTCCGTCCCGGCGGACGTTGTGGTGAATTGACATGCCTATCAGCGTTTGTACGAGGGTTAGGTAGAACAGCACCGGCACGCCCGACATTGTTCTTGATGTGAATCCTCAGGTATGGCCCGTCATGGCCATGGGTTACATCGAGGTGTGCCAGTCTCTTCCTTGGTGTTAGAGTTTTGACCCAGGCCCATGCGCTTGGACCTAGAGTTGTTGGTGGTGGTATGGGTCCCCGTCAGACGAGACGGAGCCCACGGCCTTGGGCGAGACCCCCATAGCCTCGAGGTCAGGCGAGATAGAAACCACGTCCTTAGGGTCAAGCGAGGCGAAGCCTGCACCCAAGGGGTTGGGCGAAATAGAGCCCACGACCTTGGGGGTCGGGCGAGACGAGACCCGCACCTAAGGGGTCGGGCGAGATGGGACCCGCACCTAAGAGGTCGGGCGAGGTGAATCCCGTGACCTTGGGATCAGCGAGACAGAGCCCGTACCCAAGGGGTTGGGCGAGACGGGGCCCGTACCCAAGGGGTTGGGTGAGATGGAGCCCGCACCCAAGAGATCGGGCGAGGCGGATCCCACGACCTTTGTATCAGGCGAGACAGAGCCTGTGGCATTGGGGTCGAGCGAGACGGAGCCTATGGCGTCGAGGTCGGGTGAGAACTTTTAATATGTCTCGGGCCATCTGGGGGAGTCAGCGTGGGCGCTAACCTCCTTGCTTTGGGTATCCCTACTATCGATACCCGACAGTAGCCCCTGAGCCTGCAGAGGAGTAGAATACTCCTTTGAAGGTTTTTTTGGACCGGAGGACTTTGGGGGCCTTGGCCTTCTTTTTGTAGCCCGCGGCGTGTCCTGGTAGGGCGGTGGTTCCCTTTTGTCATGATTGGTCTCCTAGGGGTCATGTAACCGTAGGATTCGGGAGGTCAGAAAATTTTTTCTTGATGCCAGTCCCCTAGGATCCGATCGGTCCGCCGTCATACTGTGACCGCGCATTTGGTCTCCTTATGAGTCCAACTTTCCTTGCTCCTCTGCATGTAGTAGGGGTCCGATCGAGGGTCAGCTTGTCTTTGTGATCGTCATCCCTCAAGCATTTTTTCGATAAAATGGAGGGGCTGAGCCGTGCCACGTTTTTCCTCGATGGATGAAAACATGGTGCTTGGTGAGCTGGGCTAGTCTGAGTGGGGCCTCAGCTTTCCATTCGTGGGGGTCTAGCATGGGTCAGCTGGTGACCGACTCCAGACTCTTGGCGGCCAGTCCATATAGTTCTTGGGTCCGTTCGGTCGGTCCCAAGGGCTCGTTGCTTTTCTTTGAGGAAAAACCATGGACTGGGAACCGACCAACACTCGAACGTGGACCGGGATACCCGTGATGCTCGTGCACCCAGGTACTGGCTGCTAGTGGGCCCATCCCTTATCATCCCTCGCTCTAAGGGTGCCCCGGAGCGACTGTGCACCCGTCGCTGGGTCAGCCTTCGGACTCCTGGTCCTAAATGGGACGTAGGAGCATTTTGACCTCAGTATCCCTCCTTACATGCGATGGTTCTTGGCCCATTGAACGGGCAAACCATCATCTGGCTTATCCTTCGAGGGTGCGGCCAGAGATAGCGTGCGTGTGATCTTTGGAGGGGGTGACGTGACGTAGTGTAGCGGGCGTGTGAATCTAGGTGGACGGTTCGCCTTCTCGCCCCGCTCCGCCATATAAATAGCGGCCTCCCCCTTTGCGTTCCTACACACCAAAACTATAGCCTTACCTTCTCAGTTTCTCCACTGCCGCTGGTCAGATCTGTCGTGCTTGCAAATCCACCGCTAGAGCCCTATATCTATAGCTTCCGCTTCTCTGTCGCCGTCTCCATCCTTCATGGATTCGTGGTATCGCTCCAATTTTACCCATGCGCACAAGGAGGGCCTCGTCAAGCATGGTCTTTTCCATGGGAGGACCGATGCGGTAGAGTGGCTTGTGCCCGGCCACAAGGATGCATCGGCACCGCCCGATAGCTACATCGTCTCCTTCGCGCCCTTCTACAAGCGCGGAGTCGCGGTTCCTCCCCACCCATTTTTAGGGGTCTACGACACCACTATCAGATCGAGCTACAATACTTGAACCCCAACAGGATCCAGCACATCGTGGCCTTCATCGTGATGTGCGAGGGGTACATGCAGTGTTCGCTTAAACGGGTTAAACGTCCACTAAACGTTAAACGGTGGTAAACTATTTTGTTTAGAGGGTAAACAAAAATTAAACGGTTGACCGTTTAAATGGTCAAAAAATAGGAAAAAATGGTCTAAATGGCCTAAACAGAACGGTGATAAACAGTATTAAACGGGCTAAATAACTGTTTAGGCGAACACGAGGTAAATCTAGTTCAATTTTATATGGATAAATTTGTATACTTAAGTTTATTATATTTATAAATGTGTACACTTGATATGTTACATGCATAAATATCTATATTTGGTTCTTTTCACATGCATAAATATATAAACATACCAAAATAATTGATTTTTACTCGGATAAATATGTATAAATGCTAGAATACTTGATTTTTTACATGCACATATAAAATTATATGTATTTTTTAAAAGTACAAAACCATTTAGACCGTTTAACTTCATTTATACACCGTGTAAACAGCCTAAACGCTAAATGAAGGGCGACCGTGTAAAGACCGTTTACCGTTTAGGAAAACATTGGGTACGTGGGGATCAATCCCCACTTCGAGATGCAGAGATATTTCTTCTCTATCTCCTAGATCAAGAAGGAGAGAGGACGGGTGTAACACCCTGGTGTTACGATCTTGTTTAGCATCGTGATTTAGGTCTAAATACAAATTTTTGAAACGAGTTCTTGAATTTTTGATTTAAAACGTACTTGATGCGATGAGTGAATCTGGTGACTCAATTTTGTGGACTCGAATCAACGCCCAAGTTAAATTACTCAGTACGTAAAGATATTTAGGAATATCGAACAACAATTCTAGCCAATAGATATCGAACGGTTTGTTCTATTAGATTAAGCATGAAAAACAACTTTTATAAATAAAATAGAATCCATTAATAAATAGAACGATAGATATATAGCTTTTGAATCTAATTTAAATTTAAGCTTTGTTGAAAATCTCCTCGTGCCTAGACGATGCTAATTGTCTAAATTAGTAAACAGATATTATATATATATATATATATATATATATATATATATATATATATATATATATATATATATATATTTTGAGAAGCACGCTCAGTTGAAAAGTTCTGGTCTAGTGGCGTATTTATGTTTTTACGTATAGACCCGTTTCAGTCCCTATGATAATTGGTAACATACCCATGACAGCTGTCCGTCTGGCCGCCTCATAAATTTAACGTGATTGGTGTGAAAGCACGTTGTAGATGAAAGATAGCGTAGTAGCTTCATTTACTTTTCCTGGCGCGGCGGACAACGTACTCGCCTTGGTTTGCAATTATGCACCATCTCGTCTTCCATCATGGCTCCGCGCCCTGGCGCGCCTGTTTGCCTGCGCCATTATCTTTCTCTCCTCGTCAACGTCTTGTCTCAATTTTAATGAGCGCATGGCTCTGTTGTGCCACACCCCGCTAAGTGTCACTGTTCGTCTGCTTGTTCCATCGCTTCACTCTGCGGCACCATGAAAGCCTTTGCTGCCTCTGTCTACCTTGCTCTTCTCTGTCTACCTTGATTGCTTTTGTCAGCCTCTACTCGTCGTTGCCTGCCTCAGCTGTCTACCATGGCTGGTGAGCAAAAACTCCAAGTCAATGCGCCAGGACAAGGTCAGGACGGGTCACCTCGGTGTCACGGCTATTGCTCCCGCTCCGTAGCACTGCCCTTCATTTTTCTTCCTTGCGAGCACGTCCGAGTCCTGGAGCATCGCCGCGACGGCCACGCAATCTGTTGTTTCCCCTTTTTCCCTTTGCGTGTGCACGCGTGGCTCTGCCTCGCCTCCTCTCCTCTACGCATAGCGGCGCCCCTCCTTCCTTCCCCGCGGGTGAGCCCCTGGCCATGCTGGTCCGCTGCCCCACAGCACGCACCTTGGCCGCGCCTACCGTGCCCTACCCCCTTCGCATGGGTAGGCGAGCACGCGTGAGTTTCCTTGCCCCACTGCCTCTCCCGTGCGCGAGCTCTTCAGCCACGCTGGTTCTTCAGCACCCGCCTTGGTGAGCTCCCATAGTGCCCTAGGCCCCGTGCTAGCTTACAACGTCGTTTTCCCCTTCCATGCTCCTCAGCCACCGGCGTCGGGTTACCGTGCCGCATCCGGCCGCCCGCACCCCTTGTCTTGTACGCCCATACCCCGCTGTGGCCACGGCCGCCATACTGAGCCGTAGTGCCCCGCCATGACTACGTTTGTCGGTGCTGGCTCTCCCCCACGCACGAGGCTCCCTTGGTCCCATGCTAGAGCCATGCCCTAGCTCCTGCTGTTTCCCCCCCATGCCGTTAGCCTCGCTTCGCTCCTCCGCGCCGTTGTGGCCGCTTCCTCTACCGCCACTGCGCACATGAGCACGCAAGTCCACAGCGCGCTCGGGCTACGTGGACCCACGCCGCTCCACCTCTGCCGTCGCTGCGCCTTCCATAGTTCGCCGTCGGCGCATCCCCGTGTTGCGCCGCTCCGCCTCCTATGTCGCCTGGTCGCCGTTCCACCGGCGGGAACCGGCCAGAGCCGGTGCTCCTCTATTCCTCTGTTTCGCCGTGGGAGAGAGAAGGGTCAGAATCCAAGTAGAAAGTTTGTACAGGGTTCTAGGTGCAAAATACGTGACTCGCATGAATAGTGCGCTTGTACTACGGGTTGATTTGAAGAGAACTCGGGGGCCCTCGTGCAAATTTGCTATCGCACCTGTGGGCTCATCCGCGTGGGCTGGCCTATTGGGTCACTCACCCAGCGTCTCCATGGCCGCGGCCTACTCCGTGCCCTGCCTGGGCCGATTCGCACCGCTAGGGCCGTGATCACCATCTGGGCCGGTCTTGGGCCGCCTAGCTAGGCTGCTGTGCGCCTAGGCCGCGCACCCGCTGGGCCTGTCGCGTATCGCTCGCGCCTGGGCCACGCACGCCGTGCCCCGCCTAGGCCGCCTTGACCGTTGGACCAGGCTGAGCGGACCACTGGGTTGAGTTGGTGGTTGCTGGTCCATTTAGTTTCGAAGAAATTGTTAATTTAGTTTCATAAGTAAACTTGTAAAATTCGTAGTAAATCATAGAAAAATCATAAAAATGCCAAACGAATTTTGTTAGGCTCCTAAAATCATGATCTATCTATTAGCGTAATAGGTTCATCTAGTCTTAAAATGTTTTTAGGGTTGCTCTAAGAATTTTAATATGTTTAGTATTGTTAAAATGTGAACTTGTAGGAATTCCCGTGATAAATCGGTAATAGTGTTAGCTCTAAAAATTTTACAGTAAATTACTAATATTATTAGCTACTCACTGTAATTTCTGTAGCACCAGAATAATTAGTTTGCTAGATAGATTATAATGCCCTATTTTGAATAATGATTAAATCGATAGAATGAAATAAAGAAACACCTTGGAATTTTATAACTAAAACATTTATTGGGAAATAACGCCTTATTCGACAACATGGATATATAGTCGAAGTATGGTCGTCATTAGAACTAGCTCATTAACTTGAGAGGCGTAAATCGTATTTTACGAATCACAGTTGCAGTTGATTAATTACGTCTTTGCATTGCATCGCATTGCATATCATAATAGGGACATCGATGGATCACGGAGTCATCGGGAGTTGTTGGAGAAATGGTGCTTTTGGAGATCACGTTGCCATGATGGAAAGGTAACTTTTAATTATATTTTACTCAGGCAAGCCCCGGTGCATAACCCCTACTTTTCTGCACTTTAAATTATAATTGTGCATTAAGTTTTAAGGAGTTGAATGAAACACACCTACATAGATATATCTGTATCCTATGTGTCTTACTAGTATGACAGGATCGTGTAGATTGCTATGCTATAGGACTCCGGTAGAAGTTGAGTGATTGCCTGTCACTCGCGGCTGATAGGAAATATATTATTGTATTATTATCACTTGGAAAATATAGATGGTAGAAAGGAAAATGGTGACCAGGCAGGGATATGGTTTGGGTATTGGTGGGTATAAGACGTTGTGTCCTGCGGCCATGGGGCATAGCTTGGTAACACTGCTTTCCCTGTCTGTGTTGGTTAAGGACCGACAGTTGCATAAGGCGCTAGATAAGTCATAGACTTATTATCCCAAGCATATACTTGGGTATGTGCGCTTGGAAGACTTGTTACTCTCTTGTCATGGGTTCTGGCTCTTTCTATACCGACTGTCTTGGTGGTTTTTTGGGTTAGGAGGTCCTTGCACCTCACTAAGTCCAGGATTCAGGGGCAGGGGCCTAGAGTCACAGTTTGGATGGGGACCTGGACCCTATGATAGGAGGGTAGTAGGTTGGTCTTGCTTGTGCCCGGGATACAAGCGGGGTGTGTGTTTTTGGGGTACCCAGCTGGGGCATTGATTCGCGAATCATCGGGCGATCCGGTACGGCTTGTTTTGAGTCTAGCACCGTAGTAAGAACTAAAAGATGAAAGAAAGAAAAAAGGAAATCTGATTGCTTACCCCTTGCTTGAAAGTATCACAGGTGCTTACTTAGAATGGTTGGTTAATGAACTAATGCGGCTGTTAATAAAAATCAAATATAAGAATGCACTTTTAGTAATGCTCTTGTAGATGCAAAAAACCCACAAGCCAGATAGCCTTGCATATCCTTGGTGTCTTTTCTTTCCTCATGCCGGGTAAGTCTTGCTGAGTACAATTGAGTACTCAGGGTTTTATTTCCCCCTGTTGTAGGTGACAGGTGGAGGCTAGAGCTGACCTTTGTGTGTGGATTCCTCCTAGTGGGCTCAGAGAGGATTTCCTTTATGCTGCGATCATAGTTTTTTATTTATAACTCTCACCAAATATTTTTATAAATAGAAGTTTTATAATCTTTTGTCATCGTTCATTTATCAATGCTTCATTATGTCAGGAATAGATATTTATTTCGGCTATAATTCTAATCACATGTTTATATTCCGCTGTTAAATTAAATGGTTCATAACTCTGATAATATGATTACATTCCGCTATTATAACAATAAATATTATACTCTGATGTTGTATTAAAAGTGATGTAAGAAATGGTTAAGAATGATATAAGCTTTATTCTCTCATTTGTGATCCCGATGAAAAATATGGATTTTCAGGTTCTCCCCTGGGGTGTGCTCGATGGAACTATGTAATTTGGTGTTCTCCCTTAAGTGCTTAGTGTCTAATGGAAGACAAGTACTATAGGGAGGTATTAGATTAGGCGGTTCTACCACAGGTAGTATCAGAGCATAAATGAGGAAATAAAGCTTCAAAAACCTCTTTCTAAATAAAATTTGGCAACAAATTCTTTTTAAAAAGTTAGGGCGTTCAACTATGAAGTTATATAAGTAGCCCTATTACTATGGTTAGGTATCCAAGATAGATGACACTCTGCTGACTTAGATAGGCTTAATTAATTTTTCTGCAGGTACACTGACCCCGAGCATAGTCCGATAGTATCGACTAGCTATAGGGAGAGAATGATGTGCCAAAATCTAAGAATAGTTGCCCTATATATTGGCAACAGTGGAAGGACGTATAGGATGTGCATTCATGCATATCCTGTTTGTGCATTGTAGTGTCGTATTGCTTGCAGATACGCCCTCCATAGGTGTCACGCATGTCGTATTGTGCACGACTGACCGTTCCTGTTCTGGAGTTATTTCTACACTGTGGCTTTGTGTTTCACGTTCACCCGTGGTTCACTCTTGTTGTGACCCACGTCTCCCCGTACCCCTTTTTTGCGCTCTTGTTGGACCCTTGCCCTATAGTCATACTAGTCAGTAATGGCCTCGGACGTCGCTCGCCTTGAACGCGCGAAGGATTTGGTCGATTCATTCGTAGTAATCCTGCGCAGGAACCCTAGTGGACCACGCCAGGACCACTGAACGCTTTGCCTTTATAAGCAGAGCCTGACTTAGCCATTGGTACCACCACTCAACACACCTTAGCTAGTCTAGCTTTTCTTTTGAGCAAGCTTTTCGCTTAGCCTTCCTCACAACCACCGCCAGGAATTGAAGGAGCCTAGGTTAGTAGTTACTGCCTGAACGTTGAGGGTTTCTCTAGAATCCTGCATGCCACCCTATAAAAGCTTGGAGTCAAAGATCATCCTTAGTATGAGGGCCGTGAGTATGAGGCGCAAGGCACCAAGCGGTGTGAGGTTACCGTCTACATCGAGAAGAGTGAAGAGTTCCCCGACCTCACTGAAGCCTGGAATGTGACCGCAACCTGGTTTTGCTTCGTCGACACCTACCAAGTTGTGGCCTGTAAAGCCTTACAGTACCTCTGCTAGATCTATGAGGAGCCCATTGCCCATACCCCCATGAGGTTCTTTCCACCTTTGGACAAGAATCGACGGGCATAGAGGGCTCGCATGGAGGCTTTGTAAGGGCGGGATGCATAGGAGGATAGTCCAACTGTGGTGCACTTGACCATGTACTTGCTTGCTCTAGATGAGCAATATGACCAGTAAGCCTCGGAGATGAGGAACTATCTCCATCGAGCCGAGGAAGCCAAGATCTTCACCTAGATGCTCTAGGTGCAACTTGCCGAAGCGCATGCCAGTGCTGCAGCTGCTGAGAGCCAGGAGACTACCATGTCAGAAGCTCTAAAGGAGGCTAAAGATTGGCATGCCCATCAGCTGGGTGTGGCCTATCTTGTTACCAGGGCCAAGCGGAGGACACTAGCTGTAGAATGGTAGGATCCCTTGATTGTGGAGGGAATCCCTATCCACCCCCAGAAAGAAGGAGAACTGGTGTTGCAGCACCGCCAGCACCTCCACCCTTACAAGTGTCAGAAGTAGAGCCCTTGGTTCCTCTCACTTAGCCAGCACCAAGAGAAGAGGCAGATCCATAGCCAGGGTGGTAGAAGAATCCGCCGAGCCTGGGAATGAAAATGCATGGTCCTAAGTAGATTAGTCACCTTGGGATGCTATACCCATAGTAGTAGTGCTTTTCATCGCTGTCCTCCAGTATTGTACTCTGCCATTGTTGTTCGTTCATAGTTATTGAGGTCATCCGCCAGTAGGGAAGGTGAATGCTGTGTTGAGAATGTGAGACTAGATGCCTGTACGTTGTACCCATACGAGACTATTGGAATATGCATTTTATTTATTTCACTGTGTGATTGCGTCCATCTACTTTAAGTCCCATTAGATGTGCTTAGGGTTTTCAAGGGTGAAATTAAGTGGGTTACAAGAGAAGTTACCATTCAGATACCATCAGACCAGCCGTGATTGGAGAACATTGGACACTATATCGACTAATTGTGGATGTCCCAGTAGAACATTTGAATCTCTTTAAATCAAATCCGTCATTGGATTTGAATTCCTTGTCCCTTGTTGTAAAGGGAACCCTTGTTGCCTGAATCTTCCCTTGCAATACTCCCCTTACTCTGTGGTCTATGACTCCACCGCCTTCATGGCATGTAAGTTGGTAATAGTTGCCTAGTTAAAAGCTTATGGTGCCACGATGAAACCGATGGCTCTCTGTGGAAAGCTGCCACATGGTGACGCTACTCGGCACGTGCTGGTATTGAGGTTGTTGACCAAGTACCTTTACCAAGTTACACTGCCATACTGCTTTTGCTATAAATAATTTCCTTAGAAATGTTCAGGTGTTCAAACAGGAAATCCACAACGGGTTGATGAAATAGTATTCTCTCAAGGTAACAAGAGGAGGTGGTTTTGGAGGAAGAATGTATGACAAGGTCTTAGTTTACATGAAAGAGGGATGTGGTCAAGGAAGGGAAAGAAAAAGAAGAGTAGTAGGAAAGTTAGCTGTAGGTGGTCGTTTAGTGATTGGAAAAGCCTGAGTGGACATCATGTCCCAAGTCCTATGTTTAGTTGACCACGCTACGCATGCCGGGTTATTTCGCCGCGTGCCCTATGAACATCGTCTATGTCGGGTCCATTTGCACCCCATTTTTTCATGTGGCCGCGGCATCGTGCCGCACTCGCCGTCCTTGTGCATTGTGTGTTCTCCCTTTCTCAGCATCTAGTCAGCTCTTGACTCCCACGCCTTGTCCCCCATACCAGACCCCCTTCCCCTCCCTTCTTTCTTCTTTTGGGGACACAACTGCCCGCATGCCGCCTCATCGGGCGAACCCTCTCCTTTCCCCTCCTTTATTTTCCCTCTGCTCGCTTGCGCAGGGAGCGCACCATAGCCAACTCTATCCCCACTGCATGAACCACCTGTGTACCCTATCCACACTGTCTTCACTTCCTGTGTGTTGCGCCCCACGTCCGTTCGCCTCTATAAGATACCCTTGTTCCTTGCTCTTCTTCTCCATTCCCATCCCTTCGAATCCAACACAGAGCTATGAGATACAGTCATCATTGTGAAGCTAGATTCGTGAGTCTGAGGTGATGGTGTAATTTGAGAAGAAGAAAGGATCTGGTTTGTCGAAGAAATTCAAGTTTCCTTTGGATAGTTCGGTTTTAGGGTTCATGATGTTTTACTTCTCAGTCTCCTGTTTCTAGATCTGTTGGACCTACGCCATGTTTTGGATAATCATCTTCCTGCTGTTTCTCCATTGCTCTCGTCTATCTCGCCTTCTGGATTAAGTCTCGGTTGTATTAGCTTGCTCTTGGCCATGTAACTTTAAATCCCTGTATGGTTTAGCATTCGAAGTCGTGTAATCTTCGTGTAATCCTTGATCTACAAAATATAATCGTGTTTTCCCCTCTTCTGGTTCTTGCTTCGAATCTTAGGACAAGATTCTTTTTAGGGGAGTTGGTTGTAACACCCTGGTGTTATGATCTTGTTTATCTCTGCGATTTAGGCCTAAGTAAAAATTTTTGAAATGAGTTCTTGGGTTTTTGATTTAAAACATACTTGAT
This sequence comes from Miscanthus floridulus, assembly GCF_019320115.1. Classification (NCBI taxonomy): domain Eukaryota; kingdom Viridiplantae; phylum Streptophyta; class Magnoliopsida; order Poales; family Poaceae; genus Miscanthus; species Miscanthus floridulus. The sequence goes on from NC_089596.1 coordinate 14,651,761, forward strand.
GCGATGAGTGAATCCAGTGACTTAGTTTTGTGGACTCGAATCAACGCCCAAGTTAAATTACACAGTGTGTAAAGATATTTAGGAATATCGAACAACAATTCTAGCCAATAGATATCGAACGGTTTGTTCTATTAGATTAAACATGAAAAGCAACTTTTATAAATAAAATAAAATCCATTAATAAATAGAATGATAGATATATAACTTTTGAATCTAATTCAAATTCGAGCTTTGTTGAAAATCTCCTCATGCCTAGACGTTGCTAATTGTCTAAATTATTAAACCAATAGAAATATCTATAGGTGTGTGTGTGTGTGTGTATATACGGTACGACTATTCTATAGCTGGCCATATAATAACTTATTCTATAGCCACCTTGTTTTACGATAATGTTTGTACCAATTTACGATAATGACAATACACATTTACGATACATGGGTTACTATAATTCAAGATGATGCTTACCATAATGTTATAGTAAATCACTTATGAGAGTTACCATAATCTCGTAAATTAGTATAGTAATTATCGTAACTCAAAGTGGCCACAGAATAACTTATTCTGCGGCTAGAACAATACGTCTATATATATATATACACTCACGTGTTTATTTTGATAAGCACGCTAAGTTGAAAAGTTCTGGTCTAGTGGCGTGTTTATGTTTTTACGTATAGACTCGTTTCAGTCCCTATGATAATTGGTAACATACTCACGACTGCTGCCCGTCTGGTCATCTCATAAATTTAACGTGATTGGTGTGAAAGCACGTTGCAGACAAAAGATAGCGTAGCAGCCTCATTTACTTTTCTTGGCACGTCGTACAACATACTCGTCTTGCTTTGCAATTATGCTCCATCTTGTCTTCCATCGTGGCTCCGCAACCCAGCGTGCCTATTTGCCTACGCCATTGTCTTTCTCTCATCGCCTGCGTCTTGTCTGAATTTTAATGGGCGCATGGCTCTGTCATGCCACGCCCCGCTAAGTGTCACTGTTTGTATGCTTGTTCCATCGCTTCACTCTACGGCACCATGAATGCCTTTGCTGACTCTGTCTGCCTTGCTCGTCTCTGTCTGCCTTGATTGCTTTTGTCAGCCTCTGCTCGTCCTTGCCTGCCTCAGATGTCTGCCATGGCTGGCGAGCAAAAACTCCAAGTCGACACGGTAAGATAAGGTTAGGCTAGGTCACCTCAGTGTCACGGCTGCTGCTCCAGCTCCGCAGTGCTACCCTTCCTTGTTCTTCCTTACGAGCGCGTTCGAGCCCTGGAGCACCACCGCGATGGCCACGCAATCCGTCGTTTCCCCTTTTTCCCTTCGTGTGTGCGCGCGTGGCTCTGCCTCGCCTCCTCTCCTCCACACACAGTAGCACCCCTCCTTCTTCCTTCCCCATGCCATTAGCCTCGCCTCGCTCCTCCATGCTACCGTGGCCGCTTCCTCTACCACCACTGCGTGCGCAAGCGCGCAAGTCCACATCATTCCCGGGCTGCGTGGACTCGTGCCGCTCCACCTCTGTCGTCGCTGCGCCTTCTGTAGTTCAAAACTGGCGCATCCCCGTGTTGCGTTGCTCCACCTCCTGTGCCACCTGGTCGCCGTTCCACCGGTGGGAATCGGCCGGAGCCGATGCTCCTCTATTCCTCTATTTCGCCGTGGGAGAGAGAAGGGTAAGAATCCAAGTAGAAAGTTTGTACAGGGTTCTAGGTGTAAAATACGTGACTCGCATGAATAGTGCGCTTGTACTATGGGTTGATTTGAGGAGAACTCGGGGGCCCTCGTGCAAATTTGCCATCGCACCTGTGGGCTCGTCCACATGGGCTGGCCTTTTGGGCCGCTCACCCTATGTCTCCACGGCCACGGCCTGCTCCATGCCCCACCTAGGCCGATTCGCTCCACTTGGGCCGTGATTGCCGATAGGGCCAGTCTCGGGCCGCCTGGCTGGACTGCTGTGCGCCTGGCCCACGCACCTGCTGGGCCGGTCGCGTGTCGCGTGCCGCCTGCGCCTAGGCCACACACACTGTGCCTCGCCTGGGCCGCCTTGACCACTGGACCAGGCTGAGCGGACCATTGGGTCGAGTTGGTGGTTGCTGGCCCATTTAGTTTCGAAGAAATTGTTAATTTAGTTTTGTAAATAAACTTGTAAAATTCGTAGTAAATCATAGAAAAATTGTAAAAATGCCAAACCAATTTTGTTAAGCTCCTAAAATCATGATCTATCTATTAATGGAATTGGTTCATCTAGTCTTAAAATGTTTTCTGGGTTGCTCTAAGTATTTTAATATGTTTAGTATTGTTAAAATGTGAACATGTAGGAATTCCCGTGATAAATCGGTAATAGCGTTAGCTCTTAAAATTTTTCAGTAAATTACTAATATTATTAGTTGCTCACTGTAATTTCTGTAGCACCAGAATAATTAGTTTGCTAGATAGATAATAATGCTCTATTTCAAATAATGATTAAATTGATAGAATGAAATAAAGAAACACCTTGGAATTTTATAACTAAAACATTTGTTGGGAAATAATGCCTTATTCAACAACAAGGATATGTAGCCTAAGTACGGTCATCGTTAGAATTAGCTCGTTAACTTGAGAGGCGTAAATCGTATTTTACGAATATTGGTTGTAGTTGATTAATTATGTCTTTGCATTGCATATCATAATAGGGACATCGATGGATCACAGAGTCATTGGGAGTTGCTGGAGAAATTGTGCTTTTGGAGATCATGTCGACATGATGGAAAGCTAACTTCTGATTATATTTTACCCAGGCAAGCCCTGGTGCATAACCCCTATTTTTATGCACTTTAAATTATAATTGTGCATTAAGTTTTAAGGAGTTGAATGAAACCCACTTGCATATATATCTGTATCCTATGAGTCTTACTAGTATGACAGGATCATGTAGATTGCAATGCTATAGGACTCCGATAGAAGTCGAGTGATTATCTGTCACTCGCGAGAGATAGGAAATATATTACTATATTATTATCACTTGGAAAATATAAATGGTGGAAAAGAAAATAGTGACCGAGCAGGATATGATTTGGGTATTGGTGGGTGTAAGAGGTTGTGTCCTATGGCCATGGGGCATAGCTTGGTTACACTGCTTTCCCTGTTTGTGTTGGTTAAGGATCGGCCATTGCATAAGACGCTAGACAAGTCATAGACTTATTATCCCAAACACATACTTGGGTATGGGTGCTTAGAAGATTTGTTACTCTCTTGTCATGGGTTCCACCTCTTTCCGGACCGACTGTCTTGGTGGTTTTTGGGTTAGGAGGTCCTTGCACCGCACTAAGTCCAGGACTCAGGGGCGGGGGCTTGGAGTCCCAGTTTTGATGGGGACCTAGACCCCGTGATAGGAGGGTTGTGGGTTGGTCCTTCTTGTGCTCGGGTACAAGCGGGGCATGTGTTTTTGGGGTACCTAGCTAGGGGCATTGATTCGCAAATCACTGGACGATCCAGTACGGCTTGTTTTGGGTCTAGCACTGTAGTAAGAACTAAAAGATGAAAGAAGGAAAAAGGAAATCTGATTGCTTACCCCTTGATCGAAAGTAGCATAGGTGCTTACTTAGAATGGTTGGTTAATGAACTATTGCGGCTGTTAATAAAAATTGAATATAAGGACGCACTTTTAGTAATGCTCCTGCAGATGCAATAAACTCATAAGCCAGATAGCCTTGCATATCCTTAGAGTGTTTTCTTTCCTCCTGTCAGGTAAGTCTTGCTGAGTATAATTGAGTACTCAGGGTTTTATTTCCCCCTGTTGCAGGTGATAGGTGGAGGCTAGAGCTAACCTTTGTGTGTGGATTCCTTCTGGTGGGCTCAAAGAGGATTTCCTTTACGCTGCAATCATAGTTTTTTTATTTATAACTCTCACCAAATATTTTTATAAACATAAGTTTTATAATCTTTTGTCATAGTTCATTTATCAATGCTTCATTATGTCAGGAATATATATTTATTTCCGCTGTAATTCTAATTACATGTTTATACTCCGCTGTTAAATTAAATGGTTCATAACTCTGATAATATGATCACATTCCACTGTTATAACAATAAATATTATACTATGATGTTGTATTAAAAGTGATGTAAGATATGGTTAAAATGATGTAAGCTTTATTCTCTCATTTGTGATCCTGATGGAAAAATATGGATTTTCGGGTTCTCCCCTGGGGTGTGCTCGATGGAACTATATAATTTGGTGTTCTCCCTTGAGTGCTTAGTGTCTAATGTAAGACAAGTACTCCTAGGAGGTATTAGATTAGGCGGTTCTGCCATAACATGAGACCCCGGTGCCGATGTGATTCGTGGGCATCCACCTCCGAGGGTAGCGGGCGGCCGAGTAGATGCCCTGCCAGCTCTCCAGATCCAACAAGGGGTGGCACTCGCATTGGTTCTACTTGAAGAACGATCCTACCGCTCCCTTGCCGATCTTCTTTGAGCGCCTGGTCGAAGAGGTACTACCATCATGGTCGTGGGGCCACCCGTCAAGGAGAAGAAGAGGATGCGTGACCTCCTCAAGGCCATCATGTTCCTAAAGACCCACTGCCTTTGTGGGGCAGGCATCATCGGGGGGTATAACACGAGGAGGGTAGCGCCCCTAATGGCATGCATTCTCCCGCTATATAGGATGATGCCCGATGCAAAGCTCATCGGGATGACGCTCGCCTAGGGGCTGCTCCATGATAGCAAGGTCACGCAGCACGTCAAGGAGGCCACAATGGGGACCGATGTCATGTTCTCGATCCTAAGGTATCCCATGATATGGCCGAATGTGGGCTTCATCGACCTGCCAGCGGGGTTAGCCTTCTGGGACTCTGTCATGCCGCTGCCAGAGCACACGACCATGAGGGTGGCAAGCCATGCCATGCATGAACAAAGGAGGAAGAAGAAGGATGATGAGGAGAAGAAACATCGGTCGAAGCAGCGAGCGAAGCTACAGCGAGGGAAGCGGCGTCAAGGCTCGTCGGAAGAAGAGGAGGAGGAGGAGGATGACGGCTCCATGTCTCCCATCCCATGGGATGATCTAGCCACTAGGGGTGAGGACCCACCTTCGCTGTAGTTGGGGCCCTTCCCATGGCATGTCATGAGGCATGAGAGGGAGGACGCACCCCCAGAGCCGGCTGAATCAAACCACCCCACCCCATCCAGACCTTCGACGGTGGCCTCAGAACTGGTAGAGTAAGGCAACCTCATCTCATCGGGGCCTTCAACAGTGGCCCCAGAGCCGGCGGAAATAGGTCGCCCAGCTCCATCCGAGCCCTCGGCGGCGCATCCGGAGTCAGCGGGAGGTGGCCATTCTGATTTGTCCGAGCCCTCTGAGCAGAGGGAGGGCTCAAAGCGGCAACGTGCCATTGAGGAGCAGCTAGGGTCGGGCAAGCCAGCCCCAAAACATCCTCATATGATGGTGTTAAGGTGAGTTAGGAGTTTTTGTCATCCTTTCATCCTAACAAATTTTTGCCATGAACTAACCACCATGTCCCTTGTAGCATCGTAGGAGATGGGACTCTCCTATGGCTCACCCCGAAAAAGATCCTCCTTCGGCAAACGTGCCTAGAGCCAGCTGGCACCACACCGGTGGACGGTGTGAGTGGCATTGAGGTGGCCACAACATTGACCATGGAGGCACAGCAGATGACTGCGTCCATGGGAGAGCGAGCGGAGGAGGGCATGTTAGGTGTGCCCGTGGATGGTGCGGTGTGGCTGATCGTGTCTATGGTGGGGCGAATGAAAGGGGGGCACACTAGAGGCATCCTTTGTGGATGTGGCAATAGGGTAGACCTCCGTGTCTATGTCACCTGCCCCCTCTATCGCTAGAGGAGCCGCTCTGGAGGAGCTACCATAGCCAGAGAGGTTGGTGCCACTTGAGGTCAACGCGGGGACGTCCCGGTCTCAATCGCTTGAGGTCAACCGCTTGAGGTCAGTGCCGCTTGATGAAGCAACAAAGGAGAGGGAATGAGGGAGCGTCCACATGGAGGATGGGGATGCGGTTCATGCCTTGACCACCATGCTGAGCTCGATGCACAATATTGTCTCCCCGGTTGGCCAGGTATATTTATGACTGTGCTTCTGACCCTCATGTTCTCTTTCCACGCCTCTAAGTCTTGTCTTCTTCATAGGTCCTTATGGCTCACAGCCGGGAGAAGTCCTAGTTCCTTACTGAGGAGATGTGGCGGAGTGAGGGGCTGGCCACACAGCTTGCTGCCACCCGTTAGGAGGTGGCTGAGCTTGCCCCTGTCGCCCAGGAGGTGGCCGACCTCTGAGTCAGGGACAAGGATGCTCATGATGATGCCTGTGAGGTCGAGGAGAAGCTCATGGCTCTAATCGAGAGGGTTCACACGAATGCCATAGAGGCTGAGTGGCTACAGAAGGAGTAGGATAATTTGCTCTAGGCCATAGAGGAGCTTCGCACGGGGACTGACTAGGCTCGTCAAGAGTGTGTTGTCGCTTAGCAGTGGACTGACCACCTTGAAGGTGAGCTTCAGAGGGAGAGGGACTGAAGGTTGCAGCCGAGGGCGTGTCTGCTAGACTCACTGCGGAGGTCGGTCAACGCTAAGAAGAGGTCCGGCGCCTAGAGATTGAGGTGACCCGATAGCACAATGAGGTGCATAGGCTTCAGGCGGACATGGATTGTAAGTCTCTGGTTTCCCTTGTTGTCTTTCTCCCTAGAATCCATGGTAAGCCTTTTGACATGGTCAGTACGTGACTTGGGTAGGTCTCGATGACAAGCTTGGGGTAGAGGTGGAGAAGAGCCGTGGCCTAGAGATGGAGCTCGATGATCATAACAACCCAGGCGTTGCCGTCCAGTTGGTCTGCGATGAGCTCGAGCTGGCCCTGGAGTAGGAGACAAACTTGCTCGTGGTTCACGCCACCCGGATTACGGACCAGGCACATGATATGGCAAGGAGCGCACTTCACTTTGGCGTTCACCATTCGTTCATGATCACCCGTTCTCATTACGAGAACATCGATCTGGCGATGATGAGCCAAGGCTTCATGCCCGTCTATACCGACACCAAGCTGGACGACATCGAGAAGGAGGTGCCCCCTGGCACATGACCTTTCTACCAAGATAGAAGATGAAATCATCCTTCCGAGGGGTTAGTTTAGTCAGATAGGTCAAGTGGTGCACTTGTAATTTGCGAACAAGTTCCAACCCTTCTGTTTCATCTAAACAAGCTTGTTCTTTTGTTTTGATTGAACAAATTTGTTCTTTCTGCCTTTTTATGTTTAAAAAGGGTTAAAAGTGTTCTGACCCTTCCAGTTGTTAAGACTTGTAGAACTCAAGGCATGGATGAGAAAACTCTAGTCATGTTAGTAAGCAAGAGTGTCATAGCCGCTAGGGCGTAGGTTTCTTATAGTCCGACTAGTTTTACTCGGCGTTCGTTTCCGCAAACCTTGCCTCTAGGTTTTTAACATGAGAAAGGGTCGGGCATGGTGACTATTTAAAAAAGGGTATACATATATACCCTTATCAGCCCTCGAGTAAAACCCAACCCTTTGCCATTGCCGGGGTCAGGTTTCACTAAAGATCGAGGAGACGATAGCGAAACTGGTAGGAGCAAGCGTTTTTTTAGAAACGTTATTCTTAGTTTTTGTATGTACCCCCTCCCTAGGATCCAAGCCATCATTCTATGACTGTGTATTCGGTCTCCTTGCGATTCCAACTTCCCTCGAGCCACCGTGCATTGCAGAGGTCTAGTCTAGGGGTCAGCTCGTCTTTGTGATCGTCATCCCCCAAACGTTTTTTGATAAAACAGAGGGGCTGAGCCGTGCCATGTTTTTCCTTGATGGACGAAACATGGTGCTCGATGAGCTGTTAACGGGCTAGTCTGAGTGGGGCCCTAACTTCCTATTCATGGGACTCCATATTCTCAGTGGCCAATCCATATAGTTTTCGGGTCCGTTCGACCAATCCCGAGGGCTCGTTGCCTTTCTTCAAGGAAAAACCATGGACTAGAAACCGACCAAGACTCAAACATGGGCTAGGATGCCAGCGGTGCTTGTGCTCCTAGGTATAGGCCGCTAATGGGCCCATCTCTTTCCACCCCCTCACTCTAAGGGTGCCCTAGAGTGGTTGTGAACTCGTTAGAGGACTAGCCTTCGAGCTCCTAGGCCTGAATGGGCTATAGGAGCATTTTTAGCTCCATATCCCACCTTACCTGTGATGGTTCTCACGCTGAGCTAGACGGCATTAAGAAGGAGGTGGCCCCTCTAGCACAGGACTTACCTATGGAAATAGAGGATGAGATCACCCCAAGAAATTAGTTAGGTAGATAAGCCAGGCGACGAACTCATAATAAGTGGACAACCTCTTAAATTTTGTTATGGCCAAATAGATTTTTAGCCCTTGTCCTCTTTTTGTATAAAAAGGTTAATCCATTTCAACCCTTTCCATTGTTAAGGCTATAAAGCTCGGGGTGAGGGTCAACAAACTTTGATCACACTAGTGAGCAAAAACATCATAGTCGCTAGGGCATAGGTTTCTTGCGGTCCGACCAGTTTTACTCAGCATTTGTTTCCACAACCCTCGCTTCTAGGTCTTAACATGAAAAAGGGTTGGGCACAAAGAATGTCTACCAGATAGATATGCTCTTATTAGCCCCTGAGTGAGGCTCGACCCCCTACCGTTGCTGGGGTCGGGTGTCACTAAAGATCGAGGAGTTGATAGCGAAACTGATAAGAAAAAGCATGCATAAATTAAGGGTAAAAGCAACATAGCTGTTCGATGTTCTAGGTGTTAACGAAGACTTCATCATCGATGGTCCTGAGCCCCTTGTTGTTGCTGAGGTTGGGTGTCACTAAAGATCGAGGAGTCAATAGCGAAACCGATATGAGAAAGCATGCGTTGATTTAAGGGTAAAAGCGACGTAGCTGTTCAATGTTCTAGGCATTGACGAAGACTTCACCATTGATGGTCTTGAGCTTGTGGTGGTTCTTGTTGCTCTGGATAAGGTAGAGCACCTGGTCCCCAATGTTGAAGGCCCGACCCACACTCGATGACTGTGGTACCAGCATAACGCTTGCTGGTACTTGGCCAAGCGGAAGAGGGCAACATAGCCCGATTCATCTAGCTAGTCTATAGCATCCTCGAGGGATGCCTTGGCTCCATGTTTGTCGTATGCCCTGACCCTCGATGCTCCATAATCGAGGTCGGTTGGGAGGATAGCCTCGGAACCGTAGACCATGAAGAATGACATGTAGCCGGTAGCCCGGCTGGGGGTTGTCCTCAGGCTCCAAAGCACCACGGGAAGCTCTATGACCCATTGTCTACCAAACTTGTTCAACCAGTTGAAGATCCTAGGCTTGAGGCCTTGTAGGACCATGTCGTTCGCCCGCTCGACCTACCTATTCATACGAGGGTGCAACACGGCGACCCAATCGATGCGAATGTGGTATTCATCACAGAATCAGAGAAACTTCTTCCTGGTGAACTACATGCCATTGTCCATGATAATGGAGGTTAGGACTCCAAAGTAATGGACGATGTCAAGGAAGAATAGCACGGCTTGCTCAGATTTGATCACGAAGATCGGTCGAGCCTCTATCCACTTTGTAAACTTGTCTATAGTGACAAGCAAGTGCGTATAGCCCCTGGGCGCCCTCTTGAGAGGTCCGACTAGATTGAGCCACCAGACCACAAATGGCCATGTGATGGGGATCGTTTGGAGTGCTTGGGCCAGTAGGTGGGTCTACCGAGCGTAGTATTGACACCCTTCATAGGTGCGCACAATCTGTTCAGCGTCGGCTACTGCGGTTGGCCAGTAGAAGCCTTGTCAGAACACGTTTCCAACCAGGGTCCTAGGTACATCATGGTGCCCATAGACCCCACCATTGATATCACTCAGCAACCGCTTCCCTTGTTTGATGGGGATGTAGCGCTGTAGGATCCCGGTGTGGCTTCGTCTGTAGAGCTCACCCTCAATAAGGACAAAGGACTTGATGCGACGCGTGAGCCACCGAGCCTTCATTTTGTCCATTGGTAGTGCCTCACGGAGGAGGTAGTCGAGGAAAGGCATCCTCTAGTCGGCCAGAGGGTCAGGCTCTATCGCTGGATCCTCGTCAAGCTCCATGACTTTGGGGTCAGATGGAGCCTCGGGTTGGTTAGCCCCGAGCCTAGGGCAGGTGGCCCATCACCAGTCTATTTTGGCTCCTTGTTGTAGACCAAGGGCTTGTACTGATCACTAGCGAAGATGCTCATCAGCACCGGCTCTCAGACAGACGCCATTTTTGCCAGCACGTCAGCCGCCTTGTTGAGACACCTCAGGATTTGATTGAGCTCAAGACCATCAAACTTGTCCTCTAGCTGGCAGACTTCTCAACAATATGTAGCCATCCTAGCATTGTGGTAGCTTGATTCCTTCATGACTTAGTCGATGACTAGCTGGGAGTTGCCTTGGATATCAAGCCATCGGATATCCAACTCGATGGTGATGCATAGACCATTGATGAGTACCTCATACTCGGCCACATTGTTGGAGGAGGGAAAATGGATGCGAACCATGTACCTCATGCGTACCTCGAGGGGCAAAACGAAGACTAGCCCTACGCCAGCACCTTTCTTCATTAGTGATCCATCGAAGTACATCGTCTAGTACTCTTGGTCGATGATTGCTAGCAGCATTTGGACCTTGGTCCACTCTACAATGAAATTAGCCAGCACTTGGGACTTGATGGCCGTCCTAGGGGCATATGAAATGCCTTGACCCATCAGCTCAAGTGCTCACTTTGCGATTCTTCCTATGGCATCCTAGTTTTGGACGACCTCACCAAGAGGGAAGGACGTCACGAACGTCACCGGATGCGACTTGAAGTAGTGACACAACTTCCTCTTAGCGATAAAGATGGCATACAAGAGCTTCTGGATTTGGGGGTAGCGGGTCTTGGAATCGGATAAGACCTCGCTAATGAAGTACATGGGACGCTGCGGTTTGAGGGCGTGTCCCTCTTCTTCTCGCTCTACCACCAGGGCGGCGCTGACCACTTGTGTGGTGTCCGCAATGCAGAGCAGAAGCGGTTCCCCATCTTTTGGGGGACCAGGATCGAGGCATTCTACAAGAGCTGCTTGACCTTGTCAAGTGCCTCCTAGGCCTCGGGTGTCCATTCGAAGCGGTCGACCTTCTTTAGAAGCCGATAGATGGGGAGACCTCATTTGCTGAGGCACGAGATAAAAACAACTGAGCATGGCGAGGCACCTAGTAACTCGTTATACCCTCTTTATGTTCTGAATTGGGCCCATCCTCATGATGGCCAAGATCTTCTTTAGGTTAGCTTCGATGCCATGCTCAGAGACAATAAAACCCAGCAGCATACCCCTTGGGACCTTAAAAGCACACTTCTCGGGGTTGGGTTTGATGCCGTTTGCTTGGAGTTTCATGAAGGTCTGCTCTAGGTCGGCTACGACCTGGTCAGCCCATTTGGATTTGACCATGATGTCATCCACATAGGCCTCGATAGTCTGCCCGATGAGATCCCTGAAACACTTGAGCATGCAACATTGGTACGTAGCCCCTGCATTCTTTAGGCCGAATGGCATTGTAACATAGCAGAACGATCCGAATTGGATGATGAAAGATGTCATGAGCTGGTCGGACTCTTTCATCGCGATTTGATGGTACCTGGAGTATGCATCAAGGAAGCAAAGGGTTTTAGACTCTAAGGTCGAGTCAACTACTTGGTCTATGCATGGCAAAGAAAACAGATCCTTTGGACACGCTTTATTGAGACCCATGTAGTCAACGCACATTCTCCATTTCCCACTCTTTATTCGTACAAGAACAGGATTGACTAACCATTCAGGTGGTATACCTCCTTGATGAACCCAGCCGCTAAAAGCTTCACAATCTCCTCACTTATGGCCCTACGTTTTTCCTCGTCGAAGCGACACAGGCGCTGCTTCACCGGCTTGGAGCCTAGCCTGATCTTCAAGGTGTGCTCGGCGACTTCTCTTAGAATGCCTGGCATGTTTGAGGGTCTCAATGCAAAGATGTCTCTATTAGCATGGAGGAAGTTGGTTAGTGCGCTTTCCTGTTTGGAGGAAAGCATGGTGCCGGTGCACACCACTTTGCCCTCAGAGCCATTAGGGTCTATGAGGACCTCCTTGGCGTCCTCTACAGGCTCAAAAGACTTAGCCATTTGCTTGGGGTCAGATGCTTCTTCGGTGACCCCCTCCCTGATGGCTGCAAGCTCTTTGGAGGCAACAATTGCCGCAGCATGTTCGTAGCACTTGACCTCGTACTCGTAGGCATGCTAGAAGGAGGCGCCAATGGTGATGAACCCATATGGACCTGGCATCTTCAACTTTAGATAGGTGTAATTGGGGTGGCCATAAACTTCGCGTAGCATGGATGTCCTAGGAAGGTGTGGTAGGTTCCGTGGAACCTGACCACCTCGAAGGTAAGGGTCTTCATCCTATAATTGGTCAGATTCCCGAAGGTGATGGGCAGATTGATCTGCCCCAAGTGGCATAGCCTACTTTCTAGGTACGATGCAGTGGAAAGGCACCTCGGTCGGTCGGATGCATGATCAGTCGATGGCCATGGCGTCATGCATTTCAGCGTACATGATGTTGAGTCCACTGCCTCCATCCATCAACACCTTGGTGAGCCGCTTCGTGCCAATGATCAGGTTGACCATGAGCGGATATCTTCTCAGCTGTGGGACACTTTCTGGGTGGTTGGTCCGATCAAAGGTTATGGTGGACTCCGACCATTGGAGGAAGGAAGGCATGGCCATATAGACCTCATGACGCGCAAGCTTCTGGTGGCGCCTAGAGTCATAGGCCACTGACCCTCCAAAGATCATGAGGTAGCCATCCAGCACCAAAAATCCACCATCCTTCCCCTCGGTGTCGTCTGTGGCTGGCTTGGGCTCCTTTATGTGCTCCCCTTGTTGGAGCCTCCGAACAAGAACCGCTTCATAAGGACGCAATCCTTGTATAGGTGTTTGACGAGAAAAGCATGGTTTGGACATGGCCCTTCGAGCAGCTTCTCAAAGTGGTCCAGTGTACCCTCGATGAGCTTTTGACCCCCCCCTTGTGGTCAGCGGTGGCCACAAGCGAGCCCTCGCACCACTGCTTGTTCTTCTTCTTGTTGGGACAGTTGGAGGCGCCTTCGCCAGCGTCCTTGTCCCGCTTTCCCTTGCCTTTGAGGCAATCGAAAATCACCCCGACCACCTTCTCGCTCGAGGCGTGGCTGGTGGCGATGTCGAGGAGCTCCTTGGTGGTTTATGGACCCTTACGTCCCAGCTTGTGAACCAAGGCTCGTAGGTGGTCCCAGATAGGAAATCTCCTACGACATCAGTGTTGGCGACGTTGGGCAGCTCGTTGCACTACCGGGAGAAGCGCCGGATGTACCCACGAAGGGTTTCCCTAGACTTCTGTCGGTAGTGTTTGAGATCCCATGGGTTCTCAGGATGCGCATATGTGCCCTGTAAGTTTCCCACGAAGATCTCTTTTAGGTCCGTCCAACTTTGGATTCGGTTGGGCGGAAGGTGTTCCAACCACGCTCACGCCGAATTGGCCAGGAACAATGGAAGGTTGCGTATAACAAAATCTTCACTATCCGCTCCACCGGCTTGGCAAGCAAGCTAATAATCTTTGAGCCATAGTCTGCGGTTTGTTTCCCTAGAGTATTTTAGGAAGTTTTTCGGCGGTCAGTACCACGGTGGGAAGATGGCGTTGAGGATGTGTCGGCTAAAGGCCTAAGGTCCTGGCAAGTTAGGGCTTGGGCTTCGGTCCTTGGTGCTATCGTAGCATCCGCCATGATGAGGGTGGTAGCCATGGCAAGCCTCCTCCCTCACATCGCCATGGGCATGCCTATGGGCATCGAGGGGGTCGTGCGCGTCATTGTGGAGGCCAAGACATTCACGCACCGGGACCACGATGCATGGCCTGCCGCCTTGCTACGCCTGGTGGACTAACATGTCCCTGTCAGGTCGCTCTGAGGGCGTGCGCTAGCTGGCGTCGAGCTCACATTATCGAGACAGTAAGCTCTCGACCTGCTACGTCGCTGCACGCTCGAGTAGCGTACGAATCTTGCGATGGACCCAAGGATTCTTAGGCGTTGAGGGCCTCGAAAGCCCCCGAAGCAAGGCCACCATAGTAACGATGTTCTAGCTTGCCTAGGGGAATTGTGGGAGGGCGTCGTCGTCCTCAATGATCCTCTAGTTCATGTCGTGGGCCACAGCACGTGCACGCCCACCATCTCCATGGCGCTCGAGCTCAGCACGTTCATGCTTCTTTGAGCTCTTGGTGCCACACCCTCAGCTGCTCTACCCATAGGTGAGGTGGGGCCCCTATGTCCCTCTCGACCTCATCATCGTGGTCGTCTATTGAGGTAGCCCCACCCTCATGGATGCTTTTGATGTATCCCTCGGGGGTACCTGCCATGAAACATTCACACGAGGGGTGATGGCTCCCCCTGCTAGAGTCAGAGTTGGAGGGTGACTCTGATTCTCCTATGAGGAGGTCATGGAAAGATTTTGTGACATATTTGGTCAACCCCACAAACTCGTCATTTGTAGGGGATGAGGGCGTGTGTTGTGCCACAAGGTGGCCAATGGTCTCTGTGATGTTGTGCGGACTGAATGGGAGCACAGTTGGGGTGCTTTGGATGATGTATTTTGGGGAGAGCGGCTCTCCTCCAGCAAGCTATGTCATGACGTTGGCGAACAAGAAGGTGAGGTGGCCCAGGTTCTCCCGAGATGGTCGGGGTCCTAGGAAGACGCCGAGCGGGTGCTCTAGCCTCCCATAATTGAAGCCAGTGAGCTGGTCGCTCATGGGGGCATGGGCCTCCAGTGCGAGCAGCTATAGCTCCTCAAGCGCCTCGGTGATCGCGTCAAGGCCAGTAGAGTGGAGAGTTTGGACGGCGGCGGAAAGTTGCGTCAACTCTCCCTCTGTCGAAATGATGAAGTCTAGGTTCCTAAAGCGCACGTGCGCGCCCAAGACCCAGTTACACCATGACTAACCATTTGAGGCCTAATGTGGATGTCGAGACGCGCAAAAAGTCCCTACCTGGCGCGCCAACTGTCGGTGTTTTTGGACCACCGATGAGTAAATTTGTATTTGCGCATCTAGCTCGGATAATGTGCTCAGAGGACACAAGGGTTTATACTGGTTTGGGCGGAATGTCCCTACGTCCAGTTCGCTGCTGCTCGTGTTACCGGCACTTGGTTTGCAGTAGGGGTTGCAAACAAGCGAGAGAGGGAGAGGATCCCAAGTCTCTGATGGAAGGAGTAAACAGGTGCAGAGAGCTTGCTTGTCGCTCAGCCGTGTGCTTGTGTCATGCTCTTGTGTTTTTTATCTCCTGATTCGATCCCCCTGGTAGGGGTGCCCTGCTTTCCCTTTTATAGGCAAAAGGAAAGCACGGGTTATAGTGGAGGAAAATGAGAAGTACGAGAGAGAGAAGAAGGCTTCCAGGATCGCCGGGTCCTTCTTCTCCTTCATGCGGGTCCCACCAATCCTATAAATGTCAACAGGGATGGCTCCATATCGTGGCCTTGTTCATCACTGGCACCATGTGTAGGCGTCATCTGCCGGTCATGGCATTCCATTCCGTCCTGGCGGACGTCGTGGTGAGCTGACGTGCATGTTAGCGTTTGTACGAGTGTTAGGCAAAACAACATCGGCATGCCCGACACTATTGTTGATGTGAATCCTCAGGTATGGCCCATCATGGCCATGGGTTACATCGAGGTGTGCCAGTCTCTTCCCTGGTGTTAGAGTTTTGACCTAGGCCCATACGCTTGGACCTAGAGTGGTTGGTGGCGGTATGGGTCCTCATCAGACGAGATGGAGCCCGCGTCCTTGGGCGAGACCCCATGGCCTCGAGGTTGGGCGAGACAAAAACCACGTCCTTGGGGTCAGGCGAGGTGGAGCCCGCACCCAAGGGGTTGGGCGAGGCGGAGCCCATGCCCAAGGGGTCAGGCGAGATGGAGCCCGCAACCTTGGGGTCGGGCAAGATGGGACCTGCTCTCAAGGGGTCGGGCGAGATGGGACCCATACCCAAAAGGTCAGACGAGGCGGATCCCTTGACCTTGGGATTAGGCGAGACGGAGCCCGTACCCATGGGGTCGGGCGAGACGGAGCCCGCACCTAAGATGTCGGGCGAGGCAGATCCCATGACCTTGGGATCAGGCGAGATAGAGCCCGCACCCAAGGGGTCGGGTGAGACGGAGCCCATGGTGTTGGGGTTGGGTGAGATCTTTTAATACGTCTTGGGCCATCCGGGGGAGTCAGCGTGGGCGCTAACCTCCTTGCTTTGGGTATCCCTACTATCGATACCCGACAGTAGCCCCCGAGCCTGCGGAGGAGTAGAATACTCCTTTGGACGCTTTTCTAGACGGGAGGACTCTGAGGACCTTGGCCTTCTTTTTGTAGCCCGCGACGTGTCCTAGTAGGGTGGCGGTTCCCTTTTGTCGCAATTGGTCTCCTTGGGGGCATTTAACCATAGGATTCGGGAGGCCAGAAAGATTTTTCTTGATTCTGATCCCCTAGGATCCGATCGGTCCGCCCATCGTACTGTGACCGCGCGTTTGGTCTCCTTGCGAGTCTAACTTTCCTCGAGCCTCCGCGTGTAGAAGGGGTCCTGATCGAGGGTTAGCTCATCTTTGTGATCGTCGTCCCTCACTGTTCTTGATGTGAATCCTCAGGTAGGGTTACATTGTGGTGTGCCGGTCTCTTCCTTGGTGTCAGAGTTTTGACCCAGGCCCATAAGCTTGGACCTAGAGTGGTTGGTGGCGGTATAGGTCCCCGTCAGATGAGACTGGAGCCCCGCGGCCTTGGGCGAGACCCCCGTGGCCTCGAGGTCGAGCGAGACGGAAACCACGTCCTTGGGGTCGGACGAGACGGAGCCCGCACTCAAATGGTCGGGCGATGCGGAGCCCGCACCCAAGGGGCCGGGGGAGATGGAGCCCATGACCTTGGGGTCGGGCGAGACAGAGCCCGTGACCTTAGGGGTCGGGCGAGACGGGACCCGCACCCAAGGGGTCGGGCGAGGCGGATCCCGCGACCTTGAGATCGGGCGAGACGGAAGCCCGTACCCAAAGGGTCGGACGAGATGGAGCCCGCACCCAAGAGGTCGGGCGAGGCGGATCCCGCGACCTTGGGATCGGGCGAGACGAAGCCCGCTACCCAAGGGGTCAGGCGAGACGGAGCCCGCGGCCTTGGGATCGGGCTGAGATCTTTTAATACGTCTCAGGCCATCTGCGGGAGTCAGCGTGGGCGCTAACCTCCTTTGTTTGGGCTATCCCTTACTATCGATACCCGACAAGCGGGTAGTGGGAGGTGAAAATAGGGGGTCAACAAAAATAGGGGCCTTGATAGGTGGCCTGTTGGATGGGAGTAAATTTTTTTGGCTCATCTACTACTCAAAAATAGAGTAGGGGCTGGGTTTAGATATGTTCTTATTATAGTGGAAATGTGGAATCTCTGTGTGCTTTGTGCTCAGATTTAAGTTCTTGCTTACGTTGGTACTATGTGCTTCAATTTTATTTTGAAAAATTTGAAATGGAGATACATATATTTCCTCCGTCCTAAAAGGAATACATGTACAATTCCATGTATGAATCTAAATAAATATTTGTCTAGATTATATTTAGAATTGGATTTTTTTTTCGAACGGAGGAAATAGTATGGATAGACCTATACTAGTTCCTAACAAAATGTGGGGGAAAAAGAATGAAGGACGACGATCTGTATTAGGTGCCGGTGGAGTCAATCAGCGGCACCGTACTAGTGTTTGGTCACGTACAGTACAGTGGACGTTATAAAACCATATCTCATGCATGCATGGATATACGTCTCGATTTGATCAACGCGACGGCGCAAATATAATACCATAATAACAAATGCATGATTCGATTTGGTATGGCATAATCATCAAAATATTTGCTCACAAACTAACAGACCGGCGCCGGCGCGCCAGGGCTGTCGGTCCGGTGACAGGTGACAAACCTCTTAAAATATGTATCAGTCACTGCCATCATGATCGAGAGAATATCTTCTAAATGGACAAGTAGAATATTCTTTGTTTGTGTATTCTTTATTGCTTTTCCTCTGCTTCATTTATTTATTTAAGGCGCATTATTGAGAATTTGAGAAAATCTCTAGAGTAGACTTGGTCATTTTGCGACCGGCCTATGAGGTCGGTTTCATACTTATTTATTATATATACTCCCTCCGTCCAAGAGAGAAAGTCATTATGTGATGCGTGTAAGTTAAACTTTCTCAACTTTAACTAAGTTTGTAGAAAATACGTGCAACATTTACATCTCCATATAAGTTTATTATGAAAGTATATTTAATGATCTATTTAATAATGCTAATTATGTATTATAAATATATTATTATTCTTTATATATAATTTGTCAAAGTTTTAAAAAAGTTGACCTCTCAGATATAGTGTCACATCAGTAAAAATGTTAAGATGACATGAAAGTTGAGAAGATAGCACATGATGAGTTTCATTCTTATGAAACCTAGTTGCCACTGTTTCCCAGTGAATCTAACTCCAACTAAATTTGCATTGAGAGCTCATGACTTGATCCCATGTGTTTTTGCCAATCTCAGGCCTTATTTGGATGCACATATATCCACATCAATTCACATGTGTTGGAGTGGATTGGAGTGAAAAATAATTTAAATTCCACTCCAATCCACTTCAACACATGTGGTTTGAGGTGGATACATATACGTCCAAACAAGGCCTCATGTGGCTCGCATCCTTGTTGTGCACTGCACTCATGTTTACCATGCGCTATTGTAATTTATTTTATATATGCTTTTATTATTTATTTTTATAGCATACGAATATTGAAGTAAATTAAACTATTTTCATTGATATTTTTTATGCTAGTACTCAGTTTAGATAGTATTACAAGAGGCTATATTGTTCATATGGCACGTTTGATCACAAAACCATTAAGAATTAAATGTTGCAATTAGCATGTGAAATAGAAATGAATATGTGGACTAAGAGAGGTTGTTTCATGTCCTGGTTTTGAATACTACCACATCTTCGAAACATGTACATTAAATCTCCCACAGAGACTAGCCTAAGAACCCATAAACTTTTGGGGCCAAAATCCGTGCCCAATAACACCCATAGGTAAGCATATGGCCGGGTCAGCCAGTTTTTGTGGAGTGGGTGGGGTGGGGCCAAGGGCACATGCTCTTACACATCCATCCCTTGGATCTCCTTTTGGGATGTGTGCCTACCTTTACAGTACACTTGGTATATAGGGCGTATTTTTCCGAAATATTATCTAGCACACTACCTTTCCTCTCCCTTGACTTCAGTCATCTCGCCGCCACCTCCGCTACCGCCACTTCACCGCATCCGTAACTCCACCGCGCCGCGTGCCTTCTGCACCTCACTGTGTCGCCCTTTCATCTCGCCTACCCCGGCGAGTTGCCATCTCCAGCGACGACAAGGCAGGCAGTCACTCCACGGTGGGAGGAGGGGCGCCACCACCGCCGCCGGGGGGGAGGGCACCACCACCGCCACCGGGGGAGGGGAGCCATCGGGGGAGGGTCATTGCCGCTAAGAGGGAGAGGGGACCGACGCTGAAGGATAGGGGGACCGACGCTGGGGGAGGGTCGCGGCCGCCACTAGGGGAGAGGCGCCGCTGCTAGGGAGATCACCGTGTCTCTAGGGGAGGTCACCACCGTCGGGGTCTGGGGGAGGGTGCTAGCACCGAGGGAGGGGCGTCATCAGGGGGAGGGCCAACGCCACTAAGCGAGAGGGGCCGACGCTGAGGGAGGGGAGGCGGTGCTTGGGGAGGGTCGTGGCCGCCGCCAGGTGAGGGGCATCGCTGTAGGGGAGATCGCCGCGCCGCCGGGGTCTAGGGAGGGTCCCGGCGCCGGGGGTGGGCCAGAGGTGCGCAGCCAGGGTAGGGCACCACCTGGGGGGAGCGCCGCTATATACACAAGCCACGGGTATTACAAGTTCTATTGATGTGTATTAGATTTGGAGGTAAATTAGCACATATCTCGAGATAGTTCATCCAACGGATGCATGCGCAGGAGCATGTGTCCTGCAGGGCAGAATTAACTTTCTCCTGTCTAATGTTGGTAGTAATAGTCACATTGCCGGGTTTGGGTCGCGCCATATATTTACTTAGGTCTACTCTAGGGGCATAGTTTGAGCATCATTTGCTCTTGCAACATATCATCGTTCACTACAAAATCAATTCATATTAAGATATATATATGGATCCATGACTGTTTTGATTTCCATGTGATGACCATGCTCTTTGATTGAATCAACCACTTGTATCAACCATGGATCACATGTCAAAGAGGCAAATCCAAAAGGAAAGAAGATAGCCCTGGGGGGATCAAGCAAGAACATTTGATTTAACTAGTTATTGGTTGAAATTGACAAAGTTTGACCATTCCAAATGCTAATAATATGCCCAAATCAGAGTGCTTTGCTAGAAGTTAAACACTATTCTGGAAAACATTTTTAGAGGTGGTTGGCTAAGTCAACCATAGCTGGAAATCATTTTTAGGGGTAGTTAACTTAACAAAACTATCTCGAATATTGATTTTGAGGGGCGATTGACTTAAACAATCGATGGCATAGTTTGTTGAGGGGTGATTGATTTAAACAATCGGTTGCATATATTGTACTTATGGAAACTTCGTCGTGGTTGCATATATTGTACTTGTGCACCGACAGTACGAGAAGCAACGAACCTGCCGGATGAAATCTAAAACTAGCTATCTCTCAAGCAAAGCAATCACACATAGAAAAGGGAGAAAAGAAACAGGAAACTAAAAAGGCTTCTACATTTATATTTATATTTATATATGGCGCCTCTCCAATATAATCGACGCGCAGAAAGGTGTGTGAAGCTAGGATTCTCTTGATCCATATCATCATCATCATTATATATATATATATATATATATATATATATATATATATATATATATATATATATATATATATATATATATATATAGAGAGAGAGAGAGAGAGAGAGAGAGAGTAAGGCTATTCTGCAGCTGGCCAAAGAATAACTTATTCTTTAACCACCTTGATTTACAATAATATTTGTACCAATTTACGATAACATGAATATGCATTACGATACTCGTGTTACTACAATTTACGATGATATTTATCATAATGTTATAGTAAATCACTTAGTAAGGAAGTTATTGTAGTCTCGTAAATTAACATAGTAACTAGTCGTAACTCAAAGTGACCACAGAATAAGTTATTCTATGGCCAGCTGCAGAACGATCTATATATATATATATATATATATATATATATATATATATATATATATATATATATATATATATATATATATATATTTCTTTAATTTGGTGAACTCAACTATAGATTATCACTGAAAACTCACGTGGCTACTGGCTAGGGAAACAGTTTATATATGTGCTGTCTACCTGCCCAATATGGCGGCTCTGTTATAATCTATATGCTAATATACTAATATACTAATTAGCCTCATAGGCCAACATACAGCCTGTTCGCTTGCTCGTAAACGATCGTAAATTTCCAGTCGGGAACAGTGTTTTTCTCTCACATCCAAACCAGCCAGCAAGTAAATAATCCACGATACGATACGGCCTCCCGAACAGGCTGATATAGCTTGTGTGCCATTAATAGGATTCTAAATACACACTGTTATATTAATTAGTAACCCTAGCTCTCCACGACTTGTGTGTGTCTGACCGATCGATATATCCTCGTTTTTAATTAGAAATAAAAATGTGTCTGATATGACCCTATTGCTAAGCTATATCCTAGCCTATATATTGCTAGGCTGCTAGCCAATCAGTGGTAAAACGATCATAATGCTAGCCTTTCTTCTCTCAACGAAATCATCTCAATACATAGTTAGATTCTCATAGAACTTTCATCTGGTCTACACCCTCCGTTACTAAATATCTATCGTTTTCGCATCCGATAAACAATTTTGACTAATATATATAAAAATATTAATATTTATGATACATAATGAATATCATCATATATATATATTTAAATCAATTTTTTTAAGAAATTTATCTGGAGATACAAATGTTGCACGTATTTCTACAAATCGAGTTAAACTTTCAGCACGGAAATCAACGGCGACAGTTGATTGGGGACAGAGGCCCCATTCGGCTTACCTTATAATCCTGCACTATTCAACTTATTTTTTCAGCCAGGAACAGTGTTTTTCTCTCACAATAGTTCAGCCAGAACAGTGTTTTTAGCCAAGTTTCGGCGAGCCGAACGGGACAGAGGGAGCAGTCACTAGTACAGAAACGGGCTTTACTCCCGGTTGGGAAACCCCTTCAGTCCCTGGTTTTCCAACCGGGAGCACGAATCCAGAACTAAAGGGCCCATCCTTTAGTCCCGGCTTCTCACCCGGGACTAAAGGTGCATCTTTAGTCCCGGTTGGTAAGACCAACCAGGACTAAAGAGGCCTCCCGGTCTAGCCACGTGGGGTGGCCCTTTAGTCCCGGTTGGTATTACTAACCGGGACTAAAGGTTTCTTTTTTTTCATTTTGTTTCTATTTTTCAATTGATGATTCATTTTGATTTTCGAATAGGTTTTCGAATATGCATTCTACGCTGCTAGTAATATATGTATTCTACACGTTTATAATGTTCGAACATTTTATACAAACTAAAGTATGAAACTAACGTATATATTACATGCATATACATATATTGTACGTTATTTTATGCACATATAATATATATATATATATATATATATATATATATTACAAATAAAGCTTGCATTGTATATTCTATCATATCCTTGGGATAACAAATTCACTCCATCTGGTTTGGCTTCCATGTTTCGTTGACGTCATTGTAGAACTCGCCGACGGGGTTGAGGACCTGGTCATTAAGAAATCCTGCTATGGTCTCTTGAATTGCTTTCAGTTGGTCACGTCATATGACTTTTTCCTTCAACCATAGAGTCTTCAATAAAAGTTAAAGAAAAAGTATTAATATATATATATATATATGTGTGTGTGTGTTGGTCACGTGATTACTTATATATATGAGCAACAAAAGAAATTGTGAATATATGAATATATTTATATAACGTACTTTAAGGATCTCTTCAGGAGTTCTTTTTGCGTACTCCATGATGAACTCGCAAACATAGTATCTACAGTAGTTGTTCCCCTGTTCTTGCCTCAGAACCCACTTTTACGAGAAAAAAGATCCGGTGAATTGAAAGCATGCATGGTGTTAATTGAATTATATATATATATATATATATATATATAATGTAGCTAGTACTTACTTTGTGTGCGATTACATCTAGTGGCGCTTTGCAATGTTTCATGTGGTGTTCCTTAATGAAACTTTTCCAAACACTTCGTCCAATAAAATAAAAAATTAATTTATCCTTTAATAATTGTTGCAGTTAAGAGATCAGGGGTATATATAGTTGCTAGAGAAATCAAATTACCCTTGGATAATATCTATCATGTCTTGGTACTCTGTTTGCTCTTTTCTTAACGAGTCTAAGATGCTCAAGCGACTATTGGCCATATCGATGATCATCAATATCCAGTGATTACTGCATATGTTTTTATACACAAATATGATCGACATTAACTAGAGTCAACATATATATATATATGGGAGATAGCTTAGCTAGTAAGCAAATAATTGAACAAATGTCCATATGATCGACATTAATTATTTAACACTCACTTGAAGTTATAGGGGAAGAGTATGTTCTTGTTTTGTTGGTTTACTAAGAACCTCATGAGATTTTTCTCGAGTTCAGCTTTCCATTGAGGCAGGGGGTTAGGGTGTTTGAATATGACATTTGGATCAATGAAACCATCATTATCCTTTCTCTTTCTGAGTTCTGTCATCTCATATTTGCATATATAAAAATATAGTGTGAGGATATATAATTTATATATATACATGTAGCTTTATATATACACTTTAATAGTAGAAAATAATCACACTTACAGACAATAGCAGGCTAATGAGACTTTTGTCGAGAGAGTCCTAGGTGGCATAGTTAGTGTAATTCTACCAACTCGACATATATAACATCATCGCCACGGAAGTAATGTTGGTTTCTAACTCTGACAGGAACAAAGGCCTCTCCCCGTTCACACGCCGCCATGTACCACTTGTTTAGCAGGTACATTTGCGTACCCAGATCACCTAAGGCCTCAGGGTTGCATAGACTCTTTCATGTTCAAATTTCTTCCAAGGATCCACTTTCGGAGCAGATGGTCCTTCAGCGAGCACTTGGGCAAGGTCCAAACCAGTTTCCTCGTAAAACCGAGCCAGCTCCTCAAAATCGACGTCTAAGTCTAAGTTCGAACCATATTCATTACGAACGACAAGAGGGGGGACTGATTGTTGCGATTGTTGTACGAGTTGTGCAAAACCTTTCCTTGGTCTAGTCTTTTTCTGCGCCGCCTCAAATGACTTGGTGAGAGAGCGGTCGTAGTCCAATTTTGGCAGGGTCTTTTGAGATTCCCGCTTTTTCTGGTCCACCTTCTTTCTTAGAAGATCTGGAGGTAGGTAGAAGTACGGTTTCTCCAGGTTCTCCCTCGCTTTTCGTTGCCTTTTCACTTTTTCGAAGAAACTGTCCATATCTTTTTGTACTGCAGCATTTAATTCCTTTTCACTTTTCTTGTAAGATAGTTTTTGGGGAATAATTGGATTAGATGTGGCTTTCTTCTTTGTCGGCTGGTGGGCCAACGGCTTCATTTGCGGGGCGGACCTCTTAGGAGCTGGCTTCTTCTTAGTCATCAAGGGAGGCAGGGAAGCCGTTGGAGACCTCCTTGGAGGCGTTGGAGACCTCCTTGGAGGTGGCGGACGGTGGCGGTGTTGCCACCTGATTTCCCGGAGCACTATGATGATCTAGGAGATTGGATAATTAGACTTAGGTTGGCGAAGACCCTACAGTGTGAGTATAAAAAAGAATAATTAGGTATAAGAAATTGTTATTTTTAATCATGCATGTCAATATAAAATTAGTGAATTTTTTTTGTTCACTTATGTCCGCACCTATTGTCTGGCAATTGAGGAAGCGGCGGTGGACTAGAGGCCCTAGGAATAATGATGTAGCGCTTGCGCCATAGTATGAATGTCTTCTTTGCTTCTCCTAGAGTCTTCTCCCCATCACCTCCTAGAATGTCAAGAGCCAGATCACTAAAACCTTTGTTAACTCTATCCACTGAGACGCTAACATATCCAGGTGGTATTATTGCCCCATGGATTCTTGGTGTCTTGGTAGGATCTGGAGGAGAGAAAACACCGAGAGCCACCATGATTGTGGCATTCTCTTTTGGAATATGTAGCTCACATGATGTAAACGGTGCAGTGATGTCATCCACAGGGAAACGTAGCATTGCGTCATCTTGATTTGGCAACTCCGTGGAAGCGCAGCTACTTTTTAACTGATCAGGGGGGCTAATATTAATGTTGATTCCTACATCTGATGCCTGCCTTTGGGCACTCATTACTATTTGCACTTGCTTTATGATTTCATCTTGCATTCTAGCTTGCATGTTTTTTTCGCGCTCTTGTGCTTGAAGCAATGCCTCCCGTGACTCACGAACATATTCCTCCAACCTGCTGATCCACGCTGCTTCCCTATCCTTCCTTCCCTACCGGCTTCTGTAGGTATCTCTGTCGTTAGGGAAACCATGCTCCCAAGAAATGTTCCGTCCTAAACCTCTTGTTCGACCACTGTGTTCAGCAGTCCCGATGGCATACGTTAGTTCATCCTTCTCTCTATTAGGGCTTGAACGCACCAATAGCTTTAGCTTGTAGAGCATAAGATAATCTTTGTGTTGCTCTTTCGAGTTTTGGGCCATGAACCAGCTTCCCAGTCTCTAGGTCCAGTCTTTTCCCATGAGCGAAAAACCAATTCTTCAGCGCGTTTGGGCCAATTGAGTGATACCCTTAGCAAGAATGTCCGCTTCCATTTTTTCCCACTTGGGAATGGCAGTCGCGTAGCCACCAGATCCCATGCCATGGTGGTATACCTTCTGTCGGGCATTCTCTTGGTTTCTTCTGACCCGTTCCTCACCCTCTTTTGATATCTTGTACTGTACAAAATCATTCCAGTAGGGCCTCAACTTCGCGAGCGGGCCACTAGTATTGAAATTGGGCGTTAGGTTCTTCTTGACGTATTTCGTGTATAGGGATTTCTTCCAAGTCTGGAATTGTGTGGCCATCTTCTTCATAGCCCACTTTCGAACTAGCTCCTTCAATTCACGATCGTTGATATCATCATAATCATCCGCTTGCAACGTGAAATGTTGAAGGATATCATCCCAAATTAAATTCTTATCAAGATCAGAGACAAAACTAACATGAGGCTCGTTGATCTTTTGCTTCCATTCACAGGCACTGATTGGAAGTCTGTCCCTTACAAGGTACCCATAGTGTTGCACGAATCTCCTTGCATATAGACCAAGTGGTTCGCCTGTCTCGATATTGAATTCCGATATTATGTAGCGCCCCTCCAATGGCTTTTTTGGGCCTCGAATATTTTTGCTTTTCGCCGTTGTGGTCGTCGATCCAGAGGGCTACGTATAAAAAAGAATAAATAAATATCATGTGTACACATAATAGATGATAGATATTCAAATATATATATATATATAATATTCAAATATATATATACCTTGCTAGTATTTTCTTGCGCAATATTTTCTTGGTTTTCTTCAAGAGCCAGGTATTAACTCCCGTCATCTATATCCTGCTGGTCACCATCGGCAAATTGAGTGCCGGTGTTGATAATATTTATCATTTCTTCATCCATGTTGTCTCTCGGGGCAGCCATCTAGCTTTTACTCCACTAGATATATCTATAAAAAATAAAACATGTTTCAATAAATAACCATTCGTACTAGTTGACCTTGCTTATGTGATCATCTTGGCGAGCATTTCTCCACCGAACGGCACCGTACTTGGCTAAGGAAGAGCTCCAATTCTGTGAGAAAGGGAACACGGTCTTCCACGACCATTGCCGCTCTCCCTCATAGAATCAAAGCTCCTCCTTGACGTCCGTTACCGCTCAGCAGAGAACATGCTCGCCGAGATAAACACGGTCCGCAAGTTAAACTAGTACATATTTTTTATAATTTTCTAACTATTTTCTAAGTTTTTCATTTATGGAAAAATTAATTCTAAAAAATAAAAGGCATGATTTCTAAGTATTTCATTTCATGAAAAAATAATTCTAAGTGACCTGCTCGATATCGGCGAGCTCGCGGGCGTTTAGGTTGCTGAGGATAGTAACATTTGCAGATGACATTTATAGGTCTAAAGTTATCAAATATCCATCAAATTATAGCTCAAAAACATGTTTCAATAAATAACCATCCGTACTAGTTGACCTTGCTTACGTGATCATCTCGGCGAGCATTTCTCCACCGGACGGCACCATACGTGGCCAAGGAAGAGCTTCGATTCTAGGAGGAAGAGAACACGGTCTTCTACGACCGTTGCCGCTCTCCCTCGTAGAATCAAAGCTCCTCCTTAACGTCCGTTACCGCTCGGCAGAGAACATGCTCGCCGAGCTGATCACGGTCCGCAAGTTCAACTAGTACGAATTTTCTACAATTTTCTAACTATTTTCTAAGTTTTTCATTTCATAAAAAGTTAAAATAAAATATTTAGTTGCGGAGTCGAAACTGACCATATTTTGACCTAGCAACGCATTGTCAATTGACATTGCGTTGCATTGCACCTTGGACCGTAGCAACAAAATGAAAACTGTCGGGCCGGCTGTTCGGGCTTCAATTCTATGAACGAAGTGCACAAGACAGCAACGCAATCGCAAAACCATGACCGACAGAGCTAAACGACGACGATTGACGCCTGTCTGGCGCTACCAATGGAAACGAGCCGCACCGCTAGGCACCACACCCGTGTGGAGTCGATCGGTAGCACGAGTTCTCCGCCGTCCCGCACAGTCGCATTTTACAGAAACTCAAACACGCTCAAACATACAATGCTCGGTCGGTGAGGCTCGGTAGCGCATACAAGACAGGCAGCACGACTCGATCGGCAGCGCGCTCGGAGAAGGCTCAAACACGCAACAGACAGGCACATACAAGACAGGCACATACAAGATATCAAAACTAATTACAAGCTTGGAGAAGGCTCGGTCGGTGAGGCAGCGCGCTCAGGAGAAGGCTCGGGCGAGCTTCGGTGTGGCAGCGCGGGGAAGACTCGGCCGCCCTCCGGTGAGGCAGTGCGCGCAGGGGATGGCTCGGGCGAGCTCCGGTGAGGCAGCGCGGTGAAGGCTCGGTGCGCTCTAGTGAGCACGAGCGAGGTTGGGGCCGAGGACGAGGACGGCACGCGCTCCAGCGAGGACGAGCGAGGCACGCTGGCTGGTCGGAGAAGAAGCATGCTGGCCAGCCGGAGAAGAGGTGCGCTGACGAGGCGAGGGTAGGGTGGTCGCCTGGGAGCGGCGGCACTGCTGGATCGATCTAGTGGAGAAGATGAGGCGACGGCGTGGCGGAGACAGAGAGGAAGAGAACTAGGGCATGGGTTACAAAGGGATACCTTTAGTCCCGGTTGGAGCTACCAACTAGGACTAAAGAATCTTTAGTCCGAGAACCGGACTATTATTACAACCGGGACTAAAGGTCTGAGCTTTAGTCCCGGGTGTACCCACGATTCGGAAGTAAAGGGCATTTGGGTGGGCTACGAAAACTGTAGCTCTACCTTTAGTACCGGGTGGTTGATCCACCCGGGAGTAAAGGGGGATCTGTCCCGGCTAGTGTATACACCCGGGACTAAAGCACCACCTTTAGTCCCGGGTGGTTGATCCACCCGGGAGTAAAGTGAGTTTTTTCCTTTTTTATATATCTCTTTTATATAAATATGCAGAGAGTTATTAATTGCCTAATAAATAAAATATTATCCAAAAAAATTATAAAAAAATTCTTTGACTTGGTTTTGCATTATTATACGCAACAAAAATTTGTAAACTAAACTCTTTTGTTTTACTGTATAAATATTTTACATAGTGTAAATAATAATTATAATTTACTCCATGCAAAAATATACTACTTAATTAAAATCATTAAAACTATTATTTTTCGATAGGAAATTAGTTTTCACATCTTATTAACGTTCATCATTTGGTTTTTCATCACACATTCTCCACGGGAAATCCACCGTCTAGCAGAAATTTCATTTGAACCGTAGAAAATATGAAAACACGACAATAAAATCTGAAGTCACAATTATTACATAATAAGTCTAATACATCACTATATATCAAGCGGGCACAGTAGTGAACTTTTTCTTAACATATATCCCTTGGTTATGATCGCGCCGTAACCATGGAGTGTCCTCATCATTTAACTGGATGCTTGGGTCTTTAGTCACTATGAAGGGTGGAATTCGGTCATCCTTTTCATAATCTTCTGATATGTCTGACTTGTCTTCAATTCAGATGATGTTTCTTCTCCCTAAAAGAACTATGTGGCGCTTTGGCTCATTGATTGGGTTGTTGTTGTTTTCCCTCTCTTCGGTTTTGTAGCCATGTCCTTGACATAGAACACCTAATTCACATCCTTGGTAAGGATGAACGGTTCAGTCTTTATACCCAATATTGTTGAGGTCCAAGGTTGTCATTCCATACTGGTTGTCGACTACTACCCCGCCTCCAGTCACCTTTACCCATTGGCACTTGAACAAAGGTACCTTAAAAGTAGGTGCATAGTTTAGTTCCCATATCTCCTCTATGCGGCCATAATATGTTTGCTTATTTCCATTAGGGTCGGTGGCATCTATGCGGACACCACTGTTTTGGTTGGTGCTCCTTTTATCTTGGGCTACTGTGTAAAATGTATTCCCATTTATCTCGTACCCTTTGTATGTGAGGATATGCCATGATGGTTGCCTAGCCAACAAATAAAGTTGCTCATCAATACTCTCATCACCCTGACATTCTTTTCGCAACCAGTCGCTGAAAGTTTCCATGTGCTGATGCGTAATCCAAGCTTCAGACTTCCCTTGAAACTCGGATCGGAGCAACTCTTTATGTGTCTCGATATACGGATCCACCAAAGAGGAGTTTTACAGAACTATGTAGTGTGCTTTATTAAAATAATTATCCTGCATACCAATATTTGGTTTCTTCCCTAGTGTCCCCTTTCCACTTAGTCTCCCCTCGTGTCGCGATTCAGGAACACCAATCGGGTCAAGGTCAGGAATAAAGTCAACACAAAACTCAATGACCTCCTCTGTTCCATAGCCCTTGGCGATGCTTCCTTCTAGTCAAGCACGGCTGTGAACATATTTCTTTAGGACTCCCATGAACCTCTCAAAGGGGAACATGTTGTGCAGAAACACAGGACCGAGAATGCTAATCTCCTTGACCAGGTGAACAAGGAGGTGTGTCATGATATTAAAAAAGAAAGGAGGGAACACAAACTCAAAGCTAGACAAGACATTGAACCACGTCATTCTATAGTTTAGCTAGATCCATTGGATCGATTACCTTCTGAGAAATTGCATTTAGGAATGCACATAGCTTCACGGTGGCTAGACGTACATTTGAAGGTAGAATTCCTCTTAATGCAACAGGGAAGCAATTGTGTCATGAGCATGTGGCAGTCATGGGACTTTAAGTTTAGGAATTTCTTCTCTGACATATTTATTATACCCTTTATATTCGAGGAGAATCCAGATGGTACCCTGATGCTTGCTAGGCATTCAAACATGCTTTCCTTCTCTTCTTTGCTAAGAGTGTAGCTGGCAGGACTTAAGTAATGGCGTCCATCATCTGTCTTCTCTGGATGCAGGTTGTCTCATTCTTTCAAACACCGTAGGTCCTATCGTGCTTCAAGTGTGTCCTAGGCTTCCCATACACACCCATAAAGCCTAACAGGTTCACACAAAGATTCTTCAGTCAGGTGCATCACGTCGATCGCGCTACGGACCTCTAGGACTTGCCAATAGGGTAGCTCCCAAAATATGGACTTCTTCTTCACATGGGTGCGTGACTAGTCGGCGTCGTTAGGAATAGGTTCGCTGCCATGTGCCTTTCCAAATACTACTTTCACATCCTTGACCATATTGAGTACATCCTCACCAGTTCGGTTGTCCAGCTTAGGTCTGGTGGTCTGCCTTACCTTTAAAATAGCTTGCCTTTTTTTCTTAGGGGGTGATTCATAGGAAGAAATCGATGATGGCCAAGGTACACGACCTTTCGACATTTTTTCAAGAATATACCTTTAATGTCATCGAAACAGTGAGTGCACGCATTATATCCCTTGTTTGATTGTCCTAAAAGATTACTTAGAGCAGGCCAATCATTGATTGTTACAAACAATAATGCTCGCAGGTCAAAGTGCTTCTATTTGTGCTCATCCCACACACGTACACCTAGTCTGTTCCACAAAAGTAGAAGTTCTTCAACTAGTGGCCTCAGGTACACATCGATGTCGTTGTCAGGTTGCCTTGAGCCTTGGATGAGCACTAGGCATTATAATAAACTTACGCTTCATGTATAACCAGGGAGGAAGGTTGTAGATACATAGAGTAACAGGCCAAGTGCTATTACTACTGCTCTGCTCCTCGAAAGGATTCATACCATCCGTACTTAAAGCAAACCTTAAGTTTCTTGCAGTCATTTGCAAACTCTGGAAATTCTCTATCGATTGCTCTCCACTGGGACCCATCAGTAGGGTGTCTCAACATATTGTCTACCTTACGGTCTTCTTTGTGCCATCGCAACAACTTTGCCTGGTCTTTGTTTCTGAACAGACGTTTCAAGCGTGGTATTATAGGAGCATACCACATAATCTTGGCAGAGATTTTCTTGGTGGGACGTTCGCCCTCAACATCACCAGGGTCATCTCGCCTGATCTTATACCACGATGCATGACATACCGGGCATGCATCTAACTTCTCGTACTCCTCGCCATGGTAGAGGATGCAGTCATTAGGACATGCATGTATCTTCTGGATTTCTAATCCCAAAGGGCAAACTACCTGTTTTGCTTCATACATAGTGGCAGGCAATTCATTATCCTTCGGAAGCATCTTCTTTTGGATTTTCAGTAACTCCCCAAATCCCTTGTCAGATACACCATTCTTTGCCTTCCATTGCAGCAATTCCAGTGTGGTACCTAACTTTTTCTACCCCGCATCACAAGTTGGGTATAGCAATTTCTTGTGATCCTCTAGCATGCGCTCAGACTTGATCTTCTCCTTTTCACTTTCGTATTCTCTTTGTGCGTCATGAATGACCTGACCAAGATCATCAGCGGGCTTATCTTCTGCCCCTATCTCTTCTTCAGCTTCCCCCATTGCAGTATCATTGAAGGCCCCATATTCAGCAATAATGTCATCATCGTCCCATTATTCTTCTTCATCTTCTTCCATTACAACCCCGGTTTCTCCGTGCTTCGTCCAACAAATATAGTTTGGCATGAAACCCGACTTCAACAAGTGTGAATGAAGACTCCTTGAGCTAGCATATTCCTTCAAATTCTTACATATGACACATGGGCAGCACATGAAACCTATTGCGTTTGTTTGCCTCAGCCACATGTAAGAAAGAATGCACGCCCTCAATGAACTCTTGGGAGCGGCGATCAGTATTGTACATCCAATACCGTCTCATCTGCATTACATGACATACATATCATATTAAAACCTAGAACATAATTAGTTAATTATACGACATGCATGCCACCACACAAGGTATTAATTTATGAAAGTTTCGCTACAATGTAGACAATCTCTACTATCACTAAAAAACTAAAGCTAAAATGCACTTCAGCAGCATAAGGATTTCGCGACCAATCCCAACTAAAACAGACAGATCATGCGTTTGTTCAACATCTATGGGCTTCTTCCACAGGATCACTGCCTCATCAGCCGCCGTAACCGCCTGTGCAAGAGAGTTTTGCACGTGTTCAACATACTCTTCCTCCTAGTACTAGCCTGAACATCCAGTGCCATCGCACTGAAATTAAAACAAAAAAATAGAACTTAATCACAATCATCATGAAAATAAGTATAAATTAACCATAATCACCAAATACGATAAAATAACTCACATTACGATCCGGACACTTGTAGAAGATACGGCCCTTGTTGGGGACACTCCTTCCTCACCTGGTACCTCATCATAATCTTCTCCTCACACTTGCCGCATGCAATGAGAGGGAGGTCCAGCCTCAGTCGCTTTGTAACACGATGAGAGGCCGAGGACCCGGAAGCAGTTGCCATCTACTCTCTATACTCATTTTTAATATAATATAAATTTCTCATTTTATAAACAAATAAAATTAAAAAAACTCTAAAATTCTCTATATCTCTAAAGCATGAAGTGGGCTATGCATGCTAGAAATGAAAGCTCAATACTAATTTTGAATAACTACTTTAACCTTCCTTCATCCAAATATACAAACTTTAAAGTGATTTTGAGCTTAAATGGCTTACAAATAAAAAAATCTACCATAAAAAACTCACATATATCTAGTTCACAAAATGAAATAAGCTACTGATGAAACATGAGAGTATAAAGTTGGTAACCTTTAGAACCTGAAGAATCGATGGAGGAATGGAAGAAATCTTGTGATCGCCGAAGAAGAGAGGTCGGCGATGAAGCAAGAACACTGAGCTCGAAGTGGCTCGGGCTCGGAGAGGAATAAGGGGTATATAGGAGGGGAACTGTAGTCCCAGGTTGTATACAGAAACCTGAGACTAAATGTCCCTTTCTAGTCCCGGACGGAGCCTCCAGCCGGGAGTAGACTTTTACTCCCGGTTAGAGGTACAAACTGAGAGTAAAAGTGAACCTTTAGTCCCGGTTGGTAGCTTTAACCGGAACTAAAGGTCCCTACAGCCCTGGTTAGATCTACAAACCGGGACTAAAGGTCTGTCTACTCCCGGATACGAAAAATACCAGAACTAAAGCCAAATTTTAAGGTGGGATCAAATGTCGTTTTTCTACTAATGAGTATATATACTGTTTCAATCATCCAACTGTAGGTACGTACATGCACGTAGCTAGCACAATCATCATCATACTGATTGCGTCAACAAGTAGGCTTTTTGGTGTCTTCACGTACTCTTTGAGTACTACAAGCATGTTCGGTTCGACTGATTCATATCGTCGTTGTTCGTGAAAGAAATATAGTTAGCTAATTTATATGAAAAAAAATACTATTTCCAACTAAAAATTCACTATAGTTTATGACGAACCACGGACAAACAAACAGGCCGTACATCAAAGTGTCCCTGCCTTTCAAAAAAAAGTGTCCTGTCTTCCTTGATGGACGTGAAGGGATTTATGAAATCTGAATAGGGTTTCAATCTTTCTAGAAGAAAGGACGAACCCTACCGACGCCGATTAGATACCGACGATATTTCTCGGGGTGAGATGATTAAAAAAAGCTAAACAATTACAGGTGAGTTTCCTGCACCTCACATACTACAGTACTAGTTGATTTGAGTGCAGCAGGACAGAGGCACGTCAAGCTAGCAATATTGCAAGCTAAGCATAGCATGGCAGACGTAGCTAGCTGGCTAGCTAGCTAGCTAGTTAACTGCAGCACCACATGTCTCTGTAGCTAATTAATAGCATAATTATTTATCATATGCGTTTTGATTACACATATGTCCATGCATCATCACCCAATAATCCCAGCCAGCCAGCTAACCCTAATAATCATGCCGGCCGGCTGGCTGCACTGTTGGATATGATCCATGGAACTGTCAGCTGGGGTGGTTGCCTGTCTCTCTGATTGACCCTTCCTCTCTCCAGGGCAGGACATTAAGGCTCTCTTCGCTTGCCTTATAATCCATATTTTTCAGCTTATTTTTTCAGCTAGAATAATGTTTTAGCTTATTTTTTTAGTAAAGTAAACGGAGCCTAATTGTTTTTGTTAGCGATAAGAGAGTTCTTAATCAACCAGCAAGCTGCTAGTGAGGCAGAGTATTATGGCGACGAGGACGACGACGGAGTCACGGAGGACGGCTGTGTGTGTGTTCCTTCCCGCCATGTGCAGTGCCGGCCGGTGTTCCTTCACGCGCGCGTGTTGCATGGTTCCATGGGATTGAGCAGTTGCTAGTGTGATAATGCTGCACACTGCTGCAACCGTCATCAACCGTCCCTGCTGTGTTGTCTTAAATCAGGCCTTTTAAAACTGAGTAAATTTATAGAAGAGAGCAACTATATATATTATAAAATATGTTTTTATAAGAGCAAGGCTAATAAAACAGTCAGCCTGTTGGCTGTAAGTTTTTTTTAGCAGCCTTCTCTCAGTCCACGCATACAGTAGTCAGCTCTTCACTATTAATACATGACCCACTTATCTCTCTCACAAAGTTTCTTAGTTCTTATGCCTAAGCCGGCTATAAGCTTATAGGCCATTTCTCCTCTCATTCCTCTTCTCTCTCCTCCGCCTCAGTATTTAGCCAGCTTATAGTCTGTTATTACACTTGCTCTAATATGCTCATTTAGTTTCATAAATATTTATACTCTTTTCTATAAATTTGGCTAAACATTAAAAAAAAGTTGACTTAATACAACCCTAGAAATCGATCTATTCAGGGATGGCAGGGAGTATATCGAATCAGGAGTAGTAAGCAATACAAACAACAACATGAATTTGTGTATTGTTATTATACTCCCTATGCTTTTTATATGTTGTATTAGCTTTCAACTAAGTCAGATATTTTTATTTTTGACCATTAACTTTTATAAGATTACATAGGTTAATTAACAATATAAGATTTATGTTTTTAGATTCACTATGGATAATTAAATACTTTCGTTATGTACAATTCACATGTTGTGAAACTTTATGGATTTCTTTTTTAAAAATGCTAGTTAAAGTTAAGAATGTTTGACTTATGACAAACCCAATACGACATGTAAAAATATGGAAGGTGTATTATCTGAACCAATAAATCTAACTATATGTGCTGATATGGTATATATATTAGTGTATCCCTGTAGTTCAGTAGGGATAGTAGAGTATATCTACCAAGCTTATTACATGTTGGCATCGTTACTATGTTTAAAACAATAATAATTCACCTAAAAAATTCAAAGCGGTTTATCAAACAACAAAAAAAACATATTTTTTCTTGGTTTACTAAGGAATATGTTATAATTGTCTTCCTTTTCTTACTTTCACACTTTAATCTTGTGGCCATGGCCAAGGATCACAAGGGACAAGAGGTGTGAACCTAAAAAATGATTTAGAGAACCTTTGGAACCACATATCATTCAGATAAACAAACAAACAACAACAATGACATTATAGTTTGGCCTTAGTATGACTTGTTCTAAATGAATGATAAAAAGACACAAACACATTAATTTTGAAGATATGAAAGCATCTCGTGATTGTCGTTAGTAGCAAGAAATTCAAATCGGTCTTGATCACATCTAATCATTTGTTGTCTATAGCTTGAAAAGCCACACAATCCATCATTTATATAAATAAATATAAATTTGAGAAACAAAATATATGCAAGAAATTGGACAAAAAAGAATGTGCCATTTAACAAACAAGTGCATCATCATAACATGAATTAAATTTATGCATAAATAACTTATCCTAGCATGGCTTAAATCGGTCATTACATCATCACCATAATAAGAACTAAACTTATGCATGAGTTACTTAATTAAGCATAGCTTAATTCTATCATCACGCGTACCACACATTAACTTATTACTTAGCACTAATATTACCAACCGGTCATGTCCATTGCTACTAATCAATTAAGCCCTAATTTTGATAATAAGTTAAGCTATGATGTCACTAAATATCCATCAATTATACCATAGTACCACTCAACATGCATCCTAATGGGACATATGTTACCTATGGAGGGCCAACAATTTGAAAAAATGGTGCAAATACACAAGACTACCATTGCAAGTCATGAGATGTACCTATGTGTTCTTACCCGCAATAGGTAGATTGGACGAAAAGGCCAACATGGGCAACCTTAGCAACCACTAAATTGATTGTATCACCACTAACGAGTACATGGGCCCCATGTATCCTCATCGAGGCCATAACCAGATCCTTAGGTTGTAACCAATCTTTAATCCAATTTGGATTCTATATGTAACCATATCCCCCAACTATATAAGGAGGGGTAGTGAACCCTTGATCGGTGACCAAAGACACATCTCACCCCCCTACTCGACTCTAAGGTCAATAATCAACATTCAGAGTAATATAAACTATCATATAAAGTGGACATAGGGAATTCCAACTGAACTAGTATAAATATCTATGTCATGTGTGTTACCCCTTTTATCTACTATGCATGATTCATACAATTACTTGCTAGTGAAAAAATAGTTGGTGTTCTAGGTAAGGGCTTATCGCACACGAATCAATCTAAATAGATTGAATGGGCTTCTTCAACAACAACAACAACATCGACTTCACTACAAGTTAGATGATTAGTTTTTGCTCCTAGGACTCCATCAATGACTCAGCAGGTCAACAAGCTCTCGTTGTCACCGTTGCTAGGGATCAGGTTGTTCGCCTTGGGGGCTTAGATTTCATCATCGACTCATCATCATGCAACGTTCCTTGATGTCCTAAGCCCCCCTGCTCAGTGACTTGTGGCTCAACTTGGCATCCTATGGTAGCACCCAATCTCCCCCAATTGCACTCAGAAGTAAGCAACGTCCCACGACAGCATGCGGCGACCCGCATCGGCACACTACATCTCGCGAGGCAATAACTTGGTGTCGCTTGGCATCCCTCAACATACCATGGATGGAGTCATACCCGCGGCACCCCATGGCACAAAATGACATCATCTAGGCTCACTCAACAACATATAGAGTCATTTGGTGAACTGTGGTCTCATAGCGACCCAGTTGCATCACTCGACATTTTCATTGCATGACTCGACATCACATGGTGTCCTTATCGCGTGACTCGGCATCATACAACGCCATCTAGTGTGATCATGTGGCATCACTCAGCGTCTCGTTGCATGACTCAGTGTCAGTGCAACAATATCATTTTCCCACGGCACGACATGGCATTTTGTTGCAAGACTCAACATCTCATCATGCAACTTAGCATTGTACAACACATCACTCAACATCAGGGGGAATCACTTTGTATGCATCTTGTTGTGTGACTTGGTGTCACATGGCAGCATTTGGCTTCCCACGACTATCTCTTTGTGTGACTCGGTGGTGTCACATGCAACATTTCAGCTTCCCACGACATGACTAAGTGTCATGTAGCATCACTCTGAGTCTCCTTGCACGATTTGGAATCATGCGATGGCACTCGACAGCACATAGCAACACTCAGCAACCTGTGGCGTACGAAGGGCTTACCAACTGTAGGATCAAGTTAACAACATCATCACCAATGCAATAAGGCGATAAGGATGTTGCTCGGTATTCTGAGGTGTAACTTGATGTTCCTTGTGCCACTTGGTGTGACTTAGTGTGACTAGACTTGGGTTGATTCGGTCGATGGTGTGCCAGAGTGGTTGATGGATGCTGATGATTTCGAGGGATGTCGAGGGATAGAGATGAATGCTAAGTGACTTCAACGTTCATCTCTACCCTTGGCATCATTAGCATCCCTCAAGCACTCTAGCACACCATCGACGGGATTAACCTGAGTTGGTCATGGTTTAGGCAAAGCCCATGCGGTGGCAATGTCCATGGCCAAGCTTGGGCCCAAGCGTGGCGCACAAACCATGATAGAGGGAGAGCTCGGGTAAGGATGATTGGTAGCAACGAGAGAAGGGGACGACATTATTGGTGGGGGTGGATCGAGTGTGCTATGTTGGGGGATGTAGTGGATGGAGAGTCAGTGGTGGTGGTAGATTGAGTCCATGGGTGGTATAGAGATAGAGGGGGCAACCACAAGTGGCTGGATAGGGTAAATTCTAGGGTTTCATTGCTAGTATGAAAACTACACATGTCAACACTTTTAATAGCTAACTTGTATAGATAATCTATGCATAGTTGACAATAGGAATTACTATATGTCCCACGAATTAGAATGGATAGTAATTAAGT
Organism: Miscanthus floridulus; assembly: GCF_019320115.1. Classification (NCBI taxonomy): domain Eukaryota; kingdom Viridiplantae; phylum Streptophyta; class Magnoliopsida; order Poales; family Poaceae; genus Miscanthus; species Miscanthus floridulus. Next base: position 14,690,793 of record NC_089596.1, read on the forward strand.
ATAAGTTGTTTGGTACTTTAGGGTCAGGGGTCCAAGTAGAGTGTTTCTTTGAATACTACGGCCAATATTTCTATAATGTTTCCAACACATGCATCTGAGTCTTGAAAAATTGAGACATGAAATTCTCACTGAGGCTAGCCTAAATGTACGAGTGTTTCTTTGATTCTGCTTACGGCTAATCTTTCTACAATATTTCCAACACATGCATCTGAGTCTTGGAGTATTTGCATTGGCATAGGTTTTGCTTACTAATCTTTGAAAAGAAAGTTGAGAATAAACTGTTGCCGAACATGGACATAGTGGGGCCCACCCGACAGCCTGTTAGCTGGCGAATTGCTGACGGCTCTAGATGGCGGCGAACACATCCCTGAACCACCGCATGGACCCGTCGGTTGCCCAACCCCTGTACACGTACGCCCGCCATGCTTGCATGCATGCATGCAAGCTTGTAGTAATTGTGGGCCAGCCAGCGCGTCGGTGCTCGTCGTTTACTCGTATGACCAGCTTGGAGGTGGTCGACAGGTCAGAGGTCAGAGGCGAATCATAGACACAGAGGATGCATATGTGATATGATCAGGTCCGACCGTGGAGAGTGAGTTCAGCTCAACTGGATATGAATTGAAGGTTGCGTTGTCATACACCCAACCTTTCATATTCAAACCCTCTTCAATTGAATTTTAAAAGAAAATGAATTTGAGTGTATTATTAAAAAACTTTTTAGTTGAAACTTTTTTTATTTAAAATCATTTAGAGGCTAAAATATTCATTACAAGATTTATGAAATGCTGATAAAAAGATATTGTCCTATATATATATATATGCACAAATAAGTGTGTAATACATTGGTAGAGAAGTGTTATGTGAGGTGAAAGTTGTAGGTTTTAAATCTTGAGAGGCACATTTTTTTGTTTTTTTGGTTTTCTCAAAACCATTACAGAAACAAGCATATTAACGCGCCCGCCTTTATAAATCATAAATGGCCTATTAATAGAGACCATTTGACAACAGAGCCCATTTGATGGTGGTGGTTGCCGATGCCAATGTCTCTAAATGGTACGCCCTCCGTCAACAAAAGAATGCAATTCTTGCGTTTCGAGAAGTCAAGCAGTTTGAACTTTGACTGAATTTATATAACAATGTGATGACATTTTTTATACAAAATAAGTATCATTAGATTAGTCATAGAATATATTTTCATAGTAAAATTATTTGGAGACATAAATGCTAATATTATTTACTATGGACTTGGCAAAACTTCAGCTAATTTGACTGACACGATTCTCATAATTACATTATTTTGTGGACGGAGGGAGTATTAGACATGCCACCTGTCCAAAATGATTTTTTTCGAGAACACAAAGAAAATATTTGAGACGGACATATACGAGCATCTCTTGTTAAATCGAGAGTCGAACAACATTATTACACTACCACCCTGTTCGTTTATGCTAAAATTTAGCTTATGTTAATATTTATACTGAAATGTTGTGAGAGAAAAATATTATTCAATGGCTTGAAAAAAAAGTAGCTCAAAAAAACAACCTAGCTAACCAGCTCGCGGCGACCGGCTTTTGACAGTCAGCTCTAGCTGCTGAGCTGAGTAGCTGTGCCACTGTGCGTGCCTGGACTTGACCTGAATGCATGGGCCAGTTCATCGCTAACCGTACGTGAGAGGACGGATCGATCCACCGGTCGGTCGGTTCTAATGGTAGCTAGCTAGCGTGTAGTACCAACAGTGTGCTACCTTACGGCCGGTCACTGTTCTGTTCGTTGGCCGTGGCTTATCGTAAATGATTATAAATTTTTAGTCGAAACAGTATTTTTCTCTTATACAAATTAGCTAGCAGTACTTCTTCATAAACCAGCAACAATACGAACCAGCTAACCGAACATGTTGTCGTCTGGTCCATATCGATCTGCTTTTCGATTCCAGAGCAACGCATGCCACGATTGAGCTAGCTAGCTAATGCGTGTCCGATCCAGTGCAACAAGATGCATCCATGCAGTACAGCAGTAGCGTGTCCTCTCGATCGATCTCAGCCTGCTCGGTTGACTAGATTCAGTATTATTGCTGATTTATAAAGAAATACTGCTGACTAATTTGTGTAAGAGAGAAATATTATACTGACTGAAAAACACTGTTTATATGATCCGTGTCCGTGTAAGGGGGCTGATCAGCCCAGCCCGACCAGCCAGCCCCAGCCGAACAGGCGTGGTCCTAGCTAGCTCTCTTAGTGCATCATGCATGTACGTACATAAGCCGATCATTGATGCTTTTGATTTGGTTAACTTCCCTGCATTCCTCCTCCACTTACGCAGGGTATCGTGCCTTTTACTTTCTACCGTACGTAATAGTCCATTTTATTTTCTCTCTCTACATTTTTTTGCGAGTATTTTCTCTCTCTATAGTCCATTTTATTTTCTCTCTCTATATTTTTTGCGAGTATTTTCTCTCTATATATTTTTTACGGGTATTTTCTCTCTCTATATATAGTGCTCCACATGGAAGGATTGGGCACAAGGCGCGTGGAATTAAAGTGTAGAGAGTTTTTGCATCTTTTTCTTCGTGTTGGTTTTCTGATGCTGCGGGATCAATCTTATTTTCTGTTTAATGATTTTTTTTCTCCACCGTTATTCACTACTACAGATTCATGCATCACTGTCGGCTGGGTTTAAACCCGAAATTACTGTCAGAATCGGATGGGACCTTAACGTTGTCTCAAGCATTCATAACATCTGACTATATAATTGATGTTATTCTTTTAACTACATATTTATGAATCTTAATTGTTTCTTATGAAGGAAAAACAAAGGCAAGAAAAGCCTGCTAAAGGAGTGGTAACTAATTGATGATAAAATCAAGATTCCAATTTATCAATATCATAAGCCTATACTTTTCCTGACAACCACGCTAAAAATGCTTGTTGTATTTCTTATGCTCATTTAGATGGGTTTTGCAAGTGCACATAAGTGCGTTGTAGCATGTCACCTTAGAGTATTCCATAGTATCCTATTTTTATCCTGAGGGAAAGCGGTGACTAAGAGCATGGTTATATCACAACTAATATGCCGAAGTCTAGTGGGAGTAAACGATAGATAGATAGGTAGTGTGACCCAAGAGAAGAGAGTAACTCCAATAAATAAGGATAAAGGTAAAGGTGTAGCTTTCTTGGGTTGACGATGTGCTATCACAGATAAACTATACTCTAGACACCAGATCTACACTATGAACTTACTACTCTAATCGTGGCCACAAGCAGATAGACTAGAGTACTCACTAAGAGGCGCAGTGATCAGGTGCAAAGATGTGTTACAACTATGTGTATACTACAAACCAATCAACACAACAAAAGTATATTGAATATGAAATGAAGTACTAAAGTAGAGAAGATATATGATTGATAACTCAAAGTCTTACAAAAAGAAGAAAGATGCAACAACTATACAAGACTTCTGAAGACTTATTTGGGAAACCCGAGACTAAATTGTCCTACTACTACTACTACTAGGAAGAATGTATTGGAGCTCTTCTCTTCTTTTTTGTGTCTTGAGAGCAAGGGGTACTCCTTTTTATAGTAATTAGAGGTGAGCTCATGGGTTCGAGTGAGGTAAAATAGTGACCTTCAGATCAAACTGATGTTCATCCCATGACCCAAGGTGATGAGGAGTGTGTTTCCTTGCATGTGTCCAAAGGTGGGACCGTTTTGGGGGAGTCATGGGTCACTACTATAACAATGGTTTGAGGAGACAACTAATTTTATTTATAGATACGGTCAGAAGATACTTGTGCCTTCAAAATACTTCAGAAACTTTGGCAACAAGTAGCTTATTTAGGGAAATGGGCCAAAAACCACCACCTCTGTAAATAGGCCCACAGAGGTGAGCCTACTAAAGGAACTACCTCTACAAATCAGACCAATTTATAGAGGTCTGCCTTTGTTAAAAAGACTAGTCCCACTGAAGACGCATTGCCCCGCATAGCCCTAGCTAAGTCCCAGGCCCACCCCTCTCTCTCCCACAGCCGTCAACCACTGCTCTTCTACTTGGCTCCCTCTATTCTCATCCTCCACTCCCTCCCTCTCTCTTGCTCCACACTAGGGCGTTGGTCTTAAAGATGGTGTGTGGCACATGGCGGGGTTGAGGCACCATGCTGGAGCCGACCAGGCCAAGGTGTTTCGGGTGGAGGCAGCAGGGCTGAGGCATCCCAATGAAGGAGGCGGGGCTAAGGCACTTTGTGTGGGAGTGGTGGTACCAGAGAGATCCAAGAGTTGTGTGGCAGCCTCTGAGTCGTGGCGCTCAGCTCCCGGCCCTGCCAGGCGCGGCGCACATCTACCCTCTCCTAGTCGTGCGGGTGCTGCCTCCTCGCCGTGTCTTGCAACCACCACCGTCGGCCCGCCGCCTACAAGCACCGCTGGTTCCGCTGCCTCTGGTGAACTTCACATGTTGACGAGCCTCCATTCTCCCAAGAAAGGAGATGTTACGCTGAAAGCGCATGTCGCAAGCGTATGTTTCAAGTGATTCAGAGTTATGTTGCAAGAGTTTCATATGGATATTACAAATTAAAGTAGATCGGGCTGTTGCATATGTTGCAAGCTTCTGTTTCAAATGTTTGATTTATTTTTCAGAAGTATGTTGGAAGTGTGCTTATTTGGATGTTGCATATATTTCACACATATGTTGTAAGTATTTTATCTGGATGTTGCATATATTTTATAATGGCTTCAAGTATTTAAGGTGTTTTTAGTGCTTAGACGTATGTTGTAAGTGTTTCAGCAATTTCAAACGTATGTTGCAAGTGTTTCATCTGAATATTGCTAAAGTAGATCTGATGTTGCTGCTAGAGACCCACCTGCCATAGTTGCCTGTTGTTGCAGTTGCTGGGATGACGTCCAGGCGGGGGAAGTAGAGGGGGCGCAACGTGCGAGCGGTCCCTGCGTGGGGTCAACCGGCGTGGCCCTGTGTCGGTGCGAAAGATGGAGTGTAGGCACGGGCGTTCGAACGCGCGTCCATCCCGACGTCCGGATGGTAGCACTGCCGATTCTCAAAATAAATTAGCCAACAAAAAAAAAAAGTGAAGCTAATTTTTTTCTTTAAATTTATATATATAAGCTCCGGCTTCTCCGTGTGCTACAGTAAGAGTCAGAGTTGGACCAAGTAACGCCAAACGGGTCCCTAAAAGATACCTACGGCCCACACCACACTGTACGTATGTGTGTGTCTACTGTTTGATGGTTCTCAACGTACAGCTAGATGGATGGATTGGTAGTGAATGAACTCATGACATGATTGTCCGTCCGTGCTTTGACGATATGATCGAGCATGGCATTGAGTTAGGTCACACGTACGGCCTCTATACAGTTAAGTACGAGCTAGCAACAGCCAGATAACCGTACCCCAGCGAACTAACCAATTCAAGCTAATAAGCCCGCCACTAATCACAACGAACATGTGTGCCAGACACGCCAATAAATTGAGATTAAGATCGGCTGATAGGTGGTTATTAGTACGTATGAGAAGGGTATTGCATTGCATTATAGTACATATCAAAGTTAGGTTAGGGCTTGTTTGGCTGCACACAAATCCACTCCAATCCACGTGGTATGTTGCCGTGGAATAATACAGCTAGTTATTAAGTCGTAGGTGTGTATAGCAGCTAGTTACATAGTAGTATACGTACGTACTTTATTAGTTGGTAAGGTTGTCCTGGCCGCACATGTATATACTATACCTCTGTGTCAGCGAGAATACCATTTCAGGTTTACTTAGAGTTAATAAACTAACTTAAATTTGACTCAATTTTATGAAAATAATATCAACATTTAAATTCCAAATAAATATAACAATTGTGAAAATATATGTGAATGACAAATAATACTTATCCAGTGTATATCCATTTTATGTAGATTTGATTAAGTTTTAAATGGTTTGACCGAAAATTATTATGAAATTATGCACTCTCCTTTCACATAATGATGCAATTCTCGCTTTTCGATGAGTCAAACAGTTTAAAGACTGAATGTATATAAAAATGTACTAACATGTTTTATCCAAATAAGTATCAATCATTAGATTAGTTATAGAATATATTTTCATAATACATTTATTTAGAGACATTAATGTTAATGATAAGTCACGGGCGTCCATCCCGTGACTCCTATCTATACGCGCCTCATCCACTCATTCACGGTCCATCCTCATCCACTCATCTATTTGTCGCATGCCCGCGAGACGGACTCTGCTTGCCTGTGCCGCCCCCACTCGAACAGACTCCGCCTGCACCACTCATCGGTGCCACCCCTAACCACACCGCCTGCCCTCGCGGGATGGACTCCACCTGCGCTGCTCGCCGGCGCCACCCCCGCCCGCACAGCCCACCCGCCGTCTGAACTCACCCCTCCCATCGCGGTCGTGGACCATCCGCCTGCCACGGCCACTGCTGAGACCTGCACGCACTCCGTGGCATCAAGCACTACGCCGGTGTCGAGCTCCACAAGGACGAGTGAAAGCATCTAGGCCCCTAGTTGGGTTTCGGTGATTAATGACAATACGTGATTACTATGACTAACGCGTGTTTTACAGAGGCAATTAAGTTAGGTTATGGTAATGGAGATCGATTGGGCTATCATGGTGGTCATGCCCCTACGATGAAAATTGTTTCGGTTTTCAAAGGATGGACGACAAGGTTAAGGATGGACTAGTTCTAAGTGTCGATTAGAGTTGAAGAGACACTTAGAGTAGGTTAGGACTTTGTTTTTCCTTTGGCCGTACTATTAAGGGGAGTATGGACGGGTAGCTTGACCTAGGTGAGTCTAGTGGGTTAGGTGTGGTGCACACTTGCTAAACCTAGCACTAGGTAGCTCCTAAAAAGCCCTTAGATCCATTGGAGCAAACTTCATTCACGTATGATCGAAAGTTGGAAGTGAATGGAGGGTCAAATGCTGACCGAACGCTGGCTTCGGTGTGACCGGACGCTGGCGCAGAGTCCGGTCAGTTCATTTGATCAAGGTGAAGTCGTTTGGAAGTGACCGGACACTGAGAGGTGAAGTGACCGGATGCTGGTAGGACGCTGAGAGGTGAAGTGACCGGACGCTGAGGGCCAGCGTCCGATCGACTCTAGTAAGGTTCCAGAGAGGGAAAATCACGACCGGACGTGTCCGATCAGTGCTGATTGGACGCTTTCTAGCATCCGGTCACCATTTGATCACTGGAATTCGGGGTGAACTGACCGGAGAGCCCAGTCAACATGACCGGAGCGTCTGGTCACCCCGCAAAGGCACATAACAGTTTGTTTTTCAGCCCGTGTTATAAATACTCCCTCCATTCGTGTGTGGGGGTACTTTTGCTCATTCCAACAGCTGAGAAACATCTTTGAGAGTGCCAAGAAGAGCAAGGTCCTAGTGAGGTAATTGAGATTTGAGAATCCCAAAGAGAGCCCTCATTAGTGAGATCAAGAGTAGTAAAGTGTGCATCCACCCTTCTCATTAGGCTTGTCGTGGTTAAGTGAGAGTTTGTGCTTGTTACTCTTGGTGATCGCCATCACCTAGACAGCTTGGTGGTGATTGGGAGTTTGGTGATCATCCGGTGGTGCTTGTGGATGACCCAACTCAAGTTATGACCAGTTGTGGGTGATTCACCGCGATGGAGTGTCAAAGAATCAACCCATAGAGAGCACTTAATCCTTGCGTGGATCAAGGGGGAGCTACACCCTTACGTGGGTGCTCCAACAAGGACTAGTGGGGAGTGGTGACTCTTCGATACCTCGGCAAAATATCGCCGTGTTCCTCCTTCTATCTTTACTTTGAGCATTTACTTTGAGCATTTACTTTGAGCAATTCAATACTTGTCTTTACATTCATAGAATTGTCATGCTAGAGTAGGATTGGAACTTACTTTGTAAGACTTTTTGTGCGGTAGAACATTAGAAACACTTTCTAGGCACAAATGGTTAATTGGGCTAACCGTATGATTTAATTATTGCAAAGAAATTTAGAATTAGCCCAATTAACCCCCCCCTCTTGGGCATCTTGATCCTTTCAATTGGTATCAGAGCCTCATGCTCACGTATTTAGGCTTAACCGCCTAGAGAAAGATGTCTCACAGGGATGGACCTCCTCCTATCTTTGAGGAGGATGATTTTCCATATTGGAAAATTCGTATGGAGGCATACTTAGAAGCTCTAGATGTTGGAATACTTAGAGCCGCCTCACAAGGCTTCCCAAAACCTCTGGATTCTACACACCTACAAGGCAATTTGGTGAATTACAAGAAATAGAATACAAAGGCTCAAAACACCATCTTTAGAGGCCTTTGCAAAGATATGTTCAATCGGATGAGGAACCATAAAGACGCCCATGCACTATGGTCGGACGTTTGTGTGCTCCATGAGGGAACAAAGAGTGAGCGTGGGGAACGCTATCATCTTGTCATGAAAAAGCTTAACTCTTTTGAGATGCTTCCTAAAGAATGTGCTAATAAGATGTACTCACGTTTGAATGTTCTTGTAGAGGAAGTCAATGGGCTTGGACTCACTCAAATGCAACCATCCGATGTTGTAAGAAAGATTTTGAGTGTCCTCCCCATTGACAAGTATGGGCATATTGTGACCGTGCTTCATCAAGGTGATCTTTCCACCGCTACACCGACACAAATCTTGGAAAAGATCAATGCTTATGAGATGTATATGCACATCATGCCACAAGATGGCTCATCCTCTACCAAGAAGAAAGACAAGGACTTAGCATTTAAAGCTAGCCAAGAGAAGGGCAAAGCAAGACTTGAGTATGGGAGCTCAAGTGATGATAAAGTTGATGATGCAAGTCTTGCTCTCATGGTGAGAAAAACCACCAAGATGCTAAAGAAGCTTAACAAGAGTGACATCAAGTTCGATGGCAAGAAGAAGTTCTTCACTAGCTCTAGAAGGAAGTCAATCTCTGAGATGGATTGCTACAATTGTGGAGAACTTAGTCATCTAGCACACCAATGCACCAAGCCCAAGAAAGACAAGTTCAAGAACAAGTACAAGGATAAGAAAGATGACTCAAGTAATGAAGAAGAAGACAAGAAGAAGAAAAACAAGCCATATAAGAAGAGAGATAGCAAGAAGGACTTCCACAAGAAGAAGAAGAGTGGAAAGGCATACATCGTCGATGATTGGCTCACGGACATTGATTCATCTAGTGGCTCATCCGATGATGATAGTGACAACGAGAAGGTGGCCGCCATTGTTATTGACTCTTCATCATCTTCACCACCACCACCGCCATCATCCTCTACACACCTATGCCTTATGGCCAAGGGTGAACACAAGGTATCAAATGATGATGATAGTAGTGGTGATGAACATGCTAGCAATGATGATAGCGATAGTGATGATGATGAATATGAATCACCTTCTTATGATGATCTTGCTAGATTGCTAAAACAATACACTAAGATCATTATAAAGACTAGAGCTAAGAATGAAAAGCTAGAAGCTAAGAATGATTCACTTTTAGCAAAATGTGATATGGTGGAAAAGGCTAGTATTGAGCTTAGAGAAGCAAATGATGCTATATCATCCAAACTCAAGGAGCTCAAATCTTCTAAGAAAGAGCTTAAAGATAAACATGATAAACTTGAGGGGATGCACAAGGAGCTCATCACTAGCCATAACAAGCTAAAAGAAGAATACACTACTCTTAAGATTAATCATGATAATCTTGTCATTACTCAAGAATTTCTATCTAATGAGCCACATGATGCTACTAACAATGTTGTTAAGATTGATATAGCTACATCATGTGATGATTTGATCATTGAAAGCATTGAGCAAAGTTCTAGTAGCAAGGGCAAGCAAGTGGTTGAGGCCGATGATTATGGTGAGTTTGTCAAGCTCAAGAATGACAATGAAAAGCTCAAGAAAGATCTTGAAGAAATCAAAAGCCACAACACTATTGTGCTAGAAACTCTTGACCATGATGGTGATTTGATGCTTGAGAATGAGAAGCTAAAAGAAGAGAACAAGAAGCTCAAGGAAGAGAAAAACAATAATGCTCTCAAGGAAGAGAACAAGAAGCTCAAGTTAGAGAAAGAGCATCTCAAGATTGGTTTGAGCAAGTTCACAAGAGGCAAGCATCTTTAAAGTGAGCTACTAATGAACACCATCATGAAGATGGATAGAAGTGGCCTTGGGTACTTGGCAAACCAAGAGAAGAAGGCTCAAGCTCAACAATAACACAAGTCAAAGCCAAAGCCAAAGAGATGTTTTGAGTGTGGACAAGAAGGTCACTTTGCCCATGAGTGCGAAACTCTACCACCACAACCCTTGCTCAAGCATGCTAGACCTTTTGCCTTCAATGCTCACTACATGCTTAGAAAGGATTCTAGTGGGAAAAGGAAAGTCATGTTCTTAGGACCTCCCAACAAGAATAGGCCTACGAAAATTTGGGTTGCAAAGTCACTTGTTGAGAAGGTGAAGGGCCCTCAACAAGTTTGGGTTCCTAAAGCTTGATCTCTTGTGTGTAGGTGAACTACAAGACCGGTGGAAGTCATTGGGTTATTGATAGTGGTTGCACACAACATATGACCGGTGATCCTCGTATGTTCACCTCACTAGATAAAGAAGTAGATGGACAAGAAAGAATCACATTTGGAGATAATTCAAAGGGCAAGATTAAAGGATTGGGCAAAGTGGCAATATCAAATGATCATTCTATCTCAAATGTGCTATATGTTGCTTCATTGAGCTTTAACTTGCTATCCGTTGGACAATTGTGTGATCTTGGCTTCCAATGCTTGTTCACCGAGAAGGAAGTTGTTGTATCTAAGAAGGATGATGATCAAGTGACATTCAAAGGATTTAGATACAACAACTTATATTTAGTGGATTTCACCTCCGAAGATGCTAACTTGAAGACATGCCTTTTCACCAAAACAACACTTGGGTGGCTATGGCATAGAAGACTTGCTCATATTGGGATGAGCTCACTTAAGAAGCTAATGAAGAATGATTCGGTGAGAGGGTTGAAGGATATGAAGTTTGAGAAGGACAAGCTTTGTAGTGCATGTCAAGCCAGCAAGCAAGTTGCAAATACTCATCCAACCAAAGCTTTTATGTCAACCACAAGAGTGCTAGAACTCCTTCACATGGACTTATTTGGACCAACAATATACAAGAGTTTGGGAGGAAATCTTTATTGTCTTATGATTGTTGATGACTATTCAAGATACACATGGGTATTCTTCCTTCATGATAAATCCAAAGTTGCATCTTGCTTCAAGAAGTTTGCCAAGAGAGCACAAAATGAATTTGAAGTGAAGCTCAAGAAGATTAGAAGTGACAATGAGAAAGAATTTGACAACACAAACATAGAAGCCTATTGTGATGAAGTTGGGATCAAGCATGAGGTCTCCGCAACATATACTCTTCAATAAAATGGTGTAGTTGAGAGAAAGAATCGGACATTGATCACTCTTGCAAGAACAATGCTAGATGAGTACAACACCCCTGAAGCTCTATGGGCAGAAGCTATCAACACCGCATGCTATGCATCCAACTGCCTATTCCTTCAAAAGTTCCTTGGCAAGGCACCTTATGAGTTGCTCAATGGGAAGAAGTCGGACGTCTCTTTCTTTAGGGTGTTTGGTTGCAAATGCTACATCTACAAGAAGCGGCAACACCTAGGGAGGTTTCAAAGACGTTGTGATATTGGTTTTGTTGTTGGTTACTCATCAAAGTCCAAAGCATATAGAGTATTTAATCATGCCACCGGCTTGGTTGAAGAAACATATGATGTGGAATTTGATGAATCTAACGGCTCCCAAGGAGCACATGAGAATATTGATGATGTAGGTGATGAACTATTGAGGGAGGCTATGAAGAACATTTCAGTTGGAGACATCAAGCCTAAAGATGATGAAGATGATGTACAAGTGATTGATCCACCTTCTTCATCAAGTGTGCCACAAGATGGTAATAAAAATGGGAGAGTAGAAAATGAAGATACTCATGTCTCCCATGATCAAATGGTGGTACAAGCACAAGATGTTGATGCTCCATAACCTCCTCCTCAAGTGGTCAATAGAAGAAATACACCTCTACTATAAGATTATCCACAAGATCTCATCATAGGGAGTCCATCAAAGGGTGTAATGACTCGCTCACAAAAACTTGCTTTATTTATTGCTCATCACTCTTTTGTCTCTTGCTATGAGCCTACTAAGATAGAAGAAGCTCTTCAAGATCCGGATTGGATAAATACCATGCATGAAGAGTTGAACAACTTCACCCGCAATGAAGTTTGGACTCTTAAAGAGCAGCCAAAAGGTGCAAGAGTCATTGGAACAAAGTGGGTGTTCCGCAACAAGCAAGATGATCAAGGCATTGTTGTGAGTAACAAGGCAAGACTAGTTGCAAAGGGGTTCTCTCAAGTTGAAGGTTTGGATTTTGGAGAGACCTTTGCACCGGTTGCAAGACTAGAAGCCATTCATATCCTTCTTGCATATGCATCACATCATGACATGAAACTATATCAAATGGATGTGAAAAGTACATTCTTAAATGACTTTATTAATGAACTAGTCTATGTTGATCAACCTCTCGGGTTTGAAGACCCTAGATATCCTAATCATGTTTATAGGTTATCCAAGGCGTTATATGGGCTTAAGCAAGCCCCAAGAGCTTGGTATGAGCGTCTTCGGGATTTCCTCATTGAGAAGGGCTTCACCATTGGGAAGGTCGACACCACACTATTCATCAAGAAGCTTGATGGGCACATCTTCACTTGTCAAGTGTATGTTGATGATATCATCTTTGGATCATCAAATGAAGATTCTTGCAAAGAGTTTGGTGAATTGATGTCAAAGGAGTTCGAGATGTCAATGATTAGAGAGCTTACATTCTTTCTTGGTTTTCAAGTCAAGCAAATGAGAGAAGGGATTTTCATCTCTCAAGAGAAATATACAAATGATCTTCTCAAGAGATTCAAGATGGATGAATGTAAGCCAATCAAGACACCAATGTCAACTAATGGACATCTTGACCTAGATGAGGGAGGTAACATGGTTGATCAAACTCTTTACCGCTCTATGATTGGTAGCTTGTTATATTTAACCGCATCTAGGCCCGACATCATGTTTAGTGTGTCTATGTGTGCTAGATTTCAAGCTAATCCTAAGGAAACTCATTTGATTGCCGCAAAAAGAATCCTTAGGTATCTTAAGCACACACCAAGCATTGGCCTTTGGTATCCCAATGGAGCTATATTTGAATTAGTCGGCTATTCTGATTCGTATTATGCCAGTTGCAAAGTTGATAGAAAAAGCACATCCGGAGGGTGCCATTTGCTTGGTAGATCACTTGTGTCTTGGTCCTCCAAGAAGCAAAATAGTGTGGCCTTGTCCACCGCCGAAGCGGAATAAATTGCCGCGGGTGCTTGTTATGCACAAATACTTTATATGAAACAAACTTTGCTAGACTATGGTGTAGTTCTAGAAAAAGTACCTCTTTTGTGCGATAATATAAGTGCCGTAAAACTTGCAAATAATCCTGTTCAACACTCTCGCACCAAGCACATAGATATCCACCATCACTTTCTTAGAGATCATGTTGCAAAGAATGATATTTCATTAGAAGGTGTAAGGACCGAGGATCAATTGGCGGATATCTTCACTAAACCACTAGATGAGGCAACTTTTTGTCTTTTGCGGAATGAGCTCAATGTTCTTGATTTTAGTAACTTCACTAAAAAATGAGCTTGTGTTGTCCCTTGTATTGCATTGTAATATACAACATGTTTACTCTTTATGGTAATGCATATAGGGCTTGTCTAACATGGTTAAGATAACCGCTGTAAAGCGTGTGAAGAAGCTTAACCTTGGATCAAACTTGACAAGCAACTAGATTTACTTTCAAGTATTGCATTGCATATGCATGAATGTTATTTTGTCACTTATCTTCAATTGCCCTCTTATTGCCTATTTTCTTAAAAAAGAATTATAGCCTAAGGCAAAATATTTTGAAAAATTTGAGGGTTTGAGAGAGGTCACTCACATCAGTCCTAATTGGTGTTTATTTGGATCTTATTGGAGTTGGGACTTGATTGGGAACAGGCAGCACAAAGGACTTTGAAGATTTGCTAGAAAAAGAGTGACCGGACGCTGCAGCGGACTCTGAAGTCCAGCGTCCGGTCAGTTCACAGGAGGTGAACTGCTGCTGAGAAGGAGTGACCGGACGCTGAAACAGTGTTTTCCTAGTGTCCGGTCAGATGGTGATCCAGCGTCCGGTCGATCAAAGACAATGAAGGAAGCTTGCACCAGACTCTGGCTGCGTCTGGTCGGGGTTCACCAGACGCGTCCGGTCGTGATTCTAGGTATTTTGGACCTCTCTGGAATCGACCGGACACAGGGTGGCAGTGTCCGGTCACTGCCACCGGAGCGTCCGATCAGTAGGAAACATGCATTTTCAGGACTACTTCTCCATTTCCTTTTCTATCTCGCGGGGGACCCCCATATAATGCAGCGCCGCATCCGCGCCGAACCCTAGTCATCGCCTCCGCAAGCTCGCCGTGCTGTCATCGCCGTTCTGAGTCGCCGCGCCATCCTCCAGCACCGCCTCCCGTGCTCCACTCTGTGCCGCTCCCGCATAGGCACGCAAGCCCCGCCGCTGTGCCCCGCGATGCCGTCCCCGCTTCGAAGTAGCTCGCCCGTGCCGCTCCTATGCGCCACCATGCCCGCGCCCTACTCCAGCGCCGCCGTGCCCTAGCCGCCACTCTCCAGCACTGTTAAGATCTGAAGCACGCTCATCCCGCCTTGGTCTCAATGTTGCACACCTCTACAGGAAGATTTTTATAATGCATATCTTAACAGTGGGGCAGTATTCAGATCTCAGAGGGTGTGCAACATTGAGACCATTGTAGCAGTAGCTGGAGAGCATATTCGCCTCTACCTAGCATATTTACTAGGGCTAACAGATTTACTTGGATGGACAGGCTTATTTGTTCCATCTTGGGTCCGTCAGTTCTATGCTACACTCTGGATTGACCCGCATCACAGATTTATACACTTTGCATTCAGTGGCAGAGATTACAGGCTGACGAGCACTAGGGTCGGAGAGATACTCAGGCTTCAGGAGCAGCCCGTCCGACTACATGAGGTTTGCTATGGACAGACAGCACCCCCTAGGTGCCCTCATGGCGGTATGGTGCCCCCGACAGATCTAGTCCGCCATTGCTTCACAGAGCCATTCGACGAGGGGTCTAGCAGGACACCCAGTGATCTCACTCCCACTGCTAGAGTGCTTGATGCCATTATGAGAAGGACACTACTTTTGAGGATGGGGTATTGCGAGGGCTTGACTCGCATACAGTTATGGTTACTGAACTCTCTGATGCAGCAAACAGTGTTTGACATTTGGGATCTCCTTCTATCAGAGATGGAGGATACTATTGTAGAGGGGTTCAGGGGTCATAGGCAGCTGCCATATGCTCACTGGATTACATTCCTGATCCATAGGGCAGTTACTATGAGGCCACCAGAGATGCTGGCAGAGTACAGCGGTGCTACTACAGAGTTCCCTGCATGCAACATGACTCAGATGATCCAACATAGTGCAGTGAGGACACCCAGCTAGCTGAGCCGATGTCCAGAGGTGCCAGAGACTACAGCTCAACAGGATGAGATTATCAGGGGCATAGCAGCTATAGAGGAAGAGCAGCTTGATGCTCAGTAGGAGGGGATGGTCGAGAGCGACCCTAGTGATAGCTCAGATGAGGACTACCGGGACATTCCTCAGATGCCTCCACGTCAACATGACCATGAGGCTGGTAGCTCTAGTTCAGCTCCACCTGCACCACAGACAGACCCTGCTCTACTTGCCATACTTGAGCGGATGAGGCAGGATCAGGCTCACCAGGCTCAGGAGACCGCCGCCACTTTTGCATAGTTTCAGACTCGGCAGGATCAGTTTCAGCGGCAGCAACAGGCCATACAGTAGCAACAGTAGGCCATGCATTAGCAATAGCTTCTCATGCAGTAGCAGCTACTTGGGTTTATGCAGCATGTTGTGACAGCTACTGGGGTTCTACCGCCACAGCCTTCACCCCAGCTTGGTCAGACTGCCACCACTTCTATGACTCTAGCTTTACAACCTAGTGGGCTTCAGATCTAGGGACAGCCACTAGCACAGTTTGCTTCACCTATAGAGTAGGTGTCTCAGTGGTTTGCCTCACCGGTGTTAGCCCCGCAGTTCACACCTCTTTAGACGGGCTTCACACCGGCTCGGACTTCCTCACTGCTAGTGCCAGAAACCTCAGTCTCCAGGAATCTTGGAGTGACTTTTAGTGAGTTGATAGGGTAGCCTACTCCACCATATTTGCATGTCCTAGGTCCTTCTATAGTTGCACCTATTACCGGGACTATAGAGACCCTTCCTTCCTCAGTGTCATCATCAGAGCCGGCTGCTCCAGTCATACCTACATAGTCTACAGCAGCTCTAGTTGTTGATTCGACCTAGACTGCTTCAGCGTTGCTTCCAGCTACAGAGGGTTAGACTGCCTAGAGCTTTGGTTCAGATGATGATGGCACTCAGTTCTAGCTTGCTCCTCGTACCTCAGCACCCGACTCATCCGTTGCAGCCCCGCCGACCGACCCTTAGGTTTTGGTGTTTAACGCCAAAGGGGAAGAGGGATCGAGTATGTTAGTCTTAGGGGGAGAGACATATCTAGGGGGAGCTTAGTTTATCTATTAGATTATCTATTACATTTGGAGTTTTATGTGTGATACACTATTATGCATTCGTGTGTTTACTTATATGCATCAAACTATATCTATATGATAGTGATATCTATGTGATCGTGATATTTGACATGTGTGCTCTCTATTTTGAATCTTGTATATGTCATATCACTTGTGTTATGCTCATTTGCTTTGCTTCCACATTTTACTCCGATGCAAATGAGCTTTATTACTTGTACTCATGCTTATTTCATATCTTTTGAGTACATCATGTTAGCTTGGGTCATATAAGCTTGCCTAACTCTTTTGTTCTTATTGTCAAAAGCTTATATGAACCAAGCATGTTAAAAACCTCAACTCTTTCACATAATCGAGGTGGTATTGTCATCAATCACCAAAAAGGGGAGATTGAAAGCATCTAGGCCCCTATTTGGGTTTCGGTGATTAATGACAATACGTGATTACTATGACTAATGTGTGTTTTGCAGAGGCAATTAAGTTAGGTTATGGTAATGGAGATCGATTGGGCTATCATGGTGGTCATGCCCCTACGATGGAAATCATTTTGGTTTTCAAAGGATGGACGACAAGGTTAAGGATGGACTAGTTCTAAGTGTTGATTGGAGTTGAAGAGACACTTAGAGTAGGTTAGGACTTTGTTTTTCCTTTGGTCATACTATTAAGGGGGGTATGGACAGGTAGCTTGACCTAGGTGAGTCTAGTGGGTTAGGTGTGGTGCACACTTGCTAAACCTAGCACTAGGTAGCTCCTAAAAAGCCCTTAGATCCATTAGAGCAAACTTATTCACCTATGATCGAAAGTTAGAAGTGAATGGAGGGTCAAATGCTAACCGGATGCTAGCTTCGGTCTGACCAGACGCTGGCACAGAGTCCGGTCAGTTCATTTGATCAAGGTGAAGTCGTCTGGAAGTGACCGGACGCTAAGAGGTGAAGTGATCGGACGCTGAGGGCCAGCGTCCGGTCGACTCCAGTAAGGTTCTAGAGAGACAAAATCATGACTGGACGTGTTTGGTCAGTGCTGACCGGATGCTTTCCAGCAGTCGGTCACCATTTGATCACTGGAATTTGGGGTGAACTGACCGGAGCGTCCGATCAACATGACCGGAGCATCCGGTCACCCCGCAGAGGCACATAACGGTTCGTTTTTCAGCCCATGTTATAAATACTCCCTCCATTCGTGTGTGGGGGTACTTTTGCTCATTCCAACAGCTAAGAAACATCTTTGAGAGTGTCAAGAAGAGCAAGGTCCTAGTGAATCCCAAAGAGAGCCCTCATTAGTGAGATCAAGAGTAGTAAAGTGTGCATCCACCCTTCTCAATAGGCTTCTCAATAGGCCCTCATTAGTGAGATCAAGAGAGCACTTGATCCTTGCACGGATCAAGGGGGAGCTACACCCTTGCGCGGGTGCTCCAATGAGGACTAGTGGGGAGTGGCGACTCTTCGATATCTCAGCAAAACATCGCCGCGTTCCTCTTTCTCTCTTTACTTTGAGCATTTACTTTGAGCAATTCAATACTTGTCTTTACATTCATAGAATTGCCATGCTAGAGTAGGATTAGAACTTATGTTGCAAGACTTTTTGTGCAGTAGAACATTAGAAACACTTTCTAGGCACAAGGGGTTAATTGGGCTAACCGTAGGATTTAATTATTGCAAAGAAATTTAGAATTAGCCTAATTCACCTCCCCTCTTAGGCATCTTGATCCTTTCAATGAGCTACTTTCGTCCAAGTAGCAAGGTGACATTACGCTAAAAGAACATGTTGCAAGCGTACTGTCGGGTACCATAAAAAGGGGTCCCCTAAGCAAGAGCCGAAAAAATTGCTTAGACCCTTTAAAAATCAAAGCCAAGAGACAAACTATTGGCCAAACCCCGGATTTGTCCGAGGCTAGTGACTCTCCGCCTCGCTCGAGGCCCCGCATGAAATGTCTTAGATGGCCTACCGAACCTCCGCCTCACTTGAGGCCTCACGCGGAAGGCCTCGGACGCGGTATCAATTCTCTGTCTCCTCCGCCAAGACCGATCTCCCCGATAGAGCGTCGCGTCCCATTAATGCGACCAACCACTCCTGCGACATCAGCCGGACGACAGCTCAACACAGCAGAGCGGCCGATGAGACGGGAAGTCGCAGCAACACCATACCGTTCGGGACGGGACATGGCAGGGGTTACCGGCCGCTGTGCTCGGTACTGCGCCCACGACCGGTGCCCACACTACACTGTGCTGCCTAACCCCTGCTCCAGGAACAACGTGGCGTGGGGAGTCAAGTCCGGGTCACTGTAGCCTCGGAATCAGTATACAGAACCAACTGCTCCCTCCGAGCCTCGGTAATCCACTTCAGGGTCTCGGCAACCTTGGGATTCACGCCCGCCGAGCCCCCCATGATGGCTCGGCCTCAGCACCAACTGAGCCTTGGCTCTTCATGCGGTCAGCACATAGCACAGGATCAGACGTGACCGGCACGTCGCTCCAGCACTTCAAGGGCAGGACCACTCCATCGACCATGCCGCCATAGTGACAGGCTATAGGGCTCGGACATGCCACCTCTGTTCACACGACGCCATGTAGCTAACACATGTATCACCTCTGTCCCCCCTTCAACTATAAAAGGGAGAGACCGGGGCCATTTCTAGGGGGGACGGAGGCGGACGCTGACGTTTAGGCTAACACTTATGCCCACACGATGAACTCGTGCATAGACGCTCAGACGAACACACGTGCTTCCCCGCAGCCTGAGATCAACATCTCAAGCAAACCACACCACCCCATGTAGAGACTTGGGGCTAGCCCCCTCTCTCGCCCAGCATGTAAACCCCTACTACAAGCACCTTGGTGCAAGGAATACAAGATCGATCTCTCGAACTGGATGTAGGGCACCTATTGCCTGAACCAGTATAAACCTTGTGTCTCTTTGCATCACCATCCGGGATTGGGAACATGCAATACAAATTTACTAGTTGGTTGAGGGCTTGCCGGTCCAAAACACCGACAGTTGGCGCGCCAGGTAGGGGATCTACTACGTGTCAGCTTCGTCATCCCAACAAGTTCTAGATGGTAGACCCCATACGACCGCTACGCCTTGGCACGGTGATCTGGTTTGGGAGCCTACAGTTCATGTCTCTTGGATCTGAGTACGACATGGTACTCCTCACACCCCGAGCCCCATCGACCGACGACGACATCACACACTAGTAGCCCAAGCGTAGGCGGCGCCAGGGCCGCCGCCCTCGTCACGCCCGCCAAGCACGACGCGGGCGGGATCACCCCGACACCGCGCAAGCACAGGGCCATGCACCGCGCTCCACCGGAATCCCATGCCCAGCTGTTGGCACCAGGTCCCTGGTTGGGGACCTGTTTAGCCTGAGCCTGGACAAGGGAAAGACGCCAGTGGCGTGCAGCGATGCCCCATCATCAAGCTCTGCCCCACCATGTCATGAGGAGTCGACGCCAGCAGAGCCAAACCCGGCGATGGCACCGTCCCCGTACCCCTTCGGGTTGCGTAATGCCGCCGCCGCCTATGCTTCCGCCTACGCTTCCGCTCACGCGGAGCCCTCAGGACGCCACCAACACTTCGCCCTCGACCTCGACGCCATGACTTCGGTCCACACCCATGCTAACTCCTTGGAGGAGGATGAGGTGTGGGCCAGAGCGGACTTCTCTGGTCTCTGCGACCCTGAAGCTATGAGCCGCTTCCTAGCCGCAAGCGACTACTGCTTCGGTTTCTCTGACTCTGATGACAAAGGCACTTATGACCCCACTCATGAGTGCTTCCACGTCAGGCTCGGGATGCCAAGCATGGGCGATGAGGACGAAGTGATAGGTTTTCGCTCCTCGCCCCCCGCGGGGGAGAGCGGCGCTGCACCTCCATGGAACGAGCACCCTACGGCGCGGAACGAGAACCTCACCCCTGAGGAACATCGACGCCTTGACTTGGAGCAGCTCCGCGAGCTTTAGGCCAAGGTCGAACAAGACCGACTCCTTCTGCAGTAGCTCCAAAACACTCTCGAGCAAGAGCAGCAGGGTCACGGTGATCGCGAAGCAGCCCGGCGGAGGGCTCGCAACATCCACCACCACATCAACAACGACGTAGGGGGCGAGCAGCCCCCTATCTTCAATCACGTTAGCCAAAACGTCGCGGCAGCGGCGATGCTTCTTCGAATGATGCCCGAGCCCTCTACCACGACCGAGCGACGGGTCCACGGTGAGCTCCGAGACCTCCTCGAGACCACTGCGGTGCAGCAGGCCGAGAGCTCTGCCTCTCGACGGCACGGGGGCACCTCAGAACTACCCACAGCATCGCTTCGGCAGGATAGAGAGGCCTCGGTTCGTCCTAAGCCTGCTCGGGCACCAACGTCCAACAAAACCCTCTCGGTGCACGAGTGCCTTGGCGGCCGACGCGAGGGACAAGGCGACCACAATGTGGTCGGTAGGCGACGGTGCCACGACAACGAGGGGCCCACCCAAGGGTACCAACCGCACCGAGGCGGTCGCTACGACAGCGAGGAAGACCACAGTCCCTCTTCCGGGCCACCTAGTCCTCGAGTCTTTAGCAGAGCCATCCGCAGCGCTCAGTTCCTGGCCCAGTTTCGCCAACCGGCCAACCTCATGAAATACAGCGGCGAGACCAACCCCAAGCTTTAGCTGGCTGATTACCACCTGGCTTGTTAGCTAGGTGGCGCGGACGATGACCTGCTCATCATCCACAACCTCCCCTTGTTCCTATCAGACTCGGTGCGAGCCTGGCTCGAACACCTCCCTCCCTCACAAATCCATGACTGGCGCGACTTGGTGAGGGTCTTTGTTGGGAATTTTTAGGGCACATACGTGCGCCCCGAGAACTCCTGGGACCTCAAGAGTTGTCGCTAGAAGCTAGACGAGTCTCTCTAAGACTTCATCCGGCGTTTCTCCAAGCAATGCACCGAGTTGCCTAGCGTCGGCGACTCGGAAATTGTCTAGGCTTTCCTCTCCGGCACCACCTGCCGAGACTTGGTTCGAGAGTTAGGCCGAAACATGCCGAGCTCGGCTGCCGCACTCCTCGACATCGCCACCAACTTTGCCTCGGGCGAAGAGGCTGTTGGGGCCGTCTTCCCCGACAGCGACGCTAAGGGGAAGTGGAGAGACGAGGCCCTCAAGGCCTCGGCTCCCCACCTCCCCAAGAAAAAGAAAAAGGGTCGCCAGGGGAAGCAGGAGGTCCTCGAGGCCGGTCTAGTTGTGGCCGCAGAGCGTAAGAATCCCTGAGGCCCTAGAGGCCCCGGGCTCTTCAACGACATGCTTAGAAAGCCCTGCCCTTACCACCAGGGCCTAGTGAAGCACACCCTCAAAGAGTGCACCATGCTTCGATGCTACTATGCCAAGCTCGGGCTCCCCTATGACGATGCCACAAAGAGGGACGCCGGCGATAGGGATGACGATAAGGACCCAAGGTGCACAATGCCTTCATGATCTTCGACGGGCCCTCAGCGTGCCTCACGGCGCGCCAGTGAAAGAGGGAACGCTGGGAAGTCTTCTCGGTTAAGGTGGCCACTCCCTGATACCTCGACTGGTCTCGGGAGGCGATCACCTTTGATCGGGATGACCACCCCGATCATGTCCCAAATCCCGGGCAGTACCCGCTCGTTGTCGACCCGATCATTGGCAACACTCGACTCACCAAGGTGTTGATGGACAGAGGCAGCGGCCTCAATGTCCTCTACGCCAACACCCTAGAGCTCGACCGATCGCAGCTCCAGGGTGATGCCGCGCCATTCCACGGCATCATGCCAGGGAAACGCACGCGACCCCTCGGGCGCATCGACTTGCCCATTTGCTTCGGCACTCCCTCCAACTACCGCAAGGAGGTCCTCACCTTCAAGGTGGTTGGATTCAAGGGAACCTACCACGCCATCCTGGGGCGGTCGTGCTACGCCAAGTTCATGGCGGTCCCCAACTACACCTACCTCAAGCTTAAGATGCTGGGTCCCAACGGCATCATCACGATCGAGTCCACGTACGAGCATGCATACGGCTGCGACATCGAATGCATCGAGTATGCTGAGGCTCTCATGGAGGCCGAGACCCTCATCGCCAACCTCGATTGACTTGGCAGCGAGCTATCCGAGCCCAAGCATCGTACCGGGACTTTCGAGCCCGCGGAGGCCATCAGGCTCGTCCCAGTCAACCCCACCTGCCCCAATGACCAGGCGCTGAGGATCAGCGCCACCCTCGACATCAAATAGGAAGCCATGCTCGTTGACTTTCTTCGCGCGAATGCTGACGTATTTGCGTGGAGTCCCTCGGACATGCCAGGCATACCAAGGGAGGTCGCCGAGCACGCCTTGGACATCCAGGCTGGCTCCAGACCGGTGAAGCAGCGCCTGCGCCGATTCGATGAGGAGGTGCAGAAGCTTTTGGCGGCTAGATTCATCAAGGAAGTGTCCCATCCGGAGTGGTTAGCTAACCCTGTGTTAGTCAAAAAGAAAAATGGGAAGTGGAGGATGTGTGTAGACTACACCGGTTTGAATAAAGCCTGTCCGAAAGTCCCTTTCCCATTACCTCGAATCGACCAAATTGTTGACTCCACTATGGGATGCAAAACCTTATCTTTCATTGATGCGTATTCTGGTTACCATCAAATCAAGATGAAAGAGTCCGACCAGCTCGCGACTTCTTTTATCACACCATTCGGCATGTACTGCTATGTGACTATGCCGTTCAGGCTTAGAAACATAGGGGCCACATACCAGCGGTGCATGACCTAGGTCTTTGGCGAGCACATCGGGTGAACCGTCGAGGCCTACATGGACGACATCGTGGTCAAGTCCAGAAAGGCCGGGGATCTCATCGATGACCTGGAGATAGCCTTCAAATGCCTCAGAGAGAAGGGCATCAAGCTCAACCCCGAGAAGTGTGTCTTCGGGGTTCCCCGAGGCATGCTCTTGGGATTGATAGTCTCGAAACGTGGCATCGAGGCCAACCCGGAGAACGTCTCGGCCGTAACCAACATGGGACCGATCCGAGACCTCAAGGGAGTACAGAGGGTTATGGGATGCCTTGTGGCCCTGAGCCGCTTCATCTCGCGCCTTGGCAAAAAAGGCTTGCCTCTGTACCATCTCTTGAGGAAATCAGAATGCTTTTCTTGGACCCCTGAGGCCAAAGAAGCCCTCGCCAAGCTCAAGGCACTGCTCACTAATCCTCCCGTCCTGATACCGCCAGCCGAAGGCGAGACCCTCTTACTCTACGTCACCACAACGACCCAAGTGGTCAGCACAGCCGTAGTAGTGGAGAGGCAGGAAGAGGGGCACACTCTACCCACCCAACGACCTATTTACTTCATCAGCGAAGTGCTCTCCGAGACCAAAACATGCTACCCCCACATCTAGAAGCTGATCTACGCCATAGTCTTGGCTCGACGCAAGCTGCGTCACTACTTCGAGTCCCACCCGGTGACCGTGGTGTCGTCTTTCCCCCTGGGAGAGATAATCCATAACCGGGAGGCCTCGGGTAGGATAGCCAAGTGGGCCATCGAACTCAAGGGGGAAGCCCTGGCTTTTGTGCCTCGGAAAGCAATCAAGTCTCAGGTCTTGGCTGATTTTGTGGCTGAGTGGACCGACACCCAATTGCCACCTGCTCAAGTCCAGATGGAGTGCTGGACCATGTACTTCGACGGGTCTCTAATGAAGACCGGGGCAGGCACGGGTCTGCTCTTCATCTCACCCCTCAGAGTACACATGCGCTACATGGTTTGGCTCCACTTCGCCGCCTCCAACAATGCAACCGAGTACGAAGCCCTCATCAATGGCTTATAGATCGCCATCGAACTTGGAGTACGGTGTCTCGACGTCTGGGGCGACTCGCAGCTCATCGTCGATCAAGTGATGAAGGAATCGAACTGCCTTGACCCCAAAATGGAGGCGTACTACACGTTGGTATGTTGCCTAGAAGACAAGTTCGACGGTCTCGAACTCAACCACATCACGTGAAAATTCAATGAAGGCCACGGACGAATTGGCAAAGATAGCGTCGGCATGGGCCCTGGTCCCCCCAAATGTCTTCGCCTGAGACCTCCACAAGCCTTCCATCGACTACATCTTGGCGATGGAAGAGGGCCCACCAGTCGGACCCGCCGTAAGGCCTGAGGCCCCCTCTGTCACCGAGACCCCTTCGGCCGAGCCCGAGGTCATGGAAGTCAACATGGAATCTCCCGAGGCCAACCAAGACACGGACTGACAAGTCCTGTTCCTTGATTGGCTCGCTTAGGGAGAGCTTCCTATAGACAGGACCAAAGCCCGACGGCTTGCGCGACGAGCCAAAACTTACGTCCTCTACAACGGCGAGTTGTATAGACGAAGCCCGTCTAGCGTTCTCCAACGATGCATCACCACCGAGGCAGGCCAAGCCCTACTTTGGGACTTGCATGCGGGCGCCTATGGGCACCATGCAGCGCCTCGGACGCTCGTGGGAAACACCTTCCGCCAAGGGTTCTACTAGCCAACGGTGGTTACTGACACCATCAAGCTCGTACGCTCCTGTGAGGGATGCTAGTACTATGCGCGGCAGACGCACCTCCTGGCCCAAGCCCTCCAAACCATCCCCATTACATGGTCGTTTGCCGTGTGGGGGCTCAACATGGTTGGGCCTCTGCAGAAGGCCCCCGGGGGCTACACCCATCTGCTGGTAGCGATCGATAAGTTCTCCAAATGGATCGAGGCTCGTCCGATCAATCAAATCAAATCTGAGCAAGCGGTGCTATTCTTCACTGACATCATCCATAGGTTCGGGGTTCTGAACACCATCATCACCGATAATGGGACACAATTCACCGGGCAAAAATTCCTGACGTTCTGCGATGACCACCACATCCGTGTGGCCTGGTCGGCCATAGGACACCCTAGGACAAACGACCAAGTAGAACGTGCCAACGGCATGATCCTACAAGGCCTCAAGCCAAGAATTTACAACCGGTTGAAGAAGTTTGGCAAGAAATGGCTTATCGAACTCCCTTCGGTCATCTGGAGCCTGAGGAACACCCTGAGCCGAGCCACGGGGTTCACACCGTTCTTCCTAGTCTATGGGGCCGAGGCCATCCTCCCCACTGACTTGGAATACGGTTCCCCGAGGCTACAGGCCTACAACGAGCAAAGCAACTGCACCACTCGAGAAGATGCCCTCACCAACTGGAGGAAGCCCAGGACGTTGCGCTTCTACATTCGGCCAAGTACTAGCAAGCCCTACGATGCTATCAAGCCCGGCGCGTTCGAAGCCAAGACCTGAAGGTGGGCGACCTGGTGCTAAGGCTGAGGTAGAGCAACAAGGGCCACCAAAAGCTGACCCCGCCATGGGAAGGACCATACATCGTCGCCCAAGTGCTGAAGCCCGGGACCTACAAGCTAGCCAATAAGAAGGGTGAAATCCTCACCAACGCTTAGAACATAGAACAACTACGTCGCTTTTACCCTTAAATTTCCAAGCATTGTATATATTGTTTCTTGAAATACAATTAAGAAGCGTTCTTTAGTTGTTCTAATTTTTCGAGAAACCCCCCGAGCCCATCGCGGGCCTTGGCATTATGATAACACCATAAGGGAGACTCAGCTCTGCCTCTGCAGAGGCGCCCACTGCGGGGCTCAAACAGGACTAGGCTCCGCCTCTGCAGAATCGAGCCTCCCTCGGGGGCTAGAAGGGGGGACTCCCCCTAAGTCCCACGCACCATTTTTTAGTCGTTTTTTGAAAAAATTTCTACGCCTAACTCTCCAGCGTGCTCTGACAAATCGGTTGTAAAAAACCTAAGGACCAAAAGTCTGTCTCAAGGCCAAAAGGCCGGTCGAGTAACAAGACGGCCTACGCCTCCGGGCTACGGCACTCCCTCACCACCTTTCGCCCAAGGGGCAGCTTAGTCTCTGAGGAAGTTTTTTGCAAGAGATTTGTTCAGAGACGAGACAGAGGGCAGAGGCTCGGAAATACAATAAAACAATTAAGAAGCACAAGTACTTTAAAAAGGCCTCGACGGCCACTAGCGTTACGATACAAAAATAATCCCTAATCTATTTACATGGCCTCTTGGGCCTAGGTTAAGGCTCAGGGTCTCTAGCATCAGCGGACGGCATGGGAGGGACCACCTCCTCTTCGAACAGCTTGGCCAGCGCCGTGCCAGGGCCCTCAGCCACCTCCAGCAGCTTCGAGACCTCCTTATCAGCCTCCTCGTCATCCTCGACCAGGACGTAGCCATCACTGATGGCCTCGAGGTCGACGCCAGCATAGTGCGAGGCGATGACGGCCAGGGCGCGCTTGACACCCATATGCAGCGCCCCTCGGAGTCGCTCGCGCACTTGGCCGCTCAATGCGATCAAGCGGCTCCCAAGGGAGCTGCCCGACTGGACTCCCTCAACCTCCAGGGCCTCACAGGCGGTACGGGCGGCGCTCTGCAGCGCGTTGTGCTCCTCGATCTCGGCATCGAGCACCGCCTGTACCGTGACAGAAGCCTCAGCGACCCGGGAGACCTCCTTCTCCAACCCTATGCCAAGACAAGTAGGATGGGGTTAAGCGCAAAGGGAAATAAGCCGAACAAGGGCTAAGGCCTCCGGGACTCACCCCCGGCTTTCTCTTCCTAGTGCTGGGCCTCGACCAGAGAGGCCTCGGCTCTCTCCTTCAGGAGCTGGACCTCGACCCGAGAGGCCTTGGCCACCCTGGAAGCCTCCTTCTCTAGCTCTGCATCACATCGGGGGTTAGGGGTCAAGCGCAAGAAAAATAAATAAAAACAAGGGGCGCGGCTCAACGGGACTCACCCTCAGCCTTCTCCTTCAGAGCTAGGGCCTCGACCCGAGAGGTCTCGGCCACCTTGAGCGCCTCTACCAGGGCGCCTTTCGTCAGCAGGTGCGCACCCTGCTCCATCCCCAGCTGCCCAGCGATGGCCTTGGTAGAGGCCTTCGCTTCTTCAGCCTGGGACCTGAAGGTGTCCCGCTCGCTGGCCGCCCGGGTCAGCTCCTCCTCTAGCTCCTTGATCCGTGCCGCCAGAGGGGTGGCCTGCTCCCGAACCATGGCCGCCTCAACCTTTGCATCAGCACAGCAAAGGCGGAGGTCCTCCACCTCCGCGCCCCACGCCAATAGAAGCTCGTTGGCGCCGTCAAGCAGGTCCTTCTGCCACTGGAGCTGGTCCAGACGTCCCTCTCCTACCGGAGGAAGATCGACTTCCTAAGGGACCGGGCCTCGAGCTCCTGGACAGGCAGAACAGGGGTCATGCACTGCAAGAAAATACAGAAAAAGACGACACCACACGAGAAAGGAAAGCGCGCACCTAGGCAACACCAGACAGATTATCGGCCATGTCGGACAACGCTGCCCACAGCGACTGCTCCGCCAGACGGCGGTATTGCTCGAAAGTGTCCCAGTGCCCCCCCTCAGTCGCGTCCTCGAGGGCAAACAGAGGCTCCTCCTCAGGGTCATCCTGGCTCCGCCACAAGACACGCGGGTGATCCCACCCGCGGGGCTCGGGTCATACCCACATGAGGGTCGAGCTTCCCTCGCCAGAGGTCAGAGCAGGCTGCTCCATGGTGCTGGCCACCTCGGCATCCACCCCCTCCTTCCCCCGGGAAGTGTCATCGGAGGAGATCGAATGGACCTCCGCTTCCCGGGCGCTCTCCTGTGGCGGCGGTGGGCCCTAGATCGGGGGTAGTATTGAAGCTTGCCCCGCCTCCGTCTCCACTTCCTGGGCCACCGGCTTCGCCGCGCTCATGCCGGCCCCTGCCGCCCTGGCCTCAGTGGTCCTAGGGGCTTCGGCCTCCGCCACCGTGGCCTCGGTGGTCCTGGGCACCCCCGCCTCCGTCGCCTCGGCCTCGGAGGTCCGGGGGGCCTCGGCCTCGGTGGCCTCAGCGACTGAAGGCGCCTCGGCTCTAGCCGACTCGCGGGCCTCGGCCTCGCGAGGCGTAGGCTCCTCCTCCTCCGCTTGCTCCATGGCTGCCTCGGCCGCCTCTTCTTAGAGTGACTTTTAGTGAGTTGACAGGGTAGCCTACTCCGCCATATTTGCATGTCCTAGGTCCTTCTATAGTTGCACCTATTACCAGGACTATAGAGACGCTTCCTTCCTTAGTGTCATCATCAGAGCCGGCTGCCCCAGTCATACCTACACAGTCTACAACAGCTCTAGTTGTTGATCCGACCTAGACCGCTTCAGCGTTGCTTCCAGCTACAGAGGGTCAGACTGCCCAGAGCTTTGGTTCAGATAATGATGGCACTCAGTTCTAGCTTGCTCCTCGTACCTCAGCACCTGACTCATCCATTGCAGCCCCGCCGACCGACCCTTAGGTTTTGGTGTTTAACGCCAAAGGGGAAGAGGGATCGAGTATGTTAGTCTTAGGGGGAGCGACATATCTAGGGGGAGCTTAGTTTATCTATTAGATTATCTATTACATTTGGAGTTTTATGTGTGATACACTATTATGCATTCGTGTGTTTACTTATATGCATCAAACTATATCTATATGATAGTGATATCTATGTGATCGTGATATTTGACATGTGTGCTCTCTATTTTGAATCTTGTATATGTCATATCACTTGTGTTATGCTCATTTGCTTTGCTTCCACGTTTTACTCCGATGCAAATGAGCTTTATTACTTGTACTCATGCTTATTTCATATCTTTTGAGTACATCATGTTAGCTTGGGTCATATAAGCTTGCCTAACTCTTTTGTTCTTATTGTCAAAAGCTTATATGAACCAAGCATGTTAAAAACCTCAACTCTTTCACATAATCGAGGTGGTATTGTCATCAATCACCAAAAAGGGGAGATTGAAAGCATTAGGCCCCTAGTTGGGTTTTGATGATTAATGACAATACGTGATTACTATGACTAATGTGTGTTTTGCAGAGGCAATTAAGTTAGGTTATGGTAATGGAGATCGATTGGGCTATCATGGTGGTCATGCCCCTACGATGGAAATCGTTTTGGTTTTCAAAGGATGGACGACAAGGTTAAGGATGGACTAGTTCTAAGTGTTGATTGGAGTTGAAGAGACACTTAGAGTAGGTTAGGACTTTGTTTTTCCTTTGGTCGTACTATTAAGGAGGGTATAGACAGGTAGCTTGACCTAGGTGAGTCTAGTGGGTTAGGTGTGGTGCACACTTGCTAAACCTAGCACTAGGTAGCTCCTAAAAACCCTTAGATCCATTAGAGCAAACTTCATTCATGTATGATCGAAAGTTGAAAGTGAATGGAGGGTCAAATGCTGACCGGACGCTGGCTTTGGTGTGACCAGACGCTGGCGCAGAGTCCGGTCAGTTCATTTGATCAAGGTGAAGTCATCTGGAAGTGACCGGACGCTGAGAGGTGAAGTGACCGGATGCTGAGGGCCAGCGTCCGGTCGACTCCAGTAAGGTTCCAGAGAGACAAAATCACGACCGGACGTGTTTGGTCAGTGCTGACCGAACGGTTTCCAGTGGCCAGTCACCATTTGATCACTGGAATTCGGGGTGAACTAACCGGA
Source organism: Miscanthus floridulus (assembly GCF_019320115.1). Taxonomy (NCBI): domain Eukaryota; kingdom Viridiplantae; phylum Streptophyta; class Magnoliopsida; order Poales; family Poaceae; genus Miscanthus; species Miscanthus floridulus. The sequence goes on from NC_089596.1 coordinate 14,720,982, forward strand.
GCGTCCAATCAACATGACCAGAGCATCCGGTCACCCCGCAGAGGCACCTAACGGTTCATTTTTCAACTCATGTTATAAATACTCCCTCCATTCGTGTGTGGGGTACTTTTGCTCATTCCAACAGTTGAGAAACATCTTTGAGAGTGTCAAGAAGAGCAAGGTCCTAGTGAGGTGAATGAGATTTGAGAATCCCAAAGAGAGCCCTCATTAGTGAGATCAAGAGTAGCAAAGTGTGCATCCACCCTTCTCATTAGGCTTGTCGTGGTTAAGTGAGAGTTCGTGCTTGTTACTCTTGGTGATCGCCATCACCTAGATGGCTTGGTGGTGATTGGGAGCTTGGTGATCATCCGGCGGTGCTTGTGGATGACCCAACTCAAGTTGTAAGCGGTTGTGGATGATTCACCGCGACGGAGTGTCAAAGAATCAACCCGTAGAGAGCACTTGATCCTTGCGCGGATCAAGAGGGAGCTACACCCTTGCGCGGGTGCTCCAATGAGGACTAGTGGGGAGTGGTGACTCTCCGATATCTCGGCAAAACATCGCCGCGTTCCTCTTTCTCTCTTTACTTTGAGCATTTACTTTGAGCAATTCAATACTTGTCTTTATATTCATAGAATTGCTATGCTAGAGTAGGATTAGAACTTACGTTGCAAGACTTTTTGTGCGGTAGAACATTAGAAACACTTTCTAGGCACAAGGGGTTAATTGGGCTAACCGTAGGATTTAATTATTGCAAAGAAATTTAGAATTAGCCCAATTCACCTCTCCTCTTAGGCATCTTGATCCTTTCAATGAGCTACATTCGTCCAAGCAGTAAGGTGACATTACGCTGAAAGAACATGTTGCAAGCGTACGTTTTGAGTGTTTCAGTTGTTTCAAAGGTATGTTGTAAGGGTTTTGTATGGATGTTACAAAAGTTGATTGGGATGTTGCATATGTTCCAATGGTTATACACTTATGTTGCAAATGTTTGTTTCCAATGTTTCATTTGTTTTTTTAGATGTACATTGCAAGTATGTTTATCTGGAAGTTGCATATATTTTACACATATGTTGTAACTGTTTTATTTGGATGTTGGGTATGTGTTGCAATGGTTCTCAAGTGTTTCATGTGTTTTTTAGCAAGTGTATCAGACACATGTTTCAAATGTTTCATCTATCTTCGGACGTTTGTTGCAAATGTTTCATCTAGCTATTTCAAAAGTAGATTGGGTGTTGCACATGTCGCAATTACTCCGATGGCTGGCGGACAGTGGCCTGCCATAGGGCTTTAGCTCCTACCTCGTGCCTTCCTCGCGCGGCGCGCCTCACCCTCTCCTTTCCCTCCCCTTCCTTCCCTCCATCACGCCGCAGCAATTCGAGCTCGACAGGAAACCCTACCCGACGAGTACACAAACGCCCGTGGAGGTGGTGGCCTTGGGTGGGCCAACGGTGGCATGATGCTCACGTGGTGGCCTGGAGCAAGCTGAGGTCCGCACCGTCCGCTCGTTACGTGCGAGAAATAAGCAGCCATGCACGGGCATCCGTTTGGACGTCCAGACGCTAGAACACCCAAAATGTTAATACTATTTACTATAAACTTGATCAAACTTTAGATAATCTAACCAACACGGATCTCGTAATTACATTCTTTTATGGATGCATGAAGTGCCTCTTTTGGAACGGATGAGAGTATATATAGTAAATAGCTCGATGGTCGCGTACACAAGTTACAAGTTATTATTAGTTAATTAACGGCTTAACGATTTTCAACTTAGTATTTTCCTTTTGTAGGCGTCAAAACTTCAGAACGACCTAGAATTGGACTCTTTTTCTCTATGGAGCAAGTAAGAACTTCTCCTACAAGATGGTGACTGCCTCCGTAAATCGCTTTACAGAGGCGGGCTTTCTTAGGTGGTCCACCTCTAAAAATGGAGGTCATTTTCAGAGATAGACCCCTTATGAGGCCCGCCTGTGTTATCATGGCCGAGGCTTAGGTAAAGCCCATATCAAGCCACCTATGGACACACACTCTCTCTTCTCTCCCTGCATGTAGAGGCGGCGCATGGTCGTTGGCCGCGCATGCACGCAGGGGCAAGCGGAACCCCCTCCGGTGGCACGACGCCCTCTTTCCTTCATCCGGCGGTGCAGTGCACATGGCGCCCTCTCTCTCCTCCCTCTAGCGGCACGCGCGGGGGCGCAGGTTGAGCGGAGCCCCCTCCGGCAGCGCACGTGTGAGGCGCGGTGCATGTGGCTCCCCCCTCTCCTCCCTCCAGCAGTGTGCACGTGGTGGAGCCACATACGACGGCAGCGGCGCGCGCGGGGAGGCCTCTCTCGGTGGTGGCAGGACACGCGAGGAGCCAGATCCACCGGCGGGGTGTGCGGGGAGGCCTTTCTCGGTGGTGGCGACGCCCGGAGGAGCCAGATCCGGTTGCGGCATGCACGGGGGGCTGCGACGGGGGTGGAGCCACGTGAAGCAGGCGGGCTCGACAGTGGGTTCCGAAACAGGCTCACCGGCGGGCTTTCGCTTTCACTAGTAGAGAACAGACCTTTCATCCAAGGTCAAAATGGGCTCTAGTCCCGGCATTTTTTGCGCCCGGGACTAGAGAGACCTTTAGTCCCGGTTGGTGTCTCCAACCGGGACTAAAGGTCCCTGCCCAACGGCTACTGCGCTCGGCACAGTGGCAGGGGACCTTTAGTCCCGGTTGGAGACACCAACCGGGACTAAAGGTGGACCTTTACTCCTGGTTGGAGCCACCAACCGGGACTAAAAGTCCCTAACCTTTAGTCCCGGTTGGTAACACCAACCGGGACTAAAGGTAGACCCTTTAGTCCCGGTTGGTAATACCAACCGGGACTAAAGGTCCCCCGATGGGTTAGTTCAAAAGGGAAGCATCCCATCCTTTGTCAAATGTGTTGTGTAGGTGGGGTGGTAAGCTACGCGCGAGGCAATGCATGAGGTCTTGGGTTCGAATCTCACGGGACGCAGTGGTGGGAGGGATTATTTTTTTTAAAGCTGGGAGGACCTTTAGTCCCGGTTGGTGTTACCCACCGGGACTAAAAGTCCCCCTTTAATTCCGGTTCCTGACCCGGGACTAAAGGGGGTCCTTTAGTTCCGGATGCTTGCTTCCGGATGGGGAACCGGGACTAGAGGGGGTTCCCCACCGGGAGTAAAGCTTTGTTCTGTACCATTTTAAATTTTTGTATAATCAATTTTCGCAGGCTGGCACAGGAACACCTAGAAAAGAAGTGATTAACGCAATTGATTTGGTGCAGGCGGACGTGATGTGCGCCTCGGATAACGAAAACACCCGCTTACGATAAAATTACTGTAGTAGTGGTACCAAAAGCGTGCCGCGATCGTGTTTGTTTGCACAAAACTTGCATATACATGCACGCACGCACGCCATCTCGATCGATCGTAGATCTAGCCAGCTACTACTAGCGGACAACAGCAGTACCTACCGACTACCGTGTGCACAGTGCACACACTAGCTAGCATGAAAGCTACAAGGGTCCTTTCAGCACTTTACCACGGTAAAGGGCAGGGCCTCTTTGACCCAGTGACTGTCAGCCTATTCGGCAAGCCATAAATGATCGTGGATTATTTACTGCTGGCTGATTTGGTGTGAGAGAAAAATATTATTTTAATTTATAATCTACGATCGTATACGAGCAAGCGAACATGTTGTGTGTGTATATCAGTATATATGTACCACCACTGTTCAGTCATTGATTAAGCTAACTTTCTTTATATAAAAATGAGTATCAATATTTATATAACACAAAATAAGTATACATGCAATTCAAAATAAATTTTATGACCAATCGAATGTCACATATTTGATACTTCTTCCATTCCAAAAAGAATGCAATTCTAAATTAATGCTAAGCTAAAAGATTTAAAGGTAGTCAAATGTATAAAAAATATTTATATTTATTATTACTAAATAAGTATTATTAGAGTCGTCATAAAAAAATTCATAGCATATCTATTTAGACAAATACATATTAAAAATATTTTATATAAACTTTAGTTAAAATTTAGTTTAACTTTAATCAGGTGAGTGATAACTTGTACAAAGCAATCACGCTTGCACGCCGGCCTCTTCCCCTATGCAACATGGTAGTACTACCTTCGTCCCATAAAAGATGTAATTGTGGAATAGTGTCCGGTCAATCTATCTTTAAATTTTACTAAAACTATATAAACGATATTAATGCTTATCGTACTAATATAAGTACTAAAAAGAATGCAAATCTGTGCATTTAGTTTCGTAATTAGTCTATATTTAATACTCTACGCATGCGTCCAAACATCCGATGTGATAGGAGCTAAACTTTAGCAACAGTAACCAAACACCCCCTAAAGTGTCTAGAATTTGACCAAACATATAGATTAAAAAATATTAATATTTATGATGTCAAATAAGTATATTTTGTGAATGGGCCTATGGTCCAGTGGTAGGGCTATCAAATGAGACGCAACTAGAGGCTAGAGAGCCTCTCAATCTCTTCTTTTGCGTGTGTACGGACACCCCGCGTGTGTGCATGTGGATTGTGTGGGTTTTGTGCGTCCAAGTTGTACCTGATAAAAAAATAAGTATATTGTGAAATATGTTTCATAACCAATCTAATGGTACCTATTTAGTATGATAGATATAAGTAATTTTTATATAAATTTGATCAAACTTAACAAATTTCTGTTTTTAAAGGAAAAGGGTATACAATTGTATTTGTATATGAAATATATTTTTATAATAATATATCTATTTAAACTAAAGTCTTAAATGTCGATTATAGTAGTTTCTATACACTCAGTCTAACTATAGTTATCATCTGACATCTCAAGTCTCACCGAATCTCATTTGTATTATTGGTAACTGCATGCACGTGTGACGGAGGTGAACCACCTGAAACCTGGTGACGCCGCATGGCGTCATCACGAATGCATGCACACGAGCGGGCCTATGGGCCGCTATGGCTAGCTATAGCGACCTTTTGGCTGCTGTGCCGACAAAATGCTACCGGGTGAAAGAGAAGATGCCGGCCTGGCCACCTGCAAGTTGCCGTTGCCACCCAGGTAATAAAGCGACGCGAGTACCAATGGGATAGACGGCGGGTACGCGCGCGACGGCGACTTGCCGGCGCTGCCAGCAGTGCCATGCCATGCCGCGCGCTCGGCCGGCCACGTGCTGTTGGACAGCGACGGCGGAGGACGTCGGGCCGCCGGGGACAGCCGGATAGCTCCGGCCGGCCGCAGCTTGCGGAGCGCCGGACGAGCGCGCGCGCGCGGCGACGACGTCCGGCCTACCGCCAGGCCGCCTGCTAGCGTGACAGTGCCTGCTCGGAGCCATGCATGATGATGTGTCGGCGCGCGGTGTGCGTTCGTTCGTGCGCGTTCGCGCGGTCTGTGGTCGCCCGCCGAAACCGGGGGCTATACCTCTCGATGGGATATGGATCGGGTCGGTCGATCGTTCGTCTCCAGATATCGCGCGCGCGCGAGCGGCAGGCAGCTGAGACGTCCTTGTGAGTGCTGCATGCAGATGCGACTTTGGTGGTGGTCTGCTGGTCACCACGGCCACACACGGCCTCGATCATCGATCAATCTCCTTTCTTTGCACTGCATGCGTCGGCATCCATGCATGCCCTACCGTGAATGGACTAGCTAGTGCCGTGCATGTACCCGGCCGGGGGCCGGCCCCTGTCATTGGCCGACGACGAGGCGACGACGACGAGTACACGTACGTACGTGCGTGGTCCAGTTGCACCCGCCCGGGGGCCGTAACCTCAACCACCGTGCTAGCTCTCTCCATCGCTCTACGCATACATATACACGAGGTACTATGTATACATATACGTTCCAACAACCGCCGCGACCGACACGCGTATAGATATGGGCGCCGGCCGTGTGGCCTAGCTCTCGGCGGCCCCGGCCAGCCGTACATACACACTCCATAATCGAAGCACGTCACAAGTGGTGTGCGTGTGCACGCGCAGCACACGTACGTACTGCCCCCCACATTGTACATACATACATATACGTACACGTGTGGTGTGAAACCGTGGTGTGAAACCGTGCTGTATTTTGGGCCATATGCATGTTCAACCAATCCATCGATCGAGCTGCCTTGTGCAACGGTTGTTATCTTATTCGTCTCTTCTCTTCTTAATGAAAAACAGGTGCAAACCCGCTCGCGAAAAAACAGGTGTTATCTTATTCGTCTCACTTGGTACACTACTATAGAAATGATTTTTATGATAACGTCTCATTTCCAAGAGTGCATCATATAGTAAACTATATTCAATTTTTTATTGTGCCATAGATTTCAAATCACGGCTAGAAATCGATTTTTATGAGCATTTGACCTAGTAAAACCATCCATGAAAATCTACCTATTTTCTGGGGTGGTTGACATAAAATAATCGTCCCTAGAAATTACATCTTTTGGGGCAGTTTCTTTAGCCAACAACCCGTGAAAATGAGTGCATTTTTAAAGTGCTGTGAAGCAATTATGTTTTTCAAATGAAGTCAGATGACAACAAAATGAATGTCAAAATTGAAGTGCTCGACAAGATCTACAGCTTGTAGTTGATGACTTTTCATTTTGTGATTGTTTAGAGTCCTAAATATATGTTTTAAGATCTCGAAATTTGAAAGTTCTAATTTTTAAATGATCTCAGATAATACCAAAGTTGTAGTACTCACATGGTCTAAAACTTTGTAGTTCAAACCTGTTTTATTTAAGATCATTAGGGGCCAAAATGTTGAATATGAGTTTTATAAAAAAATAATACAAAAGAATAGCATCCTATACTTAGTCATCAATGCAAAGTTACAGGTGACACTTGATCGTGTGGTGGCCACTTGGACAAAAGTTACTTGTGACTTTTAAAAGATAATTTTTGGGGACAGTTCAATAAGTCAACCATCCCTAAAACTTATTTTTGGAGATGGTGGACTTAATAAAACCGGTCCTAAAAGTTATTTTTAGAGGTTGTTTCAAAACCATCTCCATTTAAATGTCTCATGCATTTTTGCAATTGGTGTGATATAGTAATGTTTTTTTAAAACCGTCCGTGAAAATCAATTTTAAACGTATGCAAAAATCGTTTCCGTTATAGTACGTGGTACGTACGTTCTAAGAAGATCAAGGACCACAATGTACATGTACAACAACTTTGCACTATGCATCTTTTCAAAGTGCACGTCAAGTCTCCACACGACTATTGGAGTTGTTGTTTGCATGGAGACGAATCTTACCAGTAAAGCATTAAGTATGCATGCATGCATCGTCCTGCATGGTCCATATATATACTCTCCATATATGGTACGTATTATTCCAGTGAATTCATTTTGAGATTCCGCACTGATTTGTGTATGGCATAGGGCGGTGTAGCCAGCTAGTCAAGTGCTCGCTAGCTTTGCATCCCCCTATCTTTATCGACAAGGAACAAAGAGAGGCCATTAATCCTCCGTTAAGCAATTATGTATCCATAGACATTATCACTGCCGGTTCTGACAAAACCATGCATCAATGAAAACCATGTTGCGAAAACGAAATCTATAATAGTGTAGTCCCTAATGATATGATGGAAGAATGTAATATATCCCAAATATAAGTCTATTTCACCTAGTTGTTGGTCAAGCTTATTTTAGCTTTGACTATACATACATAAAAGAATGTTAGTACTACATATATCTATCATAAAAAACTACATTTATAATATATGGTGTTTTTGTTTAAAAACGATGTGTATATTTCCACACATGCATGTTGTTAGTCAAAAAGGAAGTATTTCTATTCAAGACCATGTTGATGTAAATTCTCAAAAAATACCATGTTGATGTAAATTCTCAAAAAAGAATGTTGATGTCCTCTTAGACACATCGTTTAGATAATCAGACGTGGTGTTATTTCCAGAGTTGCTGAAAAGGTACAGTCCCAGACAACCTTTTGTGCAGAGATAATGTCACTGGATATGATCACTCAAAGATGTAGTCCAGGACGCAGAGGGCCCTATATAGAAACATAAGTAACTAATTTGACATGATGCAAAGCAAGCAACTGAATAAAGCAGGAGGGAATGTGTGCGTGCATGTAGTTACATGTGCAAGTGTGTAAAGCTAGCTCTAGCGCCCCCCACGATTTGTCCCTTATCCAACGTTTCTAGCTATAGGCTCATATGCTCAATGCGATGATACTATCACACCAGCAACAGCAAGCACCCGGCAGCCTAGCCTTTTGCACCGTCAGTGCAGCGTGTGCCATGCCATATATTCTCTTGTTCCATCACTGCAAAGGCCCCCCTCCTGCGCCCAACAAAGTTGCTGAATTATATCGTCCATAGATCAGGCTCTTGCTTGCAGCTATGTTATTAGTTCTTGACATGATGCATCCTCGATCTATAGATAGATCACTGAAATCTTATGATTGGTTGCTATCTATCCTCTTGACATATTGTTCCTAACTTAGAACCAGACTGGACGGACTAGTATATATTCACGATTGCGATGCGACGAATTTGATCTCTTGGCATTTTGATTGAATTGAATCATGGAATTCCTGGAGCTAGCTAGCAGGCACTCTCATCCAATCGCCGCCACTTTATTATGGGCACAACTAGTTTGATGACTTCAATATAAAAAAATACTAGTTTGATGTGGCTCTTATATATCTTATTCATCAGAAACCTCAATTTCCCAGCCAATTTGAGCAGAGCAGACAACAGAGAGAACATGATGTACATGTTATTGTGGCTATCCATGCATGCTATCGGAAATAGGAGAGGGTTGACTTCACCGTCAATGGAAACGGTTTGCACCAAAATTTGGAAAAATAGTCGCAGGGACTCGAAAGCTCCCAAGATCATGTCATCAAGGAATCAATTGCGTGCAGATCGGAACCAGCTGATTCGAATGCAGCACTGGAATTGGCTTTCTTCAGGTGGCGCCAACAGATAATGACAAATGATACGATCGGTGTCAGGACAAAGCATGTTGGACTCTACAAAAAGAGAAATATTAGAGTCTAATTTATCTTAAATTAGAAATGTTTCCCCTTAGGGCCAAAGATTGTGATAAGTCGTGCTTAGATAGGAGTCAAGCGTAGGACCCGGGTATAAATATCAAACCCCAGCTATTGTAAAAAACACACAATCAATCAAATACAAGTTATTTACTTTTTTCGGCTCCGACCACCCCTTAGGAGTAGGAGTAGAGTAGATCTCGGCGAGTTCTTCAGTAAGTATGGCTGCATCGATCCGGTCGACCTCTACTGCTTCTCTGTAAGTACCGTCATGGCTTATATCTCTCTTCGTACGGCCGCATCGATCTGGTCGACCTCTACTGTGACTTTGGTATAAGTTAGTTATCGACTCTTGTCTAGTTCAAGTAAGGCTGCATCGATCCGGTCGACCTCCACTGCTCGAACTAGATTAAGGTCAAGTTATCGACTCTATCTAAGGGTGGCGTTCGTTCGAATAGATTCATTAAGTTACCGATATTGCTTATTGCTTCCATTATTTATTTAATTACAGTAATATCACTTTGTCCGATTAGGATTGATCTAGATCGGTCTTATATCTTTTTAACCCATCATTTGTTAATCTAAATTTAATCTAATCTGCACTTTAAACGATGAGTTATGTTTTATCGGCTGTTTTATATCAATCTTAATCGTGCATAACATGCAGTTAAGGCGTGTCTGATTTTGAGTAGATCTATTGGCTAGTGAAAACCGTTCCATGGCCCTTTATCACGGCCTGTGTGATTCTGCCTCACACCCTACTGTTAGCACCGTAGAGTGGGGATCATTATTTGGTAGATCCGTTCCTGAGAGGGCATGACCTTAACTGTGCGCTATGCCTGAATCGGCTATTTTAGCCGATATCAAGCGCTTTCACGAACAGTTCACATCAAGAGATTATTGAAGTAGAGATAGGTTGAAAGATGTGTTAACCCCAGGATCTTATTATTGTATTACTGCCTGCATGATTCTGCCTCATGCCTCACTGATATTAGTAATAAGTTAGGGTCGTCAAGTCTATTGTTGTTTCTACGGTCTGCATGATTCTACCTCATGCCCTATTAGTCATAACAATAGATGAGATCTAATATGTTCATTAGATTTATCTTTATTAAATAGTTAAATGATGATGAGCTATTTCATTTATACAAAAGAGGTTCGGTTACTTTTAGTCATTGGCTTAGCATGAACTAATTATTGTTGACATCTTATTGCCATTGACTAATATTTGTCTAAATAATGATATTCATCCTGAACGATAACCGATTCCTCTTACACAACTCCATGAGCTTTAATTGATTCATTCTTATGAATATGCTGGAATCGACTATTTAGTAGATCTCCTTTTATATCGGCTCTCAGAGCCGCATAGTCGGGACTGTTTGGCAACACCGGCACGTTCCGTCCTAAATTATTGATAAACTTTCTCTCCTTATCAATTGTAGGGTCAAATTGACTGGCACGTCTTGGGAGGAGTGCGTAGGATTGACCATCCATGCGCTAAAGCTAGGCGGATCTCCAGCTCCATCGAGCGGACCCTTTTGGCTTTCTCGTGTGCCCTCAGCACGGTACGAAATTCTGTGTCGACATATGTTTCTGGCACGCCTAGTGGAACCCCATAATCGTCATGGCGGTTCACACCAACAACGACATCCTTATGGTACATTATGAAGATCTACCTAATGGAGATAAAGATGTCATCGGCAAAGCTACAGAAGAATTTCAAAGCAAATGTTTGTTGTCCTACACCAAAACACGTGACAACATAATTGTTCAGAAATTTCCACTACCAAGAGTTCTATTACATGGGCAGATAGATACAACTGAAGCTGAAGACATGCGTTTCTTTACGGAAGTTATAGACAAATCTGTTCGTGATGCCATATCAAGCCATAATGAAGCTTTCTTAAACACATTCCACAACGCCATAAAAGAGGCGATTCATGGGTTTCCGATTGGTTAAGTTGGGCTGGCTTATTACAACATTACAGATCCGTCGACCCAAGGAACTAATCAAGTCGGTACTAGCCATTAAGAAGCAGCACTAGCTGGTAATGGTGATGTCCAGGTAGTTCAGGGTTCATCTGAACAAGCTCAAGATACTACTACGAATCAAATACAGTATAATCCTGGACCGTCAGTACAACATGTGCAATAGCCGGCGGGACATGGTCAGAACTAGGGGATCAATTTTGGCACATCAGGCCACATACCGTCGTCGGCTCAAAAAATAGCACCCTCAATTCAAAGGATCCATAGAGATATAGATCCTTATGTCTATAATCAGAGACTTCATGCAGCAAACCAGCAAAGGACCCAGCAGATAGAGATTCCACAAGGGTATCACTATGACATAGATTATAACACCCTTCACATGATTCCAAATCCAGGATACCAAGGCACACGGGATTTCAATCCATAGATGGGTCAGCAGGTGTAGAGAAATCCAAATTCAAATGCTGATGGGTTACTACTGAAGGTGACCGAGATGATGAAGAATCAGTTCGGTCTAAAGCCAAGAGGGCTGACCTTCTCGTACAAATGCTCATATCCAGAATGGTATAATTTGGTCGCTCTTCCCACAAATTACAGGCTCCCAGAGTTCACTAAGTTCACTGGCCAAGACAGTACAAGCATGATAGAACATGTCAGTCGATATCTTACACAATTGGGTGAAGCATCAGTTGAGGATGCCCATCGAGTTTGTTTCTTCTCCTTATCCCTGTCAGGGCCAGCCTTTACTTAGTTTTCATCACTACCAGTCAATTCCATTGCCAATTGGGCTGACCTAGAGAAGAAGTTTCATACAAATTTTTACACTAGGACTAGAGAAAAGAAGATTATCGATCTGATAACTATAAGGCAGAAGACTAATGAATCGAGCATTGAGTTTCTTTAGAGGTTCTGAGAGACTAGGAACTTGTGCTTCTCATTAAACTTAGCTGATGATCAACTAGCTGCGTTAGTTGTTCAAGGAATGCTGCCAATGTGGAAAGAAAAGCTGTTGGGACAAGAATTTGACAACTTGGGTCAATTGGCTCAATGAGTGGCAGCGTTCAATAGCCAATTCCAGAGTATGCGCAGAGATACCCGATTCTAGAAGAGTACCACAGTGGCCAAAGCTTATAATCCATACTTAGTTGATGACGGCTACGAAGATGAAGAAGAGGTTGCTGCGGCTGAATGGAATTAGGGCAAAAAGACCGTAATGGTGTCAAATCCTTGGGGAAGAGGAGTTGAGGAGAGCTATGACTTTGATGTCACTAAATCAGACAAGCTCTTCGATTTCTTGCTTGAGATGAGACAAATCAAGTTGTCCAATAATCATGTTATGTTGCCCCCAGATCAGTTGAAGAATAAGTAGTTCTGCAAGTTCCATAACGCTACTTCTCATTTTACTAATGAATGTAGAATTTTCCGGCAGCATATACAGAGGGCTATTCAACAAGGAAGGTTCAAATTTGATATGCCTCAGAAAATGAAAGTTGATGATAATCATTTCCTAGGAGATCAAAACATGGTTGATGCTGGGCTACTCAAAGGAAAGACTAAGGTCCTAACGTCAGCCAAATCAAGAAAAGCTGGAACAGTCGATCCCAAGATGCAAATATTGGCTGACGAGTACAGAGAGATTAGAAGACGTCGCGCTAAGCAAAAGAGTCGATATGGGCATGGGGAAACATCAAAAGATGGGGCGACAAAGCCGCGAGTTACATCTCGGATCCTATTGAATAAGTGGCAGCGGCAGAAGGAAAAGGATTATCAGCGTTGGTTAAAGGATCAAGAATACCAGCGTCAACTAGAAAAAGAGAGGTACAAAAGGAAACAAACCGACTCACATTAGAATTGTATTTTCTTCAGATATTGCTGGAATGAAGGTTTGAAGTTGCCTACCAGACATGACTGTCTAGAATATAACAATCAATATTGGGAGTTTAGGCAATCTCAAACCAACCACCAGTCTATCCATGCTCAAGATGCATATCATCATAATAACATGGATCGACGCTTAAAAAATAGAAGTGTTCATAATCGGCTGGGAAAAAGAGTGGTTGATCAAGACTAGGCTGATTATGAAGAAGAGGGCAACGAGAGAAAATATGTTTGGCAGGAAGGCTAATGGTGTCCAGGAGGTTTGACAAGAAGCCAGAAGAGAAGGGTGCAATGCTTAAGGAATAAAGAGTTGGAACAGGCTCAGGCATCCGGTGAACCTCAATTATGGCGTTCTAAGCAAACAGCCGATAGAAAGCAACCATCGGCTAACATCCAAATAGCTTTTCTGTTGCCATCAGAATGCAAAGTTCTGGCAGATCAAGAAGTTTATTCAGATTTTAATGAATCGGAGTATGAGGAGAATTCGAATGCTTTTCCGGCAAGTTATGGGAAGGAGGCTTCATTAGAGTCAATGGTGAAAGCCAACAGCCGATCCAAGCAGTCGGCTTTAAAAATTTGTCTTAATGGATAATCCAATAGATGGTACAGATGGTAAACTAGGACATGGCTTCACGTCGGCCGATGAATTAGAAGAAGTAGATATTGGTTCTGGAGATAGACTTAGGCCGACGTACGTAAGTGCTAAGTTGGATCCGGAGTATAAGCGAGAATTAGTTGATTTATTAAAGAAATTTAAAGACTGCTTTGCTTGGGAATACTATGAGATGCCTGGTCTAGACCGGCCAGTTGTTGAACATCGGCTGCCAATCAAACCTAGATATCGGCCGTTTAAACAAGCTCCAAGGACATTCAATCCGAACATGCTCAATGATATAAAAAAGGAGACTGAAAGGTTACTGGAAGCAAAATTTATCCGATCGTGCCGATATGCAGAGTGGATATCGAATGTTGTCCCTACATATAAGAAGAATAGAAAATTAAGAGTTTGCATCGATTTTAGGGATCTGAACAAAGCCACACCCATAGATGGTTATCCGATGCCGATAGCTGATATGTTAGTAGATGCAGTAGCTGGGCACAAGGTTATTAGCTTCATGGACGGCAATGCAGGATACAACCAAATTTTTATGGCTGAGTAAGACATAGCAAAGACCGCTTTCAGGTGCCCCAGCGTAATCAGTTTGTTCGAGTGGGTCGTGATGACCTTTGGTCTAAAGAATGTCGGTGCAACTTATCAAAGGGCGATGAATTATATTTTTCATAAGTTGATCGATAGGATTGTTGAAATCTACATCGATAATATGATGATAAAATCCAAAGGGTACAAAGCGCACCTAATTGATTTATGAGAGACTCTAGAATGCACAAGAAAACATGGTCTAAAGATGAATCCTAATAAGTATGCTTTTGGAGTATCAACTGAACAATTCTTAGGATTTATGGTCCACGAGAGAGGAATCGAGGTTGGTCAGAAAAGTGTAAAAGCAATTGATGAAGTAGTTCCCCCAACTACTAAAATAGAGTTGCAGTCTCTGCTTGGTAAAATCAATTTCATCAGAAGATTTATTTCAAATTTGTCAGAAAGGATCCTACCGTTTTCTCCCTTGTTGAAGTTAAAAATGATGAAGAATTCAAGTGGGGTGACATACAACAAAAGGCATTTGAAGAGATAAAAGAGTACATGAAGTGTCCATCTATGCTGGTCCCTCCTCAGCAAGGTAAGCCTTTTAAGTTATACATATCGACTGATGACAAGACAATTGGATCGGCCTTGATGTAAGAATTTGAAGGAAAAGATAGAGTTGTTTTCTATCTGAGTAGAAGACTACTGGATCCAGAGACAGTATATTCTCCCACCAAAAAGTTATGATTGTGCTTATATTTCTCTTGCACTAAGTTGCGATACTACTTATTATCGGCCGAGTGTACAGTTGTTTCCAAGGCGATGTGGTTAAGCATATGTTATCAATGCCAATACTGAATGGGAGAATGGGAAAGTGGATTCTCGCGTTATCGGAATTTGACTTGAAATACGAATCGGCTAAGGCAGTCAAGGGACAAATAATGGCTGATTTTGTCACCCAACATCATAAGCCATACATTGATTATATAGATCCGGTGCCTTGGATGTTGTTCTTTGATGGATCCTCATGCAAGCAAGGTGGTGGCATTAGCATCGTTATTATTTCGCCTCGGGGGACAAGTTTTGAGTTTGCTCTTTCGACTGGGCCAATGATCACCCACAACCAAGCGGAATATAAAGCTATTCTTAAGGGTCTTCAACTTGTTCATGAAGTAAAGGCCGAAGCAATCGAAATATTTAGAGATTCATAGTTAATTATTAATTAGTTGATCGGCCTATATGAGTGCAAAGAAGAAACACTGAAGAGGTATTATGATGAATGCCAAAGGTTGCTCAAAGAATTTCTTCATGTCTCTTTCCAACATATTCCGAGAGCACAAAACCAAGAAGCTAATCGTCTAGCTCAAAGTGTGTCAGGATATTAAGTGTTTCGAGAGGTCTTGAGTAGTGAAACCTCGAATGATGATTGGAGAGTTGAAATAGCCGATTACCTTAGAAATCCATCTCAGAAAGTTATAAGAAAGCTAAGATATAAATCGGCTAAATATGTTTTGTTAGATGATCAGTTATGTTATAAAATAGTCAATGGGGTGTTGCTCAAATGCTTAAATCAAGAAGATGCTAAGGTATTGATGGGTGAGGTACATGAAGGGATATGTGGAGCTCGTTAATCGGCTTATAAGATGAAATGAATTATTCGCAGAACTGGATATTTCTGGCCAACGATGTTGGAAGACTGTTTTGAATACTACAAGGGGTGTCAGGACTATCAACATTTTGGTAATGTCCAGAGATCGCCTGCGTCGGCCATGAATCCAATAATCAAGCCATGGTCGTTTCGAGGTTGGGGAATTGATTTAATTGGCCACATTTTTCCGCCCTCAAGCAAAGGACATAATTTCATACTGGTAGCAATATATTACTTCACTAAATGGGTTGAGACAATTCCTTTAAAGACGGTAACCACAAAGAACATGATTGATTTTGTTAGGGAGCACATTGTGTATCATTTTGGGATTCCTCAAACTATAACTACCGATCAAGGGACAATGTTCACATCAGAAGAATTCGAAGATTTTGCTGCCAGTACAGGAATCAAGCTACTAAATTCTTCTCCTTACTATGCTCAGGCTAATGGCCAAGTATAGGCGTCCAATCAGATTATGATTAAGCTGGTCAAGAAAAAGATTGAGGACAGCCAAGGAAGTGGCATTCAACGCTTAATGAGGCACTATGGGCTTATAGGATGGTCTGTCATGGATCAATTAAAACGTCGCCTTATGAACTTATGTATGGCCATAATGCAGTGCTTCCTTAGGAAATTCAGACTAGGTTGAGGCATGTTACATTGTAGAATGATTTGTCAGCTGAAGCCTACAAGAATCTTATGATAGACAACTTGGAGGACTTGAGTTACCTTCAACTGTGTGCTCTCGAAAATATCGAAGCCAATAAATTGAGGATTGCAAAATATTATAATAAAAAGGTTAAGGTTAAGCAATTTTCTAAGGGAGACTTGATCTGGAAAGTAAAATTGCCGATTGGGTCAAAGGACAGTAAATTCGGCAAATGGTCACCTAACTGGGAAGGATCTTATCGGATCAAATGTTGTGCGTCTGGTAATGCTTATATTTTGAAAACACTAAGAGGAGAGGAAGAATTTGGCCGAGCAATCAATAGGAAATATTTAAAGAAATATTACCCTAGCGTTTGGATTAATACTTAATAACCAATTTGTTCGATAGTCAGCTCTAATAGCCGATATCAGAAAGGTATCGCCTCTAGTGCAAACATAAACCCGAAGAGGTAAAACCGGTATGATGTGTATCGCCTATAGAAGCAAAGCAAACACGAACGAAGTGATGTGTATAATATGAAGTACGAAACCAAGAAAAATCACTCAAGATGAGGAAGCTGTTTGCTAAATATCACCTATTACAAGCTACAAGCCGAAAAACACTTTGCTTACTATATCATCGGCCAGGGTATTGAAGGCTACCGAGTTGGCGGCGCTAGAGAAATCCTCAACCAAACGCTCATGCTCCCTAAGGTGCGCCGCGTCTAGGAAACCGTGGGGAAGAAGATGAAGATTGTGGCCAGAACAGGCTTGTGCAGCAGCCAATGCCATGGTAGCACCATGACGAACGCCATGAAGAGCGACCTCCCTGACACGGTTCGGGATGTCATGCAAGCGAACCACCGAAACGGCGCCCCTGGCATTAACAAATCCCGCTGTATGATCCGCGGCTGATCGAAGGTTTTCCAACTGAGTAGTTAGATCTAAAAAGATTTAAGGAAAGAATGGTCAGAAATCTTGGGGAAAAAAATTAAGAAGACAGAAAAATTGTGGTGGATGTCTCACCCATGATTCTAGCTTCAGCTTTGGCCAACCTTTCCCCCACTGGGCTGGCCTCAAGGGATAATTGGCCTTGAATCATGACCAAAGTCGATTCTGTAAGGGAGAGGCAGCTGGTTAGATTCTGGTCAGTACGATCGATGGAGTCCAGCAGATCATCATTGTCGATCTGCCTCCTCGGGTAACGGGGGAGCTGGCGGTGAATTGGTGCTGAAGATGACCCCAAGGCTAAGTAGAGTTGGCCCTCTGCTCCAGAATGATGGGAGCATCCCAAGTTGCACCCTCTTGGCGATGAAGGTGCTGACACGATGATGTAGATCCGTTGAGGGACTCCTCGGCAGACTTCTTGCTGTTCTTCATGACCTCAAATCTATGGAAAAAGTAGGAACTATACTAAGGGCGCAGAATGTTTGAGACGAAGCGGGTTGTTTTTCGATCCACAGCCGTGGCCCGTATATATAGCCCGGGAAGGCGAGAAGATAGATTTTGCTAGGGGTGTGAAATTGAAATCATAAACGGAAATGGATCGACACTCCAAAAATTCAGGGGACGGATAATGAAGAGATAACAGATTCAAACTCATTGCTTTCCCAAATTACAAAATATCATGGGGTGGATACGAAGAATTTACATTGATCAGAGATCGACCCACCAAGGCTTCTTTGGATTGAAGGGAGTCCGGGTCCCCACAAGGCCGAAGGTCATCGTGAACCAAGTCACATCGGCCCATTGATAAAATTGTGCCAGAAAAGGGGAAAGGCCGCTCGCCTGACAGATGCCTAGCCGATTTCTTGGTAACTGAGAAACTATGGGGAAGAAGCATGTGGTTTTCCCGGTGGGCCTTTGGTGGAATGAATAAGGGGAAGGTGTCCACACATTTTAGCCCTTGCAAACACTAGAACAGCTCTACGAGCATAGAGAGAAGACTCAGGTGATATCACAAAAATTCTTCTAGCCGCAATAGCTGACCCTCTTGCTCAACAAGGCGCTAGAATGAGCGACATAATCACCCTATGCATAAGAATTCTTCTAACCGCTTAAATCTTCATAACAAAAGGATAGACCATGGAGGGTCCGGCGAAGTCGAAAGCACTCGAGGGGGCAGATGGAAGAGAAACATGACTGAATTATTGAGTTGCTCTCACCGGGATCGGATAAACATTTTATAGCTGGCTTGAAAAGATGAATCCAAGTGCCCGTGAAGCAATGATGCTCTCGTAAAAGTTTTGAAGCATGGGCTCATGAGCTGACATAGACAGCGATAAATAGTAGACCCCAGATCAAGATTCTTTACCCCATGACTGTGGACCTATCGAGGGTACAGACGTGATAATTTTGGTATAAAATTACTTTTATCCCAAAATTGCAGGGTATGTGTTTACACCAAAATTTGGAAGAAGAGTCGTAGAGACTCGAAAGCTCCCAAGATCATATCATCAAGGAATCAATTACATGTAGATCGAAACCAGCTTATTCGAATGCAACACTGGAATCAGCTTTCTTCAGGTAGCGCTAGCAGATAATGACAAAGGATACGATCGGCGCCAGGACAAAGCATGTTGGACTCTACAAAAAGGGAAAGATTAGAGTCTAAGTTATCTTAAATTAGGAATGTTTCCTCTTAGGGCCAAAGATTGTGATAAGTCGTGCTTAGATAGGAGTCAAGCGTAGGACCTGGGTATAAATATCAAACCCCAGCTATTGTAAAAAACACACAATCAATCAAATACAAGTTACTTACTTTTTTGGCTCCGGCCACCCCTTAGGAGTAGGAGTAGAGTAGATCTCGGCGAGTTCTTCAGCAAGTACGGCTGCATCGATCCGGTCGACCTCCACTGCTTGTCTGTAAGTACCGTCATGGCTTATACCTCTGTTCATACGCTGTATCGATCCGGTTGACCTCTAATGTGACTCTGGTATAAGTTACTTATCGACTCTTGTCTAGTTCAAGTAAGGCTGCATCGATCCGATCGATCTCCACTGCTCGAACTAGATTAAGATCAAGTTATCGGCTCTATCTAAGGGTGACGTTCCTTCGGATAGATTCATTAAGTTACCGATATTGCTTATTGCTTCCATTATTTATTTAATTACAACAATATCACTTCGCTCGATTGGGATTGATCTAGATCAGCCTTATATCTTTTTTAACCCATCGTTTGTTAATCTAAATTTAATCTAATCTGCACTTTAAATGATGAGTTATGTTTTATCGGCTGTTTTATATCAATC
The DNA here is from genome assembly GCF_019320115.1 of Miscanthus floridulus. Lineage (NCBI taxonomy): Eukaryota > Viridiplantae > Streptophyta > Magnoliopsida > Poales > Poaceae > Miscanthus > Miscanthus floridulus. The sequence continues at coordinate 14,740,554 of NC_089596.1, forward strand.
TTAATCATGCATAGCATGTGGTTAAGGCGTGTCTGATTTTGAGTAGATCTATTGGCTAGCGAAAACCGTCCCATGGCCCGTTATCACGGCCTGTGTGATTCTGCCTCACACCCCACTGTTAGCACCGTGGAGTGGGGATCGTTATTTGGTAGATCCGTTCCTGAGAGGGCATGACCTTAACTGTGCGCTATGCATGAATCGGCTGTTTTAGCCGATATCAAGCGCTTTCACGAACAGTTCACATCACGAGATCGTTGAAGTAGAGATATGTTGAAAGATGTGTTAGCCCTAGGATCTTATTATTGTATTACGGCCTGCATGATTCTGCCTCATGCTCCACCGATATTAGTAATAAGTTAGGGTCGTCGAGTCTATTGTTGTTTCTACGGCCTGCATGATTCTGCCTCATGCCCCACTAATCATAGCGATAGATGAGATCTAATATATTTATTAGATTTATCTTTATTAAATGGTTAAATAATGATGAGTTGTTTCATTTATACAAAAGGGGTTCAGTTACTCGTAGTTATTGGCTTAGCATGAACTAATTATTATTGACATCTTATTGTCATTGACTAATATTTATCTAAATAATGATATTCATCCTAAACGATAACCGATTCCTCTTACACAACTCCATGGCCTTTAATTAATTCATTCTTATGAATATGCTGGAATCGACTATTTAGTCGATCTCCTTTCGTATCGGCTCTAAGAGCCGCACATTCGGGACTGTCTGGCAACACTATTACGTTCCGCCCTAAATTACTGATAAACTTTCTCTCCTTGTCAATTGCAGGGTCAAATTGACTGGCACGTCTCGGGAGGAGTGTGCAGGATCGACCATCCCTGCGCTGAAGCTAGGCGGATCTCCAGCTCTATTAAGCGGACCCTTCCGACTTGCTCGTGTGTGTCCTCGACACGGGACGAAATTTCATATCGACAGAAAGCCATTTGGCACCAAATGAGAATTATATCACAGTTACATATACAAAAGAGCCGTCATATTCCCACTGACATATATACCGATTGGAATTGAATTGTCATGTATCAAAATCATGTTTCCGGTAGTGATAATTTCGTAGGGCATGTTCGGCTGGTATTAAAGTTGGCTGATAAGCCGGTCTTGACTGATTTGTTGTGAGAGAAAAATATTGTAGATTCTAACTTATAAGCCGGCTGATAAGCTCAAGCGAACGGACCGTTACACGCGGATTAAATCACGAGAAAGAGACAAGCAATGTGAACGTATCAGGTGTTCATACCGGAAAAAACAAGATGCAAAACTTGTGGGGTGGCCATCACCACGATGGTACTTCTTACGTGCGCTGAGGGATATGCGACAGCAAACATCATGATACCCTGCGTTTTCTGAACTACAGTTGGATGATGTAACCATGCATGAAAGAAAGACGAAATATAATAACTGAACTTTCTGTTGTTCTAGTTTGGCAATTGGTATAAACGAGAATTGGATTTGGTTTAATCTGTCCACACAAATTTCAGAGAGAGCGATGTCGATGAAAAAAGTAATCAAATTGTATTGGAGAATATTTGCAGTATTGCTAATACTATGCAGAACCCAAACAATACGAGCAGCTAGCACTAGAGGGAAGCTTTGGTAAACAACTCTTCTATATATCTTAACACTAAGATAGAAGAGCATTGTTTTTCCTGGTCGTTGCAGCACACGTGCAGACAGACACAAGCAATCCACTAGAACACAACACCTGCAGGGTTACTGAATTAAGGCAAACCAAAGGACCAAGGATCTAGTAGTAAAAACCTTAGCTTTCGTTCTCTTTTTCCTGGGGGACAGATAGAGATAAAATCATCTTTCCACCTGCACTTGGACACTTTAATTGCATGCAGTGGCAGTGTGCCCTGCCCTATCTATCTGCTTGCACTTACTCAGCTCCTAAACATGACAGGACAGGCATTTGCACTACTGCCGACCCCCCCTCTCCCCCCATCATACTAGGGAGTAGGGATTGAATGGATGGAATGGAAAGGATGGTCCTTGCAAATCAGATGGCCTACTACAGGGGTCATGAAAAAGATGCAGTGCAGTGCAGCAAGCCCATAAAGGAGGGATTAAAGGCAGTGCAGCAATGCAGTGTAGTGCAGTGCAGTGGAGGACATGCATGCATGAATGCTCCTCAGTGTCCTGATGATGCAATGCGCGCGCACACACACTAGTACTTGTCTAGTGCCCTTGAACTAGGGACGAAAACGGTACGGATATTTTTCGACCGTATTCGAAATCGAATCTGTTTAGAGGGGTTGAGATCTGTTCGTATTCGAGTCCGGATATCCAACATCCGATACCGTATCCGTATCCAAATACTCAAATCGCATATTTATGATGTCGATATCCAATCGTATCCTATCCGACATAGCTGACACTATCCGTATTTGAATCCGAATCCGGACAGAAATATGAAAACAAATGTAATATCGGTGATATCCGTCCCTATCCGATTTCATCCCTACCTTGAACGGATGGGAAATAAAGCCAAGTGGCCTCCAGACAAACAAGAATATAATCCCATGCTAACAACATGCACCCACAGCACAGCTGCATTGCAGTGCAGTGCAGCCTAGCTCGATACACACACAGCAGCTAGCGTTGCTTGCTCGTTGCGATGAGATGAGATTATTAGGTTAGATTTGATTAGATACCCTCCTGCTCCCATAGGCCCTGTCCTTGCTTGTGTTGTGTTGGCCCTGCTCATCACTACTGCTAGCTCCTCCTTATTGAGCAGAGAGAGAGAGAGAGAGAGAGAGACCTGTTATGCTACTGCTATCTCCTTTCCAGCTCATCCACTCATTTGCTTTGCTGAAATGAGAGGCAAGGCAAAGCAAAGGCAACCCCATATATCCTAGCTAGTGAGAATCTTCAACAGTGCCATGACATGCTAATGGCCAATTAGTCATGATCACCATCATCATCAGACAAACAAATTAAAACCAGGGGATTAGCACCAAGACAAGCTAGCTAGAGCGCGAGGGGCCGGGTAAGCTACCTCGCTCGCTTTGGTCACTGCTGGACAGGACACTACTGGACATCCATCGATATAATTGCTTGTATGACTCAATGCAGATGCATCCACATCATGCATGTTCGTTCACCTGGTGTGTGTCGTTAAAAGATGAAAATGAAGTCTCTCTTTTTTAATTAAGGTCTAAAATGTATTCCGGCCTTCCACATTCACCTATGAATGGGTATAACCAATCAGCACTGAAAAAGGTCCAAACGACCACTCTCCACTACGTGGAGCACACACACAACAAAGTCATCGCAGAACAAAACATAACATAAAAAACAAAGACACTTAGATCTAAACTTCTTTATTGCTTCTAACCGCATACCCTCCAAACTCCTGCATCCGTTCTTCAGCAACATTCTCTCTTCCTCTTTAGATAACTGGGACCATTCTCTGATCCAGTAAGTTCCTCTGAAAATTACCTGCAAGGAGGAGTTAGAATTTTTCTTATCGAACATTGTATCATTTTTATTCAACCACGCAAAGCCCAGCATATTGCTACCAAACCCAGCCTTATCTGGCTTCTCAAACTTGGAAAAAAATCCCGAAACCATGAGCCACAAACATGTGAATATTATTTCTGGATGGTTGAAAGTTGAAAGCGATGAGCAATGCATTCCACAAGAATCTTGCCATACGACACTCGAAAAAGAAAATGTTTCACTGGCTCCTTTAAACCACAAAAGCTATAGCTAGGGTCCCCTCTCCACCCCTTTTTAACAAGTTATCTTTTGTAAATATGACCCTCTCTTTTTAAATACTAGAGGAAAATCTTAATTTTCAATGGGAGCTTTGCCTTCCGGAAAAAAATCTTTCCCACCATTTGTCTCTTTCTTCGTGATCTCCCTAATAGAGATGATTGAGTCGAAAATTCAGCAAAATGAAGTCTCTCTTGTAGGTGTAACTACACTGAATCCAATGGAACATCAGCATGCATGTGTGTATTCCTGTCTGTCGTCTCTCTGCATATCATCCCAACATGCACGCCCGCAGCCGTACGTCAGTCAGTCAGGTTACCATGCATATGCATGCATGCCGTCGTGCGCCTGAGACAGTGTGATGCATCCAGTCGTGACAGCTAGGTGTGTGATGTTGCATGGCCCGTGTGTCCCTCGTCGTCGTTCGTTCCTTGCTTCATATACCACATCACATGGACGACGCTTCGGCGCCTAGAGCTAGAAAAGGCCCACGGCAAGCATGGCGCCAAGCTTAAAAAGCCAACAATGGAGGAGGAGGAGGAGCCGGCCGGCCGGCAGCTGTCGATCGATCCCACCCCACCACGGAAAAGCCAAACCCACAAGAACCAAAACCTACCTAGTGAATCATGCACGGCTCGAAAGTGAGATCACAATGCAAGAAATTAGACAGGCGAAGAAACAACATATCTATCTATGACTGTAGCACTGATGGGTCGATGATGAGACTGATGAATTCGTTCGTACATACAGTATATCTCTGAAGATGATTGAACTAACATCAGAGATCTATTCGGTGTCAGGATGCATGAGTAGTACACTGCTAGTATCTAGAGCTAGTACAGATTGTTGGCTGTGGTTTGGTGAAGTTTGGCCAATCATTTGCTTGGAAGGTCATTTACCGTGCTAGATTATATATTAACGGGTAAACATGGAGCAAATTAATAAAGCAAAGCAAATCATCATCTGGGGTGTTGCATTGTTTGTTTAACAACAGCATGGCAACACCCGAGATGATGCTTTGCTTGTCGGCAAGGGGGATAGAGAAAAGACTAGTCACCCCAGCATCATCGGCCGGCCGGCAATTATTTATTCCTCTTGTTACTAACACAGAAGAAAAGATGCAATCTGCCATGCCATCACTCTAAAGCTTGGCTGCTTTACATGATTACATCAGATCTTGGCACAGTTCATGCACGTCCTTTAGTTTTCAGGTCGCTGCTCGTCGATCGATCTTGCTGGATGGTTCATGGTTCCAATGCAAGTTTGTGACAAGGAAAACTTGCAATTCCTGGGCCTAATTGACTAGTATTTGTGGCCTCTGAGAAACACAACAGTTGAGAAACTGTTGGACGCATGGTGATTGATTTTAGCGTAAATATTACGAGAAATAATAGAGCACTACTATATATATGCTTCAATGATTGTTGTCTATGTTTTTTTTAGGAGAGAAACTGATTTTGTCTATTTTTCACTTTGTGTTTGCAACAAAATGAGTATGGGCCTCGAAGGGAAACGGAGGCCCATTAGGACTCGAAATATATATTATTATCTTAACGGGGCTGACCTGTTTCTTGTTAACAATTGGCTATTTTTCAGAGTCGTTTTCAATCCTTTTTTTTCGCTATAATGGGATTTGAAACACATCAGCAAGGTGAAGGAGCTCTACTAAAATCTGATTGCGAAAAAGTCCAGCAAACAATCAGCATCATAGTGAGTTTCTACTTGAAAAGTCATTGTAAAATGACTGAAAAACAGTAGCAAAAATCAGAAAGCGCATACATGATTGAAAGGCCACATGTCGTGGACCAGAGAATCCCAACATGATTTTCGTTTGATTTGAAATTTGACTGTTGCCCGAGAATTTAAGTTTTATATACATATCTAAAATCCAATACAATGAACAAAAAACGAACAGATTTTCAAGTTGAATACAGTTCATGTCGAATAGCACGTATACGAATGAGTGCCAATTAACGTCGGATTACTATGTTGTCAAAAAAAAACGTCGGATTTTTAGTAGCAGTAATTAGCCCAGGCCCAGCTACGGGTGCATCGACATGCACGCGGCAGAGCAGTAGAAGCCAACGCCAGCCGTGCATTTTGGGCCGGATGCACTGTAGACACGGATCACATTTTGGGACGGGCAGTACAGAATTTTGTATCACATTGCGGGTCGAAATAAGCCCATCATGAGGCCACAATGAAACAACCAAACACTAAAATGAAACACAGCGGATTCTTATATTAAACGAAAAAGGGAAAATGTAAACACAGAAGCATGACCTCAAAGAAGAACAAGTATGAACCATTAAAAACCGAGTGAAGTTAGTTTATAACAATAGCTGGCTTTTAAAAGCATAAAATCTTATTTGAATAAAGTATAGTCAAAAGAAGCTGTTTTCCTCACGTTAACTATAGTAGAGTACATTCATAAAACCTAACACTATATATATTTTGAGAAAATTATCTATTTGGCACTAGAAAAATCAGTCTTCCTTTTGTGGCACTCGAAAAATCAAACTTCCTTATCGACACCGAGTTAAAAATTTCTTCCTTAAATGGCACTACCGTCAATTTGGTCTAGTAACAGTGTCATGTTGCTACCAAAGTGACCTATATGCTCTTCTTTTTAGGGGAAGTATATGGTGCCAAATAAGAAAAGAATAAATGGCCCGAATGTCAAATAATAAAAAGCATAAATATACTTGTGAACTAAAACTGAAAAGCAAAAATATCACAAATATGCTTGTGAACAAAAAATATAGAATTTTGATAATTGAAGATGTTAATAAATAATGAGATCTCATAAACATGGCCATCAAACTGCTACTATATGGCCTCTTTGAGATATCATTCATGCCAATGGACTCCACCTGCGATGCGCCATGCTCCTCATGTGGCTCCACCACAAAGATGTTGTCGATGATGTCTCCCACTGTCCCACATGCATGCTCAGGTCCATATCGGGCCACTATTGCTGGCTCGTTGCCAAGGCCCACACCAAGGGTCGGTCGACCCCTTCTCTAGCATGTGGGCCCATCCCGTCTGGTGGGGTGGGTCCTAACATGATGTAGAGGGGGTATGTGTCGAGGTTGACATGTTGGCACATCGGTTTGGCCACTTGTGGGCCTATGAATCCATGTGACTTGATCTTGAGCCATTGAGAGAAAGCACAAAATTGATCCAAGGGTTGAGGATCACTTTGGGGCTAGTCACATGGATCATGGGAGCTTGGGAAAGTTGTGGGTCCCATAGGAGGGGTCAGGTCCCACTTGCTCACATTTCTCCATTTTGTAATGTCCTGCAAAGAAATACTCCATATACATGTGGAACTTGTTATTTTGTAAAATACGCTTACGATATGCTTATCTTCCTTTTATTCTAAGGCTACTGATGGTGTTTTGAATATGTGAAATCATCCCCCACGCTTAACCTTTGCTCGTCCCAAGCAAACAATTAAAACTTAGCCTTGGTGGATCAGGAGTTGCTATTATGCTTCACATTTCAAGAGTACCAAGTGTACAAAAAACATATTTCTCCTTGAGTGAAAAAATTAGCAATGTTGAAAACTCACCCACATTACCTTAGTCCTTAATGGGGCATATGGCCTTTTCTTTTGTCTTGGGTGTTTGAGAGACAAAACAACTTTGACTTGAGCACCATTTTTCTCATTCCGCACAAGATTCATATCGAAGGTTTTTGAAATATTTATCAAAAAGAAAGCTTAATGTTCTTCATATGGTACTCTCATGTCACTCATGTGGTGTATGATTCCTCACCAAGGCATATTTTTTAAGTTACCTTCTCATCCTACTTCTAAATGGATCAGTGGAGCTTTGGGTAGGATAAAAGATATAAGCATATTTACCTTGGATATATTGTAGATCCAAAGCTTGGATCCAAGGACGGAAGTGCCATACTCTTAGATCAAGATGTGCATGTATGTGGAACATGGTATATGAAAAATACTCCTTCATTTGATATGATCTCTCTTTCTCTAACTTATTATTTTTGAGACATGGCTATCTTTTTTTATTCATGAGCCTTCATGTGGTCACTTTTTTTACTACTTTGGACCTTCATGTGTCCATATTTTTTTTCTCATACTTTTGCATAGCCTTATATGTCTATTCTACCAAAAACATATACTAGAGAGAAATCACAATTTTTAGAGCATGGAGCAATTATTTTGGCAGAAATGAATGACATGTTTTTGCGTACTCCTAGTGTAGAAGCAGCACATATATGTGGCGTGTACATGATCTTGATCTTGGGAGCATGATAAGTTTGTCAACAAGGGTCACAAGACTTGACAAAGCTTAATACAAAGCAAATAGCTTATGTAGAAAGCTTATAACATATAAGATAATGTATGGCTTTGGTAAGAAATTTATCACCTTTGAGAAACATTAAGGTTTTCATTTTTTTTTCAAAGATAAAACTCCGATAATCATGCTCATTTTGAACAATATTATAGCAGCTCTTGTCATGCTATCTCATATCTCATAATAACTTAGACTTAGTTACAACATGTGCATCCCACAAAGTTTTAGGTTCATGATGGTTTCATGTGAGCGAAAAATATTCCAAACTTAGAGAAATACCAAACTGTAAACAAGGCAATAGAGAAACACTAACAGAGCAACTATTCATCATCTCCAAAATGGCAAGAGATAAACATTCATGAAGCATATATATAACAAAAGGAATTTTTTTTTGGCATTTTTACCATATTCAAATTTTTATATGCAGTTTTTTCAATGCAATAGATGAAACTAAAACAAACTAATATGCAAATGCAAGAAGGATGAATCCGCCAAACCAAAACCACAACCAAATCCCAAACGGGTCTGGCGGGAGAAGGTAGTGCAACCATCCATATCTCCAACTCTAGGACCGACCGATGCACCCAAATACTAAACAAGACGGAGAAGCACTACTATAGATTGATCTTTCATTATCGCCACTTTCACTACCATAGCGATATAAACGTCTGTGTGATACTTGCACCGTCGGTTGGACCGATAGGGAGGCCTCACAAGGAATGAAACTGGCAGTTGAAAACCATCAATGCGGCGGTGGTAGTGGGGTTGAATTCCACCATCGTTTGGAATGCTGAGCCGGCTGAGATACGCGTTATGGTCGCCGCACCTACACGACCATTTGGTGTACCAGCGGTAAATATTGAAGGTGAGTAAATTTTTTCCAATGCCCAACTACCAACACCCCCCGCTAGCCCACTCTGCATATTCTTCAAGCCCGCTGCCCTCTGAAACCACCCCTCTTCCATGTTCATCCCATTCTTCCATCAGGCTAGAACCATGTCGACGGATAGTTTTTTCAATATCCCCAGCTATGACTCATCCTCCGACGAGGATGAGGTCCAGTAGCACTCATCATCTAAGGAGGCCTCTAGGGAGTACATGGATCCTGATTTGATTCTTGACAGGAGCTCTGACACTGAAGAGGAGGAGGAGGACACCGAGGAGGAGGATGTTGATGGTCGTTAACATCAATCATAAATCGCTGCATATATACTTAATTCCATCACCAAACATAGGTCTAAAGGTTTAAACTAATAAATTCTATGAGTTTTGGTGAATCTATGATTTTTGCAGGGTTTACCCAGAAAATCATCAAGGTGGACCTAAATGTCAGATTTAATCGCGCTTATCCACAGCGAAAATAACCCTAGAAGGTTTCAGAAGACTCGAGAAGACACCACACCGAAGCAGAGGGTGAGGCACCGCCAGGTGGGGCTAGACGGCCCTACCTATAGGTTGGTTGGCCCCTCGGGCCCACCTATCAGCCCCCTATTGTTATGTTGGTTCTCTACCACCTTAAGGATTGCATCTACGCCGTTTATTCAAGTCGGTTTGATCTGAGGGTCCAGAATTGATGCTACCCCCTATATATACAGCCCTGTACCCTCCCTCCCTAGAGCTATCCCTAAAACCCTAATTCATCTTCCTCATTCAGATCAACACACATTAGGAGGATTAGGTCTAGAGCTTTCCAATGTAGTAGATTAGTAGCTCGGGAGTGTGGGTCGAGTTGGGCTCATGCTCAAGTTCTGGATCTAGTCTTGGATGCTCGGCAAAGCCATGTATCTTTACTTCTACATCTTGTAAGACTTATTATCAATTTATCATATTCTTATCTACATGGCTATACTTACTTTGAATATATATCTTGCTTAGATATGATTATCATTACTTTTGTGTGTGGGTTCATAGAGCGCTTAGCCTGCTAGTTTACCGGTTAGGCTAAGTAGCCGAGTCTCATGTAAGCATGGTGCTTATATGATGCTCTACCTGTTAGTGCACCCTATTCTCTGGTTGGGTGGTAGTAGTGGGAGGTGACAATCCTATCTATCTTTTGTGGTCCACTCCGAATTGAGCAGGTTCTTAAATTGTAGGATCGTAGTCGCGTTAGTAGAGTTATCTATTGTGGGTGCTCTACCATGTAAGTGGCGTCCCAAAGTACACAATAGTAGAGTTAGTCTTAGCTATAGTTGGATGTATATATACTTTGACCATGTAATAAGAATGTCTTAAGAATCTACCTCACCCGTTGTTCTCCCGAGTTAACTAGTTTACACTATCTTTGTGATCTATCCCCTGAGTGTCATTATGCTTAACTCTTATCATTACATTTATCCCCTGCTCTAGCTATGTTAGTATATTAATAGATACTCCTTTGTTACCCAATAGGTCTTTACTCCATTGTTTCCCTATGGTAAAACATAAATAATGATACCTAGAATATTCCCAGTAAAATGCTACAATGGTATTCTGTGTTCTTGTGGAATCCTTCATATTCTATTTGCACTTAATAAATACCAACAGAGGACGAGGAGGAGAAGGAGGAGGACGACGATGATGAGCCCGAGGATGATGACATCGACGAATGATGACGGGCCTCCTCCGAAGCGACCAAGGCGACCATCATCCTCGTTCTGAGAGGATTATTTTGAGGTGTATTATCTTTGTGGACGAGTACAACCACTCGTTGGAAATGTATCTATATATTTTATAAAGTAATAATAAACAACAATTCTAGTCCGCCCAATGCTTCTTTCTTTTGCTATCATCACTCGTAGTGCTACGTCATGTCGCTGGACGAATGTTTTTGGTGGCCCTGTTTGGATCCCTCTAGTTTTTGGTAGTTTTTAAGAATCTGGCTTTGTAAACTGGGTGGGATCCAAATGGGCCAGTTTTTAAGAATTCAAAACTGGTCCAAACAGGGTCGTAATGGACCAGTGCTTGATGGGCCATGCTGCTCACACTTCCGTATGACCCCTATGCCTGATATAACGGCGTTTGGTGCGGTGTCCATTCTTTCCAATGCCAAAAGCTGGTGGTAAAGAGTATTTCCCCATCGGACTACATATACAGGTGGCGGTAAAGGCTGATTTCCACCACCGGGTCGATGGCGTAGGTTGCCTTACTTAAAGCCATCCGCTGCCATAGCCATACCCAAAGTGAATCCCTTTGTTCCCCTTTCCTCAACCATTGCTAGTTCCCCCAATATCTATTGAAGGTTGTGTCTGAATCGAAGCCGGGTCATCACTTAACTGATCCGTGGTCCACAAAATTTTCTTCACAGATTTAACTACTTGATTCTTGCTATTGTGCTTTTTACTGTGTTATCGATGTTCTTGCTCAACGGGACCTCCACGTTCATTTTTGATTTCTTTGTGCTATAAGATCTACCTTTGTTGTACACAGATGGATTGTGGATGGATGTATACGAAGTGTGGTTTAGTTGCATTCGTGCAAGGCCTTGAGTTGTTTATCAATGCCATGAGTGCTTACATGGAGCATAATGTTGAGGTTCTTGGTTTCATAAACTGCCCATGCAGGGATTGCAAAAATCTTAAGTAGTGGGATAGCATGGAGTTGATTAGGGGTCATCTGCTTTAGAGGGGTTTCATGCCAAACGATATGATTTGGACAAAACATGGGGAAGAAGGTGAGAACCCACCTGACGAGCAAGCTTCAGCGGGTATACGGAATCGCAGTAGGGACACAAATGTAGGTGAAACAGGGGACGTGAATGATAATGAGACGGTCCTAGAGACTATGAATGAAGGTGTCGAAGAAACCCTCGCTGTCTTGGGGAATGAGAGTTTGGCATATAATCAAGTGGTAGATGCTCTAGAGTAGATGATTGATGCTAGGAAGCAAGATTTCCTTGATGAAAAAAATCGAAAGAAGTTGGAGGACATGAGGAAGCATGCAAAAACTCTGTTGTACAATGGTTCAACTGTGACAAAGTTGGAAACTGATATTTTGCTTCTAGAGATGAAAGCAAGGAATGGAATGTCGGACACTAGGTTCAATGATGTCTTATCCCTGCTGTAGAAGTTTGTTCTAAGCCTGAATGAGTTGCCTTAGAATACGTACGAGGCCAAGCAAATGATCTGCCCATTGGGACTCGAAGTACAGAAAATACATGCTTGTAAAAAAGACTGCATATTGTTTCGTAGAGATTACAAAGACTTGGATTCATGTCCTTGGTGCCATGCCTCACGATACAAAACTGGCAATGATGCCATGATGCAAGCTGACCGTGAGAAAAGACTAGTCGCGAAGGTGATGTGGTATTTCCCTATCATTCCTCGCTTGAAGCATGTGTTTGCCATAGCAAATACCGCAAAACCGATGAGGTGGCATGCAGAAGATCAAGTGAATGATGGAAAGTTGCGGCACCCGACTGATGGCGCCCAGTGGAGATCTATTAATCATAGTTATAAGCGGTCATTTTCTAATGAAATAAGGAACATAAGGTTTAGTTTGAGCACGGATGGGATGAACCCGTTTAACATGGTTAGCAGCAATCATAGCACTTGGACAGTGACTCTTTGCATATACAACCTTCGGCCTTGGTTGTGTATGAAACAGACACACCTTATTATGCTGATATTGATCCAAGGGCCAAGGCAACCTAGAAACGACATCGATGTCTTCCTATAGCCCTTGATGGAGGAGCTACTGCAATTGTGGATGAAAGGTGAGAGAGTGTGGGACAAGTACAAGAAAGCACACTTCAAATGGAAAGCGCTGCTATTCATAACAATCATCGACCTACCAGGCATTGGTTTGTTATCTGGACAAGTGACAAAGGGTTACAATGGATGCATGGTTTGCTTGGATGTCACTTCTGCTAAATTTCTAAAACATAGCAAGAAGATGGTTTACATGGGTCATCGTAGGTTCCTACCATCTACACACTCGTACCGCAAGAACAAAAAAATCCTTCGATGGGACAGTAGAAAATCGAGAACCACCTAAGTTCAAAACTAGAAGGCAGATCATCAAAATCGTAAACAAACTCAAGGTCATCTTAGGAAAGGGCACAAGAAGCGTACCTGCTCTGGCAAAATCTGCGTGGAAAAAAATCTGTGTTTTGGAAACTGCCTTATTGGAGGACATTGCATGTTCGGCACGCACTTGATAGGATGCACATTACCAAAAATGTGACGAAGAGCTTGCTGGGTACCTTAATGCAATAAAAGGGCAAGGGGAAAGATTCACTTCAATGTCGTATGGACTTAGAAGATATGGGTGTGAGGGCGGAGCTGCATCCCTTAATACTACCTGATGGCAAAAAAACTACCAGTTGCATCATGGTCGTTACAAACAAAGGAGAAAGGGAGGCTCTTACGATTCTTCATGAACTAAAAGTGCGTACAGGATACTCATCAAATATAAGGAGGATAGCGAACATGAAAGATTTGAAATTCAACATGAGCTGCTTGAAGGCCCATGATTGCCATGTTATCATGACGCAACTCCTTCTTGTTGCAATTAGGGGTGTTCTTCCGAAGAAGGTACGGGAGCTGATCATCAAGTTATGCTCATTCTTCAATGCGATCTCACACAAGGTCATAGACCCAATGGAGCTTAAAATGTTATAGGACGATTTGATCCACATACTGACTCAGCTTGAGATGCATTTGCCACCAACATTTTTTGATATGTCCGTGCATCTTGTTGTTCACCTTGTTCGTCAAATACACCAGCTTGGCCCCATTTTCTTGCACCAGATGTTTCCTTTCGAGCGGTTGATGAGCGTTCTTAGGAAGTATGTTCGAAATCGATACAGGCCTGAAGGGTGCATGGCAGAAGGATGGTCAATGGAGGAAGCACTGGAGTTCTGCATTCAGTATTTGGGTCACACTGGGCTCAACATTCCTATGTCATGGCATGAGGGAAGGTTACAAGGAAAGGGGATTATTGGGGAGAAGCGTCTCCATGCTCGTGAGTATAGTGTTCTAATGCAAGCTCATTTCATAGTCCTATAACAAGCACATGTAGTTTTGCCCTATGTCGAAAAGCACATAGAAGAATTAGTTGCAGCTAACATTTCTAGGTCCCAGGCGTGGCTCGACAATCAACATAGAGAAAAGTTTGCCAAATGGCTAAAACAACATCTACTAGAGGTTACATCCGGTGACCCTGACCTTGATGCATTGGCCATGGGACTGAATGATTTAGTGGTGACGTACCAAGGTTATGACTTAAATGCATACACATTTTACACTAGAAAACAGGACAAAAAAGTGCAAACCAAAATAGTTGTGTCTAGATCGATGCTTGTTATGAACAAAATAAGCAAATGGACACATACTATGGAATCATAGAAGAAATATGGGTGCTAGAATATGGAGAATTAAAGGTCCCACTTTTTCGGTGCAAGTGGGTTATACCCAGAGCGGTATCCGTGATCAAGGATGGTGTTACTACCGTGGATCTCAATAGCATGGGTTACAGAGAAGAACCTTTTGTATGGGCAAATGATGTAGTCCAAGTATTCTATGCACCAGACCTAGGAAATAATAAGGGAAGACATATAGTTCTTCAAGGTAAACGGAAGATCATCGGTGTCGACAATACAACTAAGGAAGAAGGGAACGGATATTAGGACATGCCTACAGTCGGAGCAAATGTCAACCTACCTCTGTTTGAAGAGGGTGTGGAACCTACGTATGTGAGAGTGGATCAGGGTGAGGCTATGATCGTCGTGCCTTGAAAACATTTGTTGTACCTGAATTTCATTGTTCTTGAGGTTTTGTACTATGGTTATAACTACCAACATAACAAATGGCACCATCGTACTACGGCGATAATATAATATTCTTCATGTTATGGCAACACCAGCGTATGATCCGGTGTTCCTATACAACTATACCCTGGCCCAAATCTGTTCCATCCATCATTCTTTGATTCATCTCGGCCATCCATTTGTACCTGAAAGCATCTAGGCCCCTAGTTGAGGTTCAGTGATTAATGACAATACGAGATTACTATGACTAACGTGTGTTTTGCAGAGGCAATTAAGTTAGGTCATGGTAATGGCAATTGATTGGGCAATCATAGTTTTCATGCCCCTACGATGGAAATCGTTTCAGTTTTCAAAGGATGAATGACAAGGTTAAGGATGGACTAGTTCTAAGTGTCGTTTGGTGTTGAAGATACACTTAGAGTAGTTTAGGACTTTGTTTTTCCTTTAGCCATACTATTAAGAGGGGTATGAACTAGTAGCTTAACCTAGGTGAGTCTAGTGGGTTAGGTGTGGTGCACACTTATCAAATCTAGCACTAGGTAGCTTAGGAGTAGCCCTAAGATCAATTGGAGCAAACTTCATTCACATATGATTTCGAGTTGGAAGTGAATGGAGGGTCAAATGACTGACCGGACGCTGGTCTAGTTGTGACCGAACACTGAAGGGTGAGTCCGGTCAGTTCATTTGATCAACTAAGTTATCTGGTTGCGACCGAATGCTGAGTGAAAAAGTGACTGGACGCTAGGTGCCAGAGTCTGGTCAACTCTAGAGAGGTTCCAGAGAGGGAAATTCCTGATTGGACATGTCCGATCAGTGCTGACCGGACACTGGTCAGGATCCGGTTACCGACCGGATACTGAACAGCAAAGTGACTAGACTTTGGGCACTAGTGTCCAATCAACATCAGTAAGGTTCTAGAGAGCAGTTTTTGTGACCGGACACATGTCAGAGTCCGGTTACAACTTAACGGCTCTATGGCGGGGATAATTGACCGGAGCATCCGATCACCTTGACCAGAGCGTCCGGTCACCCCACAGAGTGCTGACGCAACCTCCTAACAGTTCGTTTTGAATGAGGGGATATAAATACTTCCTCTATTCATCCAAGGGAGGTCTCTTACCTATTTGTTCAACTGAGAAACACCTTTGAGAGTGCTATGGAGAGCAAGAGCCTAGTGAGGTGATTGAGATTCGAGAATCCAAGATTAAGGCCTCATTAGTGCAAGGAGAGTAGCAAGTGTGCACCCACCCTTCTCATTAGGCTTGTTGTGGTCAAGTAAGAGTTCATGCTTGTTACTCTTGGTGATCGCTATCATCTAGACGGCTTGGTGGTGATCAGGAGTTTGGTGATCATCTGGCGGAGTTTGTGGGTGACCCAACTCAAGTTGCGAGCGGTTGTGGGCGATTCACCGTGATGAAGTGTCAAAGAATTAGCCCATAGAGAGCACTTGATCCTTACGTGGATCAAGGGAGAGCTACACCCTTGCGCGGGTGCTCCAACGAGGACTAGTGGGGAGTGGTGACTCTTCGATACCTCGGCAAAACATCACCGTGTTCCTTCTCCTCTCTTTACTTTAAGCATTTACATTTGAGCAATTCATTTCTTGTCTTTACACTCTTAGAATTACCATGCTAGAGTAGGATTGGAACTTAGGGTGCTAAACTTTTGTGCGGTAGATCAATAGAATCACTTTCTAGGCACAAGGGGTGAAGTAGGCTAAGTGTAGGGTTTAATTATTGCAAAGAATTTTTGAATTAGCCTAATTCACCCCCCCTCTTGGGCGTCTTGATCCTTTTAGTACCCAACCGGCCAACCCTAAAAGGAAAGTCTACTTACATCTCACCATCCGCCGCCGTCACCGACCTTGAACTCTAAGGGAACAGACCTGATTCTGATCCATCTGACGGTGGACCTAACGTTCCGAGTCCGCTGATCTGTAATCGGAGTCAGGAACCCTGGGTTCGTAGCTAGAGAAACCCTATATCACGATAGTTGTTGCCGCATCGGCGCATCGAGTGCTGCTGCCTTACCTCCATATATTGCTGTGTGTACACATGCCCCCTTTTGCTATCCCTTAACCTCCTAAGCAAGGCACAACTACATGGCCGGGGTTATGTTCTAGGTAAGATCTGATCCTTGCCCTTGCCCATAACTGTATATTAAAATAAAAAACAAATTAGTTTGTAAATTGTTCGCTCCATGTATCTTTGGTACTTTAGGATTATTCATCACTATGGTAAGGGAGGACCCGCGCGTGCATCAGGCAACAAGAGGGAGTCGCGGATATCATGCCGACAAAGGTTGTTGCCATGGGCAAAGAAAGTCTGTGAGTCCCTTGTATGCATTCAAAAAAATATAACCAAACCTTTGAGAAGGTCAGCAAGAGTTCAATTATGAGGAGGCCTAAGAGCAGCTGATGTTGAGAATGGAGGGCGTACCACCCACTGTCGCAGTTCCTAATGCCGTGTCTGAACTTGCCACGTTCATTTAGCTTCGACAATAAGGTTGGACGACAGGGAACCAAGGGACACACAAGGCAAGCTAGAGGCATGCCACATGATTTATCTTACTCCCCCTGTTCCCCATGCTGACTAGTTGTTGAGCATGAGAGGCAGCAAGATTCAGGAGCTGAGGTCTGTTCCATTAGAGGATTAGTTCCTAGAACCAAGACCCATTGCACGAGTGTTGGCATTTCTTACCATCACTCTTTACTAAATTGTCATCCCTAGCAATGATGACATAAATGCATTGTTGGTAATTATTGAGAACACTTGTAAATTTATATATCTATTAAGTATCCGCAAGCACACAGATAATATACCATTGTAGCATTTCACCCGGGAGTATACCAGGTATCGTTATTTATATTTTTCCATAGGGAGGAGCGGTGGGGTGGCTAGAGATATTGACAAATATGTATACTTATGATAAGATCATTAACTCAACTCTCATGCTATAACAAGGGTAAGCCAAATGATAAATAAATGATAAGTGTAAGGCATTGATAATAATAATCTAGAGATAGGAATAGATACTCATAAATGTACTATGGCTAGGCATGAGATTAATTGAGAGAAAATGTTCCTAAGTCATTTCTTATTTACTAAGTCTTTTGTACACTCTAGTATATATACTTTCATCTATAGCATAACTAACTCTGTATCTACGCATAAGGAACATTACTAAGGAAGATCAAGAACAGAGCTTGACTCCCTTCACAACTGGGTTCTACTTGTTCTATAAATGGGGAGTGGACTACAAAGGACTCAACAAGAGTGTCACACTCGCGATCTACCACATGGCTCAGAGTGTAGAGTGCATCCGCAGGTAAATAATATTTAAGCACCACGCTTACATAATGTCGACCACTTAACTCACTCGAGTACTGAGCTAATCGCTTTGTGAACATATGCATAAATTCATCATCAATCATGACTGTATCAAGCATACTACTAGAGCAAACTAGGAACATAATAAAAACATAGTATTGAAGAAGCACAAAATCAAAAAATATAGAGGGATATAATGGCTTTACCAGCCTCTAGACAGCGAATCTAGAATCCTAAGCAATAGCCTAACTCTACTTGAATCTTACTAGCTAGCCTATACTAGAACTTGAAGAATTAGAGATCTATTATATTATCTAGAAACCCTAATTTCTGATCCTTCTTGACTTAATGATCAGGGTTATTGATTGCCTCAGGGAGGGGGTAGGGGCTGCTACATATAGGCCAGAGCATCAATTCTGGACCCTTGGATCAAACCGACCTAAAAGAACGGTGTAGATGCAATCCGTAAAGCAGTGGAGAACTGACATGCAAAGCTGGGGCTGACATGTGGGGCCAAGGGGCTGGCTGGCCTGTAGGTGGGGCCCACCTATCATCCTCCCACATTCCACTTCGGGGGGTGCCTTCTGGTGATCTTTGGAACCTTCTAGAGCTATTTTTGTCATGGATAATTGTGTTTAATTCTGACAATTGGGTCCACCTTGATGAATTTCTGAATAAACCCTGCTGAAAACACAGATTCACCAAAACTCATGGAAATTGTTAGTTTAAACCCCTAAGTCTATGTTGGTGATCATTTTCATGCCCTTTTCAAGTTATGTTGATGGTTCATGATGAATGATAATTACTATCAACAAACTCCCCCAAGCTTAACCTTTGCTCGTCCCTGAGCAAAGCTAAACTTAGCAATGGATCAGGAGTTGTATCAATGTTTTCACTCCTCAAAAGCACACATGCGTTCAAATAAGAATTCTCCTCTGGATTAGAATAAATTGATCTGACTTTCAAACTTACCCTTATTACCTTCAACCATAGGGCTTGTAGCCTTCACTTGGGTCTTGAGCAATTGAAAGACAGAATGATCAAGTCAAGCACTATGTCTCAAGTTCATTGTTCAACCATCATTCCAGAGTTTTTTGTAAGTTTTTAAAATAAAACTCAGAGATTCCATTGTATGACACTCTCAAGTCTCTCAAAATATATGGTATTTGTGGATCCTCACCAAAGCAATAATGATGTTATGCTTTTCTTTTCCTACAACTAAAGCTTATGTGGAGCTCATAGGAGTGGAAACAGCATGAAAGAGCATACTTGCAATATATATATTATAAAATCAAACCTCGGATCTAAAGAGAGTTAAGCCATACAATCAAATCAAGATGTGCATATGTGTGGATATGTATGGTGGATGTATATAGTGGCTAACCTAATTCTACTACGCTCCTTCAAAATTTATCTCTCTTTTGGAACTTGAAAGCATTTGCAAGAAAACATGGGCTATCTTATTCATCTCTCTTTTTTTAAGGCGGGCATCTAAGTACCCATTGTTTTAAACATCTCAGGCACTTGTCTATTTTTTCTCAACTCTTTCTTCATTCATTCATTTTTTATGAATAACTTTTGCATAGCCCAAGCTTCTTTTCTTTTGCAACAAAACTTTTGAGAGATAGCAACAAGAACTTGGAGCATTTATTTGGTGGAAAATCCTATCAAACATGTTTTGGTGTTTACTCCTAGTGTAGGAGTGAAACATTTTTGGGTGGATCTAGATAGAATGACATGTTTTTGCGCCTACCCCTAGTGTAGGAATTGCATGTGGTGGTGTGTACGTGATCTTAATTTTAAGAGCATGACAAACATATCATAAGGGTCAACAAAGCTTGACCAAACTCAATGCAAAGCAAGCAGCAATATATGAGTGGAAGTTTTCCTAGCCTAAAATAACATGTTTGGCTCTAGTAGGAATTTAAGCTTTGTCATATAGGAACTCATCATGTAGCATTTTCATGTCTTTCAAAAGGAATCTCTAGAATTTTAGTGTCATTTAGAACAGGATAAATAGTAGCTCAGACCTTCTCATATCATATCCGTCAATTACCTAGACTTAGATCAAGCATATGCTACCCACAAGTTTCAAGTTTAGAGCAAATCCTCATGTCAAAACAATCTTATCCAAAACTTAGGAGAATTCATGGCTCAAAACTAGATACTTGAAAGGAATTATAAGAGAGCAACTATTCACCATTTCCATTATGAGAGATCATCTTCAAAGTTCTTTTTATTTATTCAGTACTTAAAAATAGAAAATTAAAGCAAACTTTATACACACTCTTTTTATTTAGTTTTCATCATCATTTTTTAGATCACACCTTACCAGCAATGGATCAGGAGTTTGTTGACGGTAGTTAACAACCATTATAAACTGTTAATATAACTTGTATAAGGGCATGGAAATGATCACCAACGTATGTTTAGGGGTCTAAACTAACAAATTCCATAAGTTTTGGTGAATCTATGTTTTCAGCAGGGTTTATTTAGAAAACTATCAAGGTGGACCTACATGTTAGAAATAATCACGCTTATCTGCAATGAGACGGACACCAGAAGGATCTAGAAGACTCTAGAGGACACCACACCACGGTAGAGGGCAAGAGACAGTCAGCAGGCCGATCGGCCTCCTGGCCCACCTATCAGCCCCCTCCTTCGAACGTCGATTCTCCACCGCCTTATGGTTTGCATTTGCGCCGTTCTTTCAAGTCGGATTGGTCCAAGGGCTCAGGATTGATGCTACCCTCTATATATACCAGCCCCTGCCACCCCCAGGGCATCAACCCTAGTCATTCAAGAGATCAAGAAACCCTGATCATCATCAGAGCTCCACCATATTCTAGGGCATAGCTAGCTAGGCTAGATCTAGAGGGAGGCAAGCTTCGCTTGAATTCTTGATCTTGTCAAGAAGCATGGCTTGGTATAGCCCCTTGTATCCTCTTTTGTATCTTTTATTATTCATATGTTTGCTACAATAGATTCGACATTGATCTTAATATTATTCATGTCCCTAGTTATCATGTTCATCATTTACTTTGATTATATGCTTAGTATAGCTAGATTATCATTATATTCAAACATAAGTTTGTATAGCGCTTGCTCCAATGTACATGGGGTGAGTGGTCAACATTGTTTAAGTGTGGTGTTTATACGTTGTTTATCTACGAATGCACCCTATATTTCGGGCCATGTGGTAGATCATGGATGTGACACTCCCGTTGAGTCCTTTGTAGTTCACTCCCCGAATATAGGACAGGTAGGATCTAGTTATGAAAGAAGACAAGCTCTGTTCTTAATCTTCTTTAATAATATCCCTTATGTGTAGATATGAAGTTCATCTTAGCCATGACTACTAAGTGTAATTGCACTAATCAA
Source organism: Miscanthus floridulus (assembly GCF_019320115.1). Taxonomy (NCBI): domain Eukaryota; kingdom Viridiplantae; phylum Streptophyta; class Magnoliopsida; order Poales; family Poaceae; genus Miscanthus; species Miscanthus floridulus. Next base: position 14,762,079 of record NC_089596.1, read on the forward strand.
TGTATGCTTTGACTTGTAATTAATAATGACTTAGGAATTATTCCTCTAATTTCTACTCAGCAATGCTAATGCCATACAAAGGAGTACTCTGAGTGATCATTTATTATTTATCATTACTTATCATATTTATCTCTTGACTTACCCCTGTTATGAGTAGAAGTTTTGTTATGGTTTACTTCTCCATCATACGTATAAGTTATTAATATATTCCATTTGCCCATCCTTCCCTGTGGTAAAAATATAAATAACGATACCTAAAATACTCCCAGGTGAAATGCTACAATGGTAAATTATTTATTCGCTTGCAAATCCCTTTCATTTATATATATATTCTTTCTAGTCACATAAAATACTATAGTACTTCTTAGTATCATTCTAGTAATAATGCTAGGTAGTACCAACAAGCATTTCTGGCATCATACACTACAAGGAACCTGTTGATCCATGATGAAAAAATTCTGTCACGGATCACCAAAAAATTGTCACTATGCAGCATCTGTGATGGTTTCAGAGATCATCATGGATTAACCTCCATGACGATTTACCAAAAACCATCATGGATTAACGTAATCGGTGACGGTTTTAAACCGTCATGATAGAGCCCAAGGCCTAGTCAGCCCAGCCCAAGCCCATTTCATGTGACGAAAAATAACTGTCATGGATGAATTACCACATCATTATAGTTGCTTACATGGTTGCTTACATGGATGATGACATCACCATCTCAGCCCATTTATTGATAGCCCAACATCAAAGATGGGTCATTTTTAGCTTGTTTTCAGCCCATTCTCAATTTGTTTTTAGTCCATTAGCAATCTATTTTCAGCCCATTTACATTCTGGTTTCAGCCCATTTTTCAATTTATTTTTTTGCTCATTTTTTCAGCCTATTATTACAGCACATACAACAAATAGCCCATTATTGTAGCACATACAACAAACAGCTCATTTTCAATTGCATAAGCTCAATCCAGCAACACATAAGATCTCTTGTTTACAAAACATCACATAAGATGAGATACAAAGTTACATCAAGCACCACATCGTGCAACACAAGTAGACAGAAAATATGATCCCAAGAATGATTTGCCCATAAACAAATATGATACATGACCTCCTTTACTTCATTAACAGCACACTAAACTTTAGAATTCCACCCATCATGGTTCCATGCTAAGCTTTAGAATTACTGCAAGTCATGGTTCCACAATAAGCTTTAGTATTCATGTCATAGTTATCGAATACTACATACTAGGAGTGTAATGGACAACGTATTGCAAATCTGTGAATATTTAAAGCCCAACAAAGGTAGTAAACCCGCAGTTCTTTTTTTGAAGGGATAAACCTACAGTTCTAGAGATGCTAACATGGGCCAACAATGACAAAATATAACTACCCTTTTGTCGTGCAAACCGGCTGTAGGCACCTAGCATTCTGCTAAAACTGATTAAGTTTTAGCCGTTCAAAAAGTGATTGGGGACTAGCACAAAATGTGCAAAATTAGCATAGATACATCGAAAGCAGACATACTCACTATCCTACTGTACTAGTGTTCCATACATGCATCTAGGCATCTAGCTGGTGTAATGAAAAGCACATCACTGCGTCAACAAAAAAAATTATCTAGCCTACAACCCAATGTTACTGATAGAGATACCCATGTCAGATTTCAGCTCAAAATACTAGTTTACTCTACTAAAACACCGGATATGCATACAATGTCATCACAATTTCACAAGATCTGGACACAAACCATAGAGCTAGAGAGCAAAAATTTCGCAAGATTTGGACACAAACCACAGAGCTAGAGAGCAAATCACCTGTGTTGCAGGAGGTGGGCGGGTCCTTCTATAGGTCCTTCAACTCCTTCAGAATCATCTTTGACGCCATAGAGCTAGAGAGCAAATCACCCTAAAAATCCCCAAAATCCACTAATCAAATCTAACCAAGGGTCTGTGCCGATCGAATCGAGGGAGGGGGGTCCGGGGGCGCACGTACCTATCGGTGCCTGTGGCATCAGGCGGGGGTGGCGTGGGGTCGGTGAAGTGGCTACCTCCCCATCATCTCCGAGATGCATGGTGGCGACTGCATGTCATGGGAGAGAGAACTGGATCATGTGCCCTCCATGTTAGATCCTAGGGCAGGAATGTAGGATCTCTGGTTAGCCTAGAGGGGGGTGAATAGGCATGTCAAAACAAACACTCAAACTTTCATCAAATTCAACCTGCAGCACTGCCGCTCTGACCTCACGGCACTGTTGGGCCAAAACAGCGGCACTGCCGCACCTACAGACAACTTTGAGTCATAGTTCAAAATCACTAAATGTAAACTTGAATCAGAGAAATTTCTTAGCTTCTTGCAGGTATGAGATTCACAGATCGAGAGCTAGAAGTGGCAGGAATACAACACACAAGTAGATCAAGCTTATAAACCCCTAGGGCTACCACACAAGTTGGCAAGCTCCACAGGCGACGCTCTAGCCGGCTAGGAGCAAAGCTCCAAGAGTAATAAATACAACTGCCAGCCAAAACGTGAACCAAGTGCTCTTTTGAGTTGGGGAATCAAAGGATCTGCTCTCTAATTGAGTTTGGGACCTTTTTCTCTCTAGGATTGATGGGGCAATCAAGGGAGAATGCTTGGGGGCTCAAGGTCACCAATGGAGGAGAAAGAGAAGGGCACTCTTCTGTTCTTGGACGAGCTGAAAGAGTGGGTGAGAGAAGAGCGATGTTGGGGAGGAAGGGGAAAGGTATAAGTACCCCCCCCAGCCCCAACGGTCACTTAAGTTATGGTAGTGTTGCGGCTCAAGTGTGGCAGTGCCACACTACGGCAGTGCCTCTCTCCAGGTGTGGCACTGCCACACCAAGCAAGATAGCAAGGGTAAAAGTGAAGTGTTGGCTATCTTGGCTGAGTAATTGAGGATGTATGCGTAAGATGGAGCACTTGGTAGCACATGTTAGCTTAAGCATTGTGTTCCCCTTTATAGTACGACTTTTCTTATACTCAAATTTAAAATATAAAAGAATTTAAACCTCCTTTGAGTTTGAAGCCATCAACATTTGTAATTGGGGGCTCCTCCGTTTCATATAACATCCTCGAATATAGATTCCCTGCTTGTCATCTTGATAAATCTCATTAGTTCTCTAATTGCGTGGTCATTATCACCAAAACTCACAATTAGGGCTTGATTGCACTTTCAATCTCTCCCTTTTTGGTGATTGATGACAACCCAATTAGAGCTTACAAAAGATATAAAATGAATACTAAGATTTTCGAGCCATGGGTGTAGAGCCTCCCCCTAAATGTGTGAATAGAGAATTAAATTGTCAAATTGGCAAAAGAAGCCAAGATTCACATTTTGGTGAAAGTGATGGGGCTCCCCCTACATCTATGCTCCTATGGGGTGCTGCACACCATGTTAGGTATGTAGACAAGATGCGAATGACAATTTATGCACAATAAGTTTTGCTGTAACTGCTGGGTGCGGCACTGTCGCTCCTGGGTACGACACTGCTGCACTTGCTGTAACAGCACAGATAAGAACAGGCACCACACAGCATGTACCATATATAAAGATGTACATTCTAGCATAATATTATCACAAGCTACATCATAGATTAATTCATGTCCATATCCCACATATATAAAGTACTTTGGTAGCATTATTACATAAATAGAGTTTTGAATCATCTCTCAAACTCTCAACCTAACAAAGTCTACTCTAAACAGATAAGAACATGAAGCTCTAGCTGTAGCAATCTCCTCCCCATGGCATCAAAAAAGTTGTTGACCCCTCTCTAATTTCTCCCCCTTTGGCATAAAGTACCAAAAAGAGAAGAAAAGAAGAAACACCAACACTCACTCCTCATCTTCTTGGATGGTGTCCCAATCGACATCATCCCCACCAGTAGCTCCACTAGCACCTGCAACATCCTCCTCACCACCATCATCATCATCATCGTAGGAGGAGGAAGAGGACACCTCCGCCCTCGCTTGGCAATGGGTGGTAGAAGTGTGACGCTCACGCCTGGTGCTTCTCCTCATGGACTACAAGGTGGAGCACAACCTCATATGAGGGTCAAGCTCTAGCTGCTCCTGCTCCTTCTCCTCATCATCATCCTCTGAATCTATATTAGAGGGGCTAGGGAGGTTGTCAAACCTCGGTGGTGACTATACTAGAGAAAGAGGTGGTAGCCCTGCATGCTCTCAAGCCTCTCGGTTGGCTTCATGGTTTTCCAACCAATCCTCATATGCGGTCCTCGCTGCATAGGTGCAAGTGGTGAAAATGGCCTTAATCCATCTCCCAAACTTCTCCATCTTCTTTTCCTTGCGAGGCCTTGAGCGAGATGACTCAGACACATCCGTAATTGATGGAGAGCATCTCACTACCCTGCTAGCACCTAAGGCTTGGGTCTCCTCAATCTTGTAGACGATGTGGAGACCATCTTTATCAAACCTATAACCAGTGACCCTCTCAATCATGAACATGAGATAGGGGGCATAGGGCATCCCCTTTCTCCCATCCTCCATGGCATTCCTCAGCTCACACCACATGAAGCGAGGGACATTGAACCTATCACCTCTAGGAGCAAACCTAGCAAGCACATTCCTCACATAGACATTAAGATCTGAAGCTGCTCCATCCTTGGGATTTATTGTGTGCCTGATCAAATTGTTTAGAATGTAGTAGTAGCTCTTCAAGCCACCAACCTTACCATCTACACTTCTCCTGTCAATCCACATATATGCAATGTCATGGATCTCAGCTCTTGCCTCATCATGAATATAAGTGAAGCCCCGCTCCTCCTCTCCAAAACCAAGGATCTGGCTGAAAGTCACAAAGTCAATCCTATAATGCCGTCCCTTAGTCATCCAGTGAATCTCATCAGTGTAGATGTCATAGAAGAAGGTGGCATGAAACTGGGCTAGCACTTCCTCATTCCAATTATATCAGGAGTTCATGATATTAGTGAGGCCAAATAGCTCACAAGTCTTGATCACTTTGTTGAACTCAGACTCATTCTTCCCCTTCATCTCCTCCTAGTCAACATACTGCATCTTGACAATCTTTGACGTTTTGGAGTTGAACATCACTGAGGCATAAAAGTTGGAATGAAACTCATTCCAAAACCTGTAGTCCACCCCCAAATCCTTTGGCTGCTCATATGGATTATTCTCACATGCTTCTTCCACCATCATTAGCTTTCCCACATAGTTGAGCACGGGATGAGCACGTGTGTCAATGGGATGCCTCATGATCACTTCCTTAGAATACTCTCTGATGTAACATCTATCAAACTCCTCAAGGTGAGGTGGAGTATCTAGACAAGCACCTAGAGGAATGGTGTGGCCAGCCCTCTCCAAGTTCTCCCCCTCTAGGATCAACTCATCCCTTCTCCCCCTGTCACTAGCATCCCCTCTACCTACTGCATTGTTGCTGCCCTGTGTGGTTCTGCCACAACCATGATGAGGCATTTGCTTGTCATGAGGGTCAGTCATCTTCCTCTTCCCCCTCCGGTCATCTTCACCTCCGAAGGCCATCTACGCAAAAACATAGACCAAAATGAGAAACTGTACAAATGCAGAGTAGAAGTTACCCTACAAAGCAAGTTAAGTACTCAAGAAGAGTCAACGTGCAAGCAAGGGAAGCAGCTGATGTGGTACTACCCCTAGACATGTGGCACTACCACGCCTGGGAGTGGCACTGCTGCACCAGCTGTTTCACCAAGACTACATTTTGCATCTTCTTGTCTACTGAACTTACTTCATATTTTAACTCCTAGCCCACTATACAATTTCAACAAGCATAAACATGTCTATGTCATCGATTCATCTAGATATGATTGAGAGAAAGCCTAGTAATTATGAATCTTAGCATTGGGAGCTGAGTGAAATAGATAAAGTGAGTCAACGATCGAACCAAGAGTTTAGCACTGCTGGCTTTGCCACAGAGGTACGGCACTGCCGCACTGAGGGTGCGGCACTACCGCAGCAGTTAATTTGGCTCCAAGGTTGAATCATGATTTCTACTTCAATCAATCCTCAAAGTACTATCCAAACTACTATCTACCTTCCAATCAATCATCTAAGATAACTAGAATCGACATATTGCATGGATTGGGAAGGACTAGGGTTTCACCTTTGATTCATGCGGATTAAGGAGGAAAGGGAAGAAATGACTTTGCCTAAGAGCCTTAGCGGCCATAGGTGATGAGGGAGAAGACCGGTGGTCGGCGTGGCATTGCCAAATGGCGGCGGCGCGATTGGGCGATGGCACGGTGACGGCAGACACACGATACAGAGAGAAAGCACAACATTGGATAGAAGGGAAGAGAGAGGGAGTTAACCTGGGACTGGATGGGTTAAGGAGGTAAGATGGGCCCCACGGTAACTAGCTGTTGTGGGCCAAATTCCGATTGGAATTCAAAGTGCGGCACTGCCTCAAGGAAGGCGTGGCACTGCCGCACTCCCCAGAACACCAATATTTAACTACTAACTAAATAGCTATATACATATAGGATATGGACACATATCTCAAGCACACTATGATCAATAGCAAATAATCAATACAAACAATGATCATAATGCACTTGTTTCTTATGATAAAACATTTTGAAGCACAATATTTAAACCTTTCCAATTCATTTCTCCTATCCATGCTAGTTCATCAATCAAGGTGTGCTATAGATCAAACCACATTACAAGAATCAAGTATATTTAGCTCACTATGTAAAGCACAAAACCTTGACTCATCGAGAGGCTTAGTGAAGATATCGGCTAGTTGCTTTTCGGTGCTCACATGGCAAATTTTGATATCTCCTTTGGTTTTGTGGTCTCTCAAGAAATGATGTTGGATGTCTATGTGCTTAGTTCTTGAGTGGCTTATGAGATTGTTGGTGACTTTTATGGCACTTTTGTTGTCATACAAGAGTGGGATTTTGGTGAAATGACATCCAAAATGTTGAAGGGTTTGCCTCATCCAAAGTAGTTGAGCACAACATGCACCGGCTGCAACATACTCAGCCTCAGTGGTGGAAAGGGCTACATAATTTTGCTTCTTATAACTCCGAGACACTAGGGACCATCCAAGGAATTGACATGTCCCCGAGGTGCTTTTTCATCTACTTTGCAACCGGCGTAATCGGAATCCGAATACCTAAGTAGATGGAACATAAAGCCCTTAGGATACCACAAGCCAAGGTTAGGAGTGTGTACTAAATATCTCAAGATTTTCTTAACGGTCACTAAGTGGCACTCTTTTGGGTTAGCTTAAAATCTAGCACACATGCATGCACTAAGCATAATGTCGGGCCTAGATGCGCACAAATAAAGTAGAGAGCCGATCATGGAGCGATATACCTTAGTATCCACAGCTTTCCCTTCATCATTGAGATCTAGATGTCCATTAGTTGACGTGGGAGATTTGATAGGCTTGGCATTCACCATGTCAAACTTCTTGAGCATATCATGGGTGTACTTCGTTTGGCTAATGAAAGTTCTATCCTTCACTTGCTTGATTTGAAATCCGAGGAAGAACATTAATTCACCCATCATGGACATCTCAAATCTCTTGGTCATGATCCTACTAAATTCCTCACAACAAGAATGATTCGTACTACCAAATATTATGTCATCGACATATATTTGGCACACAAATATATCTTTGTCGACTTTGTGAGTGAAAAGGGTAGGATCGGCATTTCCTATTTCAAAGCCTTGTTTAAGCAAGAATTCCTTAAGGCATTCATACCATGCTCTTGGTGCTTGCTTAAGCCCATAGAGTGCCTTTTAGAGTTTGTAGACATGGTTGGAAAACTTGTGATCTTCAAAGCCCGGTGGTTGCTCAACATAGACAAGTTCTTGAATAGGGCCATTGAGAAATGCACTATTCACATCCATTTGATATATCTTGAACTTATGATGAGCGGCATAGGCTAGAAGCATTTGGATTGCTTCAAGCCTTGCCACCGGTGCATATGTTTCTTCAACGTCCAAGCCCTTTACTTGAGTAAAACATTGAGCAACCAATCTTGCTTTGTTCCTTGTCACCACTCTATTCTCATCTTGCTTATTGTGGAAGACCCACTTGGTGCCAATGACATTGGTATTGGGTCATTCCACCAAGGTCCACACTTGGTTTCTTTCAAAGTTGTTGAGGTCTTCTTGCATGGCCATCACCCAATCTAGGTCTCCAAGTGCTTGTTCTACCTTAAGAGGTTCCAATGAGGAAACAAATGAGTAATACAGGCAAAAATTTGCTAAATGTGAACGAGTTGTTACCCCCTTTTGAAGACTCCCAAGGATGTTGTCAAATGGATGATCCCATTGTATTATTTGCCTTAGCCTTGGATGCTCAAAGGCCTCTTGTTCATCTTCTGAACCTTCATTATTTTCTTGCTCAAATGTGGGTTGTAGGTCTTGTCCACGAGCTAGAGTCGAATCAGCTACTACTGACTGTGTAGGTGCGGCACTACCGCTCTCAAGTGTGGCACTGCCATGTGTAGGTGTTGCATCAGGTGTCTGCTATTGTTTAGCATCAGGTACGTCAGTGGAAATAGGTTTAGCAACAATTTGAGGAACCTCCACTTTAGTGACTTCATCTTCTTATGGTCTAATATCACCAATGGCCAATTGCTTGATTGTTTCACATGATGGATCCTCCTTTCCAACAACACTTGAATCAACTTCCTCTACTTGAGAGCCATTAGATTCATCAAATGTCACATCTACCGCAATCTCAACTCTTCCGGAGGTTTTATTGAAGACACGGTAGGCATGCTCATTTGATCCATAACCAAGAAGAACACCTTCATCAACTTTAGGTGCAAACTTAGAGGTTTTAGGTTTCATGTTAAGTATGAAACACTTGCATCCAAACACTCTAAAGTAAGACACCTTAGGCTTGTTACCGGTTAGAAGCTCATATGAAGTTTTTTTCAACTTCTTGTGTAGGGAAAGACGGTTGATGGCATGGCAAGCGGTGTTGACGGTCTCACACCAAAAGATATCTGGCATCTTGTACTCATCTAGCATTGTCCTTACCATGTCAATGAGTGTACGATTCTTTCTCTCTACTACACCATTTTGTTGAGGGGTGTACGGAGTTGAAAACTCATGCTTGACGCCCTCTTCATCAAGAAACTCCTCAACTAGAGTATTCTTGAATTCGGTCCCATTGTTGCTTCTCACTTTCTTGATGGGAAGACCAAACTCCTTTTGAGCTCTTCTAACAAATATCTTCACCTTCTCTTGAACTTGGCACTTGTCATGCAAGAAAAATACCCAAGTGAAACGAGAATAGTCATCAACAACAATAAGACCATATTTGTTACCCTCGATACTTAGGTAGGCAACCAGTCCAAAGAGATCCATATGTATTAGCTCTAATGGTTGCTTGGTGGTCATGATGCTCTTTGGTGGGTGAGGTACACCAACTTGCTTTCTGGCTTGACAAGCACTACAAATCCTATCTTTCTCATAGTGAACATTTGTTAGTCCAAGGATGTGTTCATCTTTTAGAAGTTTGGCCAAGTTTCTCATCCCAACATGAGCTAGTCGGCGATGCCAAAGCCAACCCATGCTAGATTTTGCTACTAAACAAGTCTCAAGCTTAGCTTTACTTTTGTTGAAATCAACTAAGTAAAGCTTGTTCTTTAATCGACCCATAAAGTCAATAGAGGAATCCTCCCTTCTAAAGACTTCCACACCCTTATCCGTAAAGAGACAATTGTAGCCCATATCACACAATTGAGAAACGGACAACAAGTTGAAACTTAACGAATCAACATGTAATACATTTGTAATTGAATGCACAGGGGTTATAGCAACTTTATCGAGACCAATCACATCCCCCTTTGAATTGTCTCCAAAGACAATATTTTTATTTGAGTGCGTCATCGGGAAATATGATGAGAACATACTCCTTTCTTTGGTCATGTGATTTGTACATCCGCTATCAAGCACCCAACTTGATCCACCGAAGGAGTATGCCTACAAAACAAGTTTAGTTGCTAGATTTAGGTCCCCAATTTGACTTGGGGCCTTGCATGTTAGTCACAAGAAACCTAGAAACCCAAATAGAAGTATTCCTATATATGTTGGTTTTCTTTCCAACATATTTGACAACCACTTTTCCACTGTTGTTGCTCTTCAAAACAAAGCATGATGTCTTTGTTGAGGTGCATAGATCTTTGGTTGATAGGCGTACTTGTTCTTGTTGCCCCACATTGATCCCTTAGGCTTCTAGAAAACCTATTTCTGTTGGAACACCTTCTTCTTGGGCTTAGTTTGATCAGGAACAAAATTGGTAGCCTTCCCATTTTTGCGGAGCGCGGCACTACCGCCCTTCACTGTGGCACTGCCACGGTCTGTGTAGGCTTATCTATACCAATTTTGCCCTTCCTCTTAAACTGCACACACTCATAGCCATTCACTATCCTTCTTCCATTTGTCTTGGCTCCTTTTGTGTGTCCAAGCCCATGCTTGATTGAGGGATGCCTTCCTTGCTTGAATTGTGGCCCTTTTGATTCATCGTTCTTCTTGTCATTTGATTAGGTCTCACCTATCCACCCTTTTCCAATGATTTCATTGAGCCTAGCAATCTCCTTTCTCATAGCCTCCATGTTTGCAAGGTTAGTGGAGTAGGCATTCAAATCAAGATTAAAACATTTCCCATAACCTTGACTAGTGGAGGGAGTAGAGGTTTCCTTTGCCTTAGGGAGATGTGAGTTGCTATCCCAAAGAATGCCATATTGCATCTCAAGTTCTTTGTGCTTTTCATCCAAGTCACAATACTTTTTCTTGAGAGCTTTATTTGCTTTCTTTGTAATAGCATGGTGCTCTTGCTCTTTGGCCAAAGCCTTGTGCAAGGATTCCACCTCACTTCTCTCTAATGCAAGAACTTCTTTGCTAGCAATGTAGAGATCCTCTTGTTGGATAAGAGTCTCTTCTCTAGATTCTAGCTCGGCTTGGACACTCTCTAAATCTTCCATTAGCTTAGTGATGAATAATTGGTCTTTTCATCCAAATTTTTAGTTATCATGTTTATTTCTTCATCACTAGATTTATTATCACTAGAGCTATCACTAATATCACTACTAGAGATATCACTAGGAGGTGGAGGAGATTTGGCCTTCGATTTAGATTTTACCTTCTCACGCTTTGCCATGAGATAAATGTGAGGGGAGTAGTAGTCATCGTCGGACATGTTGTTGAAGAGCCTCGGTGTAGGGGATGACTTGTGAATGGCAATGGTTGCAACCTTCTCATCCTCCTCACTTGTGCTCTCTCTAGTTGAGTCCTATTCATGCCCAATATGAGCCTCTCCCATATACTTCTTGCTCTTTCTACGGTCAGCCTTCTCCTCTTTCTTGTCCTTCTTGTATTTGTTGTCCTTGATCTCATATGGATACTTGTCAATAAAGTGATCGGTGCTACCACAATTGTAGCATGTCCTCTTTTTCTTGTTTGGGAAGTTTCTCTTCACTACCTTGTAGCCTTGCTTCTTTAGCCCCCTGTGAAACCTCTTCATAAAGAGAGCAACATCATCAACCTTCTCATATTGATCATCATCATTTTCACTTTCACTTGAAGATGATGTGGTTTCTACTCTTTCTTGGACTTGCTTGATTGCTTTGGGCTTGCTAGTTGAAGCTTGCTTGTTGATCTTGGACTTGCTTGTAGAGCCTTGCTTACTTGATTTGTTGGCCTTGAGAGCTACATCCTTGATCTTGATGCCTTCTAGCTTTGCTTGCAATTCACCAAACTTCTTCCTCTCATTTGCTTCTTCTCTTTGCATATCAAAGGTCAAGATCCTCCCAAGTACATCATTTGGTGTGAAGTACTCAAACTTCTTCTTATCTCTAATTAGAGTCACTACGGTCTCATTTCTAGGTGAATAAGCCTCCAACATAATCTTGACAACTTTGTGATCATCTAGCTCATCACAACCATAGCCTCTAATCTTGCCCACCATTGTCATCAACCTATCAAACATCTCTTGTGGCCCCTCTCCATCCAAGATTACAAACCGGTTGAGCTTTGACATCAACAAATCAATTATTGCCTTTCTCACTTTATTAACCCCTTTATGTGCTAGGTGCAAAGTGTCCCATATTTGCTTGGTAACATCAACCCCAATAACTCTATTGTACTCATCACCATCCAAAGTACTAAGCAACACACTTGTGGCTTGCCCATTAAGGTGAATGATTCTCATCTCCTCTAGTGTTGGGTTCTTGGGATCAACCAGTGGCTCAAATCCATTGCAAACAATTTCCCAAATGCTAGGATGAAGACCTATAAGATAGGCTCTCATCAAGTGCTTCCACTTGGCAAAGTTAGTCCCATTGAAATAGGGTAGCTTGCCCATGGGCACATTGATGAAAGACCTCCAATCATGGTTAGTCATAGGTATAGAAGAGTAGTTAAAGGATACAGCGACATATTTGTTGTTGTTGGCTTTGCCCTTTCCTCGCTTCTCCTTCTTGTCCCCGTTCGACACTTGGTAGGACTCATCATCATCTCCATCTTTGGAACTACTTGATATGTCACTTGATGATGCATTTGTTGCCTTCTCTTCTTCTTCCTTCTTCTTCCTAGCTTCTCCCCTTCTTCTTTTTGCTTCTCTTATGAGCTTTCTTTCTTCTTTTCTTTGCTTCTTGTCTTCTAACCACTGCTGCTCCTTCTTCTCTCTTGCTTCTCTTTTGAGCTTTCTTGCCTCCTTCCTTCTTCTTCTCTCATTGTCATTGATAGCTCTTTTGGCATCGGTAGCCTCAAGATGTGGTAGCGTGGTATTGCTTGCTGTTGATGCCCTCAACTCGCTGCTATCTGTGTCAACATCCACTGGCTTCATGCCACTAGTTTCTCCTCTAGGCTCTATACCTCATGCGGTCAAGCGCTCACGAGGTAACCTGCTTTGATACCACTTGTAGAATCTCTAGTTAGCCTAGAGGGGGGTGAATAGGCCAATCAAAACAAACACTCAAACTTTCATCAAATTGAACCTATGTCACCGCCGCTCTGACCTCACGGCACTGCCAGACAGCAGCATTACCAGACAGCGGCACTGCTGAGCCAAAACAGCGGCATTGCCGCACCTGCAGACAACTTTGAATCATAGATCAAAATCAGTGAATGTAAACTTGAATTGAAGAAATTTCTTAGCTTCCTGCAGGTACGAGATTCATAGATCGAGAGCTAGAAGTGGTAGGAACACAACACATAAGTAGATCGACCACAAACCCTAGAAATCACCTTAACAACAATATGAAATGCAAATGATGTAAATCAAGCATACGGTGACATGATGATTTAACCCATGGTTCAGCTCACCACCAAGGCTTGTCTACGTCCACACTGTTGAGGTTAGCCACTATGGCTTAGGGCTTTGCAACCCTTTCTCATTCTCAAGTCAAGAGACTCAACTCTTAAGATGAGGGGTGAGTTTACTAGCTTCAAGAGGTGGTTACAAACCCCCTGGGGCTGCCATAGAAGTTGGCAAGCTCCACGGGCGATGCTCTAGCCGGCTAGGAGCAAAGCTCCAAGAGTAATAAACACAACCACTGGCCAAAACGTGAACCAAGTGCTCTTTTGAGTTGGGGAATCAAAGGATCTGCTCTTTAATTGAGTTTGGGACCTTTTTCTCTCGAGGATTGATGGGGCAATCAAGGGAGAATGCTTGGGAGCTCATGGTCACCAATGGAGGAGAGAGTGAAGGGCACTCTTTTGTTCTTGGATGAGCTAAAAGAGTGGGAGAGAGAAGAGCAACATTGGGGAGGAAGGGGAAAGGTATAAGTACCCCTCAGCCCCAATGGTCACTTAAGTCATGGCAGTGCCGCGGCTCAAGTGCGGCAGTGCCTCTCTCCAGGTGCAGCATTGCCGCACTAGGCAAGACAGCAGAGGTAAGAGTGAAGTGTTGGCTGTCTTAGCTAAGTAACTGAGGATATATGTGTAAGATTGAGCACTTGGTAGCACATGTTAGCTTAAGCATTGTATCCTCCTTTATAGTACGGCTTTTCTTATACTCAAATTCAAAATATAAAAGAATTTAAATCTCCTTTGAGTTTGAAGCCATCAACATTTATAATTGGGGGCTCCTCTGTTTTGTGTAACATCCTCAAATATAGATTCCCTGCTTGTCATCTCAATACATCTCATTAGTTCTCTAATTGCGTGGTTATTATCACCAAAACCCACAATTAGGACTTGATTGCACTTTCAAGGAGGCAGCCTACCAGAAGCTGGCAACGAGGAACTGCAGCCACGAGTGGTGAGGATGAAGGCTCCCATCCCCTCAGTGCACCGTTGCCTTGACTCGCTCGCACAGGCCGCCTGCCCCTTGTCCATGCCGCTACCTTGAGCCTATTGAGCTCACTAGGCGGCAGTCTCGATGGAGCCGCGCGTGGCTTTGCCGCACGTGCGCCGTCAAAGACGCTCCATCGTGGTGCTGAAGGGGCTAGGTAGGGACCTTGCCGATGGGCTATTGTAGTGCCATGCAGTGCTCTGGAGGCGCCGACTAGCTGAATAAACATGGGATGGAGTGAGGAGTGCTGGGCTAAGGTTTTCAACCGACAGGGTGTGTTTTATACCTGTTCACTTTGGCTGAGCGAATCATGACTGTCCACTCTAATCGGACGACTAGCATGGCTCCTGATGGGTATGTGAATCCTGATCTTCCATCAGGTTGATGATAACTATTATTTTAGGCGGAGCACGACACACCGATCTGGCTTCAGATCGAAAGACCCAAACCCTGCAACCTTAGCACCACAACTCCTCTGGTTATCAACCATGTCACCAATCTAGTTAACCTCACTAAGAAGGCTAATCCCTGCCTATGAAACGAAGAACACAAGCAAGAACTTGAAAGTACGTAGCTCAAAGTATGGGACAAACTACAGATTGTATGATTAAGTTATCAAAGTGGGGTCTCACAAACCGATGAACGACGACTATCAATGGACAGAATGATCTAAGAAAACCTAAAACCTAATGACAGTGGCGGCATATGATGATAAAGGTCTTAGGGTCATCGCCTACCCAAGATGTGCCCCCTAACGGGCTCAAAGATGATACATGGTTCATTGGACCAAATACGATGATGCAGCACCCTGATAGATTCTAGATGCTGACTTATTTTGATTATTCCTATTGATTCTGAAGGGATTTTGATGTGGTACCACTTCCATTGATTTCCTTATGAAATTATGTTTCCATCCATATGTGGATCGTCGAAAACGGAGTCTTGACGTGTCCTAGGTGACCAGTTTATGGCCGACTGGTCCTGGAGGCCAAGGTAGACTCAAATTTATGTTGGACCGGGCCTCTGGCTTGTGTTGGACGTCCTTGCTAGTCATCTTTGCTTCCATATCTTCCTCCCAATTCCTCATGACCCTCTCCAATGTTTCTAAGAAATATAACATCATTAGATAGTAGTCTATTCTCAAAAGTATGAAAAGGATTGCTTAAGAATGAGCTCACCTCTAAATTTAGTTGGCGCATTCAAGCTCAGGTCATTGGACCTTGCATATTGTTTTTAGGGTCAGCGGGTGCATCTGAAGGATTGATGTCCTCATCATCCTCCCCCTCTTGAAACAGAGTTGTCCTCGACTCAAGCTCATCTTCTCCCAAGTAAGGCTTCAAATTTGAAATGTTAAAAGTGGGACTAACCCTGAACTCGAGTAGCAACTCAAGTTTATATGCATTATCATTTATTTTCTCAGTTATCTTATAAAGACCAGCAACTCTTGGCATTAATTTAGACTTACACAGTTCTAGAAATCTTTCTTTCCTCAAATGTAACCAAACCAAATCACCTGGTTCAAGTTTTACTTCTTTTTTATCTTCACTACCAGCAATTCTATACTTCTCATTCATCTTTTCAATATTTGTTTTTGTTGTTTCATCTAACTTTCAAATAAACTCAGCATGCTCTCTAACATCATTATGTGTTCTCTTAGTGGTAGGTGCACGGGGGCTAAAGCCATACACTACCTAGAAGGGACTTACCTTGGTTGTAGAGTGTTTCGCCCTGTTATATGCAAACTCCACGTGCGGCAAACACTCTTCCCACATCTTCAAATTGCACTTCAAATTGTTCACAACATGGTGGATAATGTGCGATTCACTACCTTAGTTTGCCCATTAGTTTGGGGATGACAAGTTATAGAAAACAACAGCTTTGTCCCCAATTTATTCCATAAAGTGCGCCAGAAGTGACTCAAGAATTTTGCATCACGATCTGAAATAATAGTAGAAGGCATACCATACAAGCGAATGATTTCTTGAAAGAATAGGTCAGCAATATGAACAACATCATCGCTTTTATGATAGGGAATAAAATGTGCCATCTTAAAAAAATGACCAACTACCACAAAAATACTATCCCTACCCCTCTTAGTCCTTGGCAATCCCAAAACAAAATCCATAGAAATATCAGCCCAAGGAATAGAAGGAATGGGAAGAGGCATGTACAAACCATGTGGGTTCAACCGTGACTTAGCTTTTTGACATGTGGCACACTGAGCCACAAACCACTCTACATCTCGCCTCATCGTTGGCCAAAAGAAGTGTGTGGCCAACACCTCCTCTATCTTCTTAGCACCAAAATAGCCCATCAATCCACCTCCATGTGCCTCCTACAACAACAAAAGTTGAATGGAACCAACTGGAATGAATAGGCGGTTAGCTCTAAACAAAAACCCATCATGTATCATATATTTATTCCATGTTCAGCCCTCTTTACAATTTTCCAAGACATCTTTAAATTCATCATCATTTACATATTGCTCTTTAATTGTTTTAAGTCCAAAAATATGATAATCAAGTTGGGACAGCATAGTATATCATCTAGACAAAGCATCAATAATAATATTATCCTTCCCTTTCTTGTGTTTGATAATATAAGGAAAAGATTCAATAAATTCAGCCCACTTAGCATGTCTATGGTTCAATTTATTTTGCGTTCTAATATGTTTTAACAATTCATGATCAGAGTGAATAACAAACTCTTTAGGCCAAAGATAATGTTACCATGTTTCTAATGTTCGAACAAGAGCATATAATTCTTTATCATATGCGGAATAATTAAGAACATGCCCACTCCATTTCTCACTAAAGTAAGCAATAGATTTACCATCTTGCATTAAAATGCCACCAATGACAACTCCACTAGCATCACATTCAAGTTCAAAAGTCTTACCAAAATCAGAGAGTTGCAAAAATGGTGCATAGGTAAGTTTGTCCTTCAAAAGAGCAAAGGACGCCTCTTGTTCCTCTCCCTAATGGAATGCTACACCCTTCTTTGTAAACTCATTCAGTGGGGCTACAATGGTGCTGAGATCCTTCACAAAACAGCGGTAAAATCCTACAAGTCCATGAAAGCTCCGCACTTGTGTCACCGTTTTGGGCGTTGGCCATCTCCGTATAGCATGCACCATGGAGTCATCTACCTCAATTCCCTGAGAGGTCACAACATAGCCAAGACATGATACGCATTCAGTGCAAAAAGTGCGCTTCTTGAGGTTACCAAATAAACATGCAGCCTGCAAAGCATCAAAAACAACACATAGGTGATCAAGATGTTCAGTTAAAGACTTGTTGTAGATCAAGATATCATCAAAATAAATCACCACAAATTTGCCAATGAAAGGACTTAAAACCTCATTCATTAATCTCGTTAAAGTGCTTGGTGCATTAGTTAAACCAAAAGGCATTACAAGCCACTCATACAAACCAAACTTGGTTTTAAAAGCAGTTTTCCATTCATCGCCTAATTTCATTCTTATTTGGTGGTATCCACTCCTCAAGTCTACCTTTGAAAAAATTATAGAACCACTTAACTCATCAAGCATGTCATCTAACCTAGGAATATGATGATGGTACCTTATCGTGATATTGTTAATGGCTCTACAATCTACGCACATGTGCCTAACTACCATCTTTTTTGGAACCAAAATAACTGGAATAGCACAAGGACTAAGGCTCTCACGTACATACCCATGGTCCAGAAGGTCTTGGATTTGGCGTTGAATCTCCTTAGTCTCCTTGGGGTTGGCTCTGTAGGCAGCTTGGTTTGGCAAGCTTGCTCCAGGAATCAAGTCAATTTGATGCTCGATCCCTCGAATGGGTGGAAGTCCTGAAGGTATCTCAGTGAAAAACACATCACTATATTCCTACAAAAGGTTAGCGATAGAGGACGGCAAAGTGCTAGAAATATCATCCATGGAAAATAAAGCATCTTTGCATATCAAAGCATAGCACACATCTTTAATCTCTGCTAGATCAGATTTAGTAGCAAGCGTCATAGGATTTTTCAATTTAATTACTGATTGTTTTGTGGTGTTAGCATCAACTTGTGTACTTTCACTAGCAAGTCTCTCTTTATCAGCTTGTACAATTTGAGTAGGGGTCATGGGTTGCAAAATATTTTTTTGGCCCTTATGCATAAGTGTATATGTATTATTTCTACCATGGTGGACAGCATCATTATCAAATTCCTATGGGCATCCCAACAAAAGTGAACAAGCTTGCATAGGTACCACATCACAATCTGCAAAATTAGAATACGGACCAAGAGAAAAATGCACCTAGGCTGTTTGTGTCACCTTGGCCTTACCAAAGTCGTTGAGCCATTGAATATGATACGGAAGCTTGTGAGGACATGTGGTCCATTTATGCTTCTTGACTAAATCAGAACTCGCCAAGTTGTTGCAGCTGCCTCCATCGATGATGACCCATGCACATCGATCTTTAATCACAAATAAAATTTGGAAAAAGTTATGGCGCTGCAGCCTCTCTACTTCCTCCATCTGTGTACTGAGGACTCGCTGCACAATAAAAATCCGCTGGTTGCCTGCATCTTCAGAGCTCACAGAAACTCCCATTTGATCTTCATTTGAAGTAGGTTCATCTTCAAAGTCTTCCTCTACATCAAAAGTGCTAACATAACCTCCATCTTTTGTAGCAATGTATGCTCGCTTGCTAGGACATTCCCTTGCCACATGTTCATGTCCCTGGCAACGATGGCATTGAATTGCTATAGAGTGTCTGGTGGAAGCCATAGACGAGGCACTCTTAGCCGGTTCCTGCAAACAAGTCTTACCAGTGGCCGAAGACAAAGTCGCGGGTGGTGCTGAACGGGTGCACGCTGGTGGAGCAGACCATGTGCTTGCTGATGGTGCTGAAGGAGATGCACCCAGTGACTTGGTGGGCGGCAACATGATTGCCTTGGACGTGAAGGAGGTGCCATAGTTGCTCATGCTCCTTTGCGATGGCTATGGTCGTAACTACAATTCTTTTTATGCAAGCATGGCAAGCTGAAACAACTGGTTGGTAGTGTTAAAATCTTTATAATCAACAATATCCTTAATTTCATGTCTCAAACCATCATAAAAATGACACACTTTATCCTCGGAATCCTCCTCTATCCCATAATGAATCATGCCCTTTTGAAGCTCTGTAAAATATTCTTAAACAGACATATCTCCCTGTTCTAAGCGCTATAATTTTTTATGTAAATCTCGTTTATAAGAAACAGGAACAAATCTATCACGCATCCCATGTTTTAAGTCTTCTTATGAATTAGGTTTTTGTTGCAAAGAAGCCCACCAAATTGTAGCAAAATCTTTAAATTCACTATTGGCTTGTCTAACCTTATGGCGATCAGGTACAAGATGGGAAGCAAATTTTTGTTCTATTGTCATCTCCCAATCTAGGTATTCCACATCATCATATTTCCCATGGAAAGGTGGAATGGTAAATTTAATTTTAGCATAAGGATCATCGTTACCGTGATTGTGCCGGTTCTTATTATCTCCCATACCTATTTTATTCTTGAGGAGTCGTCTTCTCCGCAGACGGTTCACGTTGGTCTTAATGTGGTCAGGCAAACCATCGAAACTGTAAACAACATCCTCCTCCAATTCTTGAAAACCATCATCGTCATCCTTCTCATCTTTATTATCGTCGGGCTTGGGAGGATTGGTCTTGAGCTGTTGAATTCTCCCTATTAGGGTGGAAACTCGCGTGTCCACACTCTCAATAGAATGCTATAGACCTCTAATTTCTTTCATTAATGTGCCCATCTATTGTAGCATGAGATCCTTCAGTTCCTAAAACTAACTAGACAAAATAGGTACGTCGTCTGGCATGGTTAGTTATCAACAAATATCCTATGAACTATTTTGGTTTAGTTGGTGGAATCACAACCTCACACACGTGTTACCAAGTTCTTACCAACGCGAGCAGAGGATGGCAACCGGCGGCTTGGTTGTGATACCTGTGAGGAAGTGGCACCACGATTGCAAGGTCTTTTTCTGTACTGATCTGAAGGATATGTGGAGCTTGGAAGGCACAGAAAGAGGAAAATATGTATATGAGGCACACATGTCAGTAATAAATAGTAATGCTGAATTATAGTCTCAAATACTTATTCTATTTGCTAGCCTAACATGTTCCAAGTACCAGGTGTGTGTGACAACAAGTATGGAGAAACAAGTATGATGGATAGCAAGATCAATAGGAACAAAAAACAAGATAGCACACGCTAACACAGCTTAATTAGGCCTTCTCTATGTGCTCCTCTAGATATTGTTCCTCTTTTGCCCCTATCTTTTTTCCCTTTTTTGGGCTATCGTTGTTTTTTGGGAAACTTTGACTTTTTATTGTTTCTTGGCTTAGGAGCACATAAGAAGTAACCACAGAAAATTTGAGCTTAAACAAGTGAAAGACGTGGCTTGTGGAAAATTCAGAAGATGTGCTCAAAACTGACAAAAATCTTCTGGGCTCGAAAAGACAATCGTGTAACCGGGGATGGACGATTCTAAAATTTTTTGCTGTTTGATTTTGATATAAAAAACATCTCAATCGGAGTTCGTATTCGAAAGTTATGACCAGTTTGAGAACTGACTCTGAAATAGAGGACAAAACGGGAACAATACGTGCAAAATTGGTCACGGCAGCTAGGGTTTAATGGAAACGATGGGGGAAAACATCAACTGGACTCTAATACGACCAAACTTGCAACAAGGCCTTGACCAGGACATAACTCAACACGACGGACTCTGAACTAAAATATGTAAAGGCTATGGTGCGGAAGGTTCTAGGACAGAAAAAACGAGTACGACACTAGACTATGGGACGATTGCAAAATACTCAAAACTAGGGGATAGATGTGAACCTAATGGTATACCTTAGCTCTAATACCACTTGATGGGGACATGAATCCCGATCTTCCATCAGGTTGATGATAACTATCGTTTTAGGCGGAGCACGACACATCGATCCGGCTTTAGATTAAAAGACCCAAACTCTGCAACCTTAGCACCACAACTCTTCTGGTTATCAACCATGTCACCAATCTAGTTAACATCTCTAAGAAGGCTAATCCATTCTACAAAACGAAGAACACAACCAAGAACTTAAAAGTACACAGCTCAAAGTATGGGACAAACTACAGATTGTATGATTAAGTTCTCAAAGTGGGGTCTCACAAACAGATGAACGGCGACTATCAATGGACAGAATGATCTAAGAAAAACCTACAACCTAATGACAGCGGCGGCGTATGATTATAAAGGTCTTAGGGTCGTCACCTACCCAGGACGCGCCCCCTAACGGGCTCAAAGACGATACACGACCCATTGGACCAAATACGGTGACGTAGCACCCTGACAGATTCTGGATGCTGACTTGTTTCGATGATTCCCATTGATTCTGAAGGGATTTTGACATGAGACCACTTCCATTGGTTTCTTTATGAAATTATCTTTCCATCCATATGTGGATCATCGAAAACGAAGTCCAAACGCGTCCTTGGGGACCAGTTGATGGCAAACTGGTCCTAGAGGCCAAGGCAGACTCGAATTCATATTGGACCGGGCCTTTGGCTTGTGTTGGACGTCCTTGCTGGTCATCTTTGCCTCCATCTCTTCCTCCAAGTTCCTCATGACCCTCTCCAATGTTCTTAAGAAATATAACATCATTAGGTAGTAGTCTATTCTCAAAAGTATGAAAATGATTGTATAAGAACGAACTCACCTCTAAATTTAGCTGGCGCATTCGAGCGTAAGTCATTGGACCTTACATATTGTTTGGAGGATCAGCGCGTGCATCCAAAAGAGTGATGTCCTCATCATCTCCCGCATTAGTCTTCACTGAGCCAGACCGTTTAGCGGGCTATGCAATGCGTTAGGCCCTTAAACAGGCTAGGAGCCTACGCGCTGTGCTTTTGGCTGCTCGGGTCTTAAGGCCAAAAAAATATTTTTATTTCTAGCATTAAGTTTTTCCTTTATTTATTTCTAATGAATTTCATTGTTCCCTACACAATTTTGATACGAAGGAGACTACCTAAGTAGTGGTCTAGGATCTTTAAAATTTTTAAAAGTGATTTGCAATTTAAAGCATTTCGACAGAGCCAGAATATATATGGTTCACTGTGCTATTTCATGGAACCCTGACTATAACTTCTAAGTTTTCACAGCTCGCATGCATTTCGGTGTCGTATGCACTTGAAACTTTTTCTCAACCTCGTAGGTACCAAAAGTTAAGGAAACACAAAGTTTCATATTTTTCAGAGTTGGTTTGCTATTTTCTACAGTTTAAATAAATTTGTGTGGGATGGTACGAAGTAATTAGACGTTGAACCGAGGCTACCCCGAACCATCCAAAATGGCACCAAATTTTTATACCTTGTCTCATATGGCCTAGTGAACCAATTTTTTCTCCAATTCAACACAAAATAAATGTAAGAATTACCAAAATTGATCAAAAAATTCTAAGATTTTGTGTGGAGCCATAATTTGGGTCTACATGCTTGCAAAAAAATTTCAAGTTATTTCAACACAGCTAGAATATACATGGTTCACAAAATAAAAACATCTCTCACGTTAGTTATATAACTATGTTTGAGATGTATCCATTTGGATAGATGTATAGTACTACTTTGCTAAAATTATTTGAAACTTTTATGCTATGATTATACACAAAAGTTATGTTGTTGTGCAAGTTTATAGATTTTTCTAATTAATTTTAGATATTATTACATTTATCCTATGGTAATTTAATGAATAATTATAATAATAACTAAATTTGATCAAATAATTCTATAAATTAACACAAAATGGGTCTATAAGCATTCCAAACAAATTTCAAAGTATTTTCAATAAAGTGGGGCTATACATCCTTCACAAAATAGAAACATTTCTCACTTAGTCATACAACATCTCTCACTTGTATGGGAATATGTGAAGGATGTGTAGTACTGCTTTGTTAAAATCATTTGAAATTTTTATGCAATGATTATACACCAAAATATTGTTGCCACGCAAGTTTGTAGTTTTTTCTAACCAAATTTAGTTATTATTACATTTGAATTTTAGTATATCAGAACTTTAGACATGATTTTAGGATCATAAATGAATTCAAATAGAAAAGTCATCAACTACAAATATTTAGGATTCATCGAGATCTACAACTTTTGTTTTGGTCATTTTTTCATTTGAGTTTGTTTGACTGGCTCTTCTGTATTTGATTCATGATGTTGACTTAGGTCAATATTAGATCTGTGTTGTTGATCAAAGCTTGGACGACTATCCACCTCTTTTTGTCTCCTCTATTCTCCAAAAGACTTCACGAAAGCCATGGCGGCGGGCACCGGTGGATGCCAATCTCCAACCGTGAGGCCTTAATCGACGCATCCAGCACAGAAACAGTTTTTGTAATTCAAACACATTAAATTATAAGCGAAAACTAGATCTATATCTACAACAATCATTTTGCAGTGAAGCGTGTGATTTTATGTGTTCACTATATAGTACTTGTTTTGTAGAGGTCATCAAACTTGGTTTGGTATTTTTCTGATTTGTATTGGATTTATTATGGATTTTACAAGTTCTCAGCTTTTAAATAAAAAGATAAATCGCGAGGTAAAGAAAAAGCGAAACGCGGCTGCATTCGGCCCATTCGGCCCAGCTCAGCTCGTGTGCGGCCCAGCGGCAAAGAGCAGGCCGGCCAGGGAAAGCGTCAGGGCGGGCTGCGTATTTTGCAAAAGACCTCGTGCTCTAGCGAAATCAACCCACGATACTTGGTATTTACACTAGGACTCCTCTATTTCCTTTCTTCCCATTCCCTAGTCCCTGGGCGGATGCCAGAGCAGAGCATCGCCGGGGAGGTGGCCGGCCAGGCGTATTCCGGCCGGTAGAGGCCCTATTCGGCGGCGAGGTAAATCCAGGGTTCATCCCCATGTAGAGGCGAATTAATAGGTGTCGGAATCGTGGCCGCTGATGGTCCATAATCGAGGGGCCATGCGAGCGGGCGCCGGGAGCATGGCCGAGCACGGCGGCGAAGCTGCGGGCTGGCCGGCGGTGGATGCTTCGCACGCGAGCGAGTGCGCGGTGGCGGCGAGTGGTGGCTACGGAACTAGGGCGACGGCGTCGGGTGATCGGGCACGGTCGCACACGCCCGTCAGCGTGTAGGACGGCGGCAGCGGTAGTTCATCAGGACGGCAAGCTCGTTCCGCTTTTATAGGCGATGGCGAGGTTTGCTGCAGGTTCGCCTTAGCTTTTTTTCTCTATTTATTCAACATTTAAACATTTGTGCCAACATGGGCCATGCCGACCGGAACATTTGTGCCTACATGGGCCATGCGGCCATGCCGACTGAATGTTGGTAGACGCTGCTGCTGGATTGATGACGGGGAAGCCATGGTACACACCAGCGTGGAAATAATTAATAATAACATTCAGTATCAATCATGTTACAGTATTTTTCTCTCACAATAAAACAGCATTAGCCGACTTATCAGCCGCAAAAATCATCAGCCGAACAGTAGCCAGTAGTAAGAAATTTTAAGTTGCATTTTTATTGCTTAGGTTCGATTCCTATGTACCGCAGATTTTTTTTGTTCCTAAGTTTTTTTTTCCCATCTGTAGATTTTTTTGTTCTCAAGCAATTTTTTCCATCCGCACCATATACATGCAGAATATTTTTAGTTTTAGCATATGCAAGTAATAAAATTATTTGGTTCCAAATAATTTAACAAATCAACTTTTTTTTGGGTTTGATTGTTTTTACAATCACATTTTTAGTTTCGTTTGCACCAAATATATGATAGCAGGCCTATTGTTTTAGGCTAACTAGAGTATGGCGAATTTAAAATCATATACTATGACGATTCGGATAAAACCGTCACGAGTTAGCTTGCCGGGAATATCCACTGGTGCACATCATTGACGGAAAAAAATTATTGTCACGGATTGCGTCGGCCAATGATGGTTTGTAAATCTATCACTGAGAATCCGTCACGGATTAACAAGTTTCTTGTAGTGATAGCTAGGGCTGACAACTTAGTAAAAATGATCTTAACAAATGTCAACAACATTAGAAATGATTGTTGGTATAAATTAATGCACACAGAATAATCCACAAGCGTACGAATATTATACCGATGTAGCACTTCACCAGAAGTATCCCAGTTTTATATTGATCTCCAAGAAACGTGTGTGAGAATAACTAAATCTAACTTAACCCAACTTCGCAACAAGGCTTAGATAATAGGAGTATAAAGGAGATCACAAAGGTCTTCTAGTTCTAACTTCGGTAAGCTTTGTCTTCTATTGTTCAATTCTGAGGATATTACTAAAGAAAACACATGCATAGTATGTTTTCTATAGTAACAAAGTCCTGTTAGGCCTACAAACTGAAGGTGGACTACAAAGGATTCAACGAGGCTATAAGAGTTACCCTCACGAGCTACCACTAATCCGGAATATAGGGTACATCCATGAGTAACCGAGTCTAAGCACCACACTTACACTATGAATACTACTTTAACCCAGGAGCTACAAGGATTAAAGTACTCAAAAGAGAGTCGCAAACCTGAAAAACAATATGAACAAGATGCTTACTTGAATTAGAAGTTGATTACCAGAGAATCTCATAATCAAGCTCAAGAAGAACTTGATTCCGTCAGGGTACAAGCCATAGAGAGAGCATCGATAGGCCGGGACTCCTCCAAAACTCTTTTTTGACACTCTATCTCTCTATCTCTAATACAAGACTAGATCCTATTGAGGACTAATCTTCTCTTGATTGCTAACTCTAATCCTAGTGGACATATGAATTAGGGTTTCTGGCCTCAGGCTCTCAGGATCAAATGCCTCATCATGCCCTGGAGGGGGGACAGGTAGTTATATATAGGGGCCTTCAAGCATCCTGGACCCTTAGATTAAACCGACTTAAAAGGATGATGTAGATGCAAACCCTAAGGTGGTAGAGAACCGACGTAGCAACGGAAGGCTAACAGGAGGTGTCCATAGGCCGGCCGGCCTGACAGTGGGGCCAGCTAGCCCCACATGACAGTGGCACGAGTCCTGCTTTATTGGAGTGCCTCCTAGAGTCTTCTAGAGTTTTTTCACGTAGGTACCGTCATGGATTTACGTAATTTTCTTTGACGAATAGGTCCTCCTTGGCAGTTTTCTGATTAACAGCTTGTTCGCTTGCTCGTAAACGATCGTAAATTTCCAGCCGAGAACAGTGTTTTTCTCTCACACCAAACCAGCCAGCAGTAAATAATCCACGATACGATATGGCCTCCCGAACAGGCTGTAAATCCTGCTGAGAATATATATTCAACAAAACTCATAGAAATTATCAGTTAAAACCCCTAAATCTATGTTGGTGATCCATGTTAGACATTTATGCAAAGTATATTGACGGTTTGTGATGAATGTTAACTACTGTCAACAAACTAGATAAAGCAATGCTTCTACACCAACAAAGATAACATCAATACATGGGCAAGATGTTTGAAGGCGTTTCTAGCAAATTTTTTCTCTATAGGCAAAACCAATGTCTTAAGAGAAAAAATTTCTAACTTTCGACAACAGAACGAAAAAACCATTCCGAAGGCATGGGAATGTTTTCAAGAATACATTTTAGATTGTCCTCATCATGGGATGGAAGATTGGTTGCTCATGCAAGACTTCTACCATGGATTCATTCAGAAAGCTCATGAACAACTTGATGCAACTACTGGAGGGGCATTAATGTCACTCACCCTTAAAAAGCTAAAACTCTTATGGAAAAGATAACCTCTAATCAAGGTTGGTCTCAAGGAAGTATTTAGACATGCAATAAGAGTGAAGAAGTACCAGAAGAGGTGTATGCACTTTCAACCAAGATGGACGTACTATTGAATTGGCTCGAACAGCGAGCTAATTACAAGAAAGGTCGTCAAGCCATTCAAGATGCTTATAATGCCCAAAATACATTTGGAGAATATTTGGGCGTTAATTTCCCTGAATATCAAGAGGATGCAAATATTATCAATCATGTTCCACAACAACAGAAACAAGGATGGGGGCAACAACAATGGTCAAATTACCAATGTAAGTACCTAGGTAATTACTATAAGTCTTCTAATTCCAATCAACCATCCTTGAGAGATTCAATCTTAGAACAAGCTAAGATTAATAAGAGTATTTCTAAGAATCTTGCTTCCAATGATAAGGTCCTATAAAACATAAACACTAAAATGGAAAGTTTTTCTTCTGCTATAAAAGACCAACTTAGCTATAATAAAAAGATAGAATCACAATTAGCCCAGTTGGCTGTTGCTCTGCCTTATGCCACTAACCTTGAAAAGGTCAATGACATAACCACAAGAGGTGGCAAATCTACTCATGATCCTCCATATCGAACAAGCACAGGTAAGACACCGACAGTAGTATAGGAATAGAAGAAGAATGATGAAGTTGAAGAAGTTGAGCCACAAGATTTTCATGACACCACCCTCCTACCGTTTCCATGCAGAAATCGAAAGGCCAGAATGGATGAGTAGTTTGGTAAGTTTGTAGAGGCAATTCAAAAGTTTGTAGAAGCAAACTAAACTCCTTCTAGGGGATAGTATATTCTTTCCCAAAGAGTCTAAATTTAACTTCAGTATTAGCAGTTTGCAAAGTACATAGAAATTCCATCCTTAAGAGTTTAGACCCTTGCTCATGAATATGCCAAATATTTTCCCATCCAATAGCTCTAAATATAAAGTCAAATTTAACATCCATACCTGTGGCGTGCAGAATGGCTGGATCATAGGAGAAGTAAGAATGAACCTTCGAATTTTTAACTGGTTGAAGGCATCTTTCTCCATCTTGTTCCGCAACTTGAGGTGCTTCTCCTCTAGCAGGATATTCCTTTCAACCGAGGATGACTAAGGCGACGCTCCAACAGTGGGGGATGGGACGTCGATTTGCATGTCGACACTCGCCCGGGAAGAAGAGCTTCTTGTGGAATGGGACGATCCCACACACTTGAGCTTGCTCATCTTCCTACAAAAATCAACACATGACAAAACTCATGGAACGGGTTAGAAAATAAAATGTCAGCGGTTAGCCGTCCAAAAGTCAGTCGTCCAAGGTTTAGTCGTTCTTGTTTGCCTAATGAATTTTCTAATTAGAATTTTGATAGAACTTCTACCCTCAATCTCTTTAACTTTTCTTCCTAATTTTGGTAGCACTTTTATGCTTAATCTTTCTCACTCTTCCTAATTCCAACAATATTTCTTCTAAGTGGATTTTTAAGCAACGAACTTGGAGCTTGGAATTTTGAACGAACTTGGAGCTTGGAATTTCGAACTTGGGGGGCTAGATTGTGAATGTTGTTGAGACCGAGAGCAGGTAGGAGGGGTGCCATTTATAGGCAGTGGTAGCTCAGGCTGGCCGGCCAAGTAGTGGGGCCGACCGGCCCCCCTTGGGTTGGCTCTCCACCTGATAGTGCCTTGCTTTGTGCTTAAGCAAAATTCGATGGTCGTCGGTGCTCTTTCGGTGGAGATACGACCAAATTTGATGGTGGAGCGATGATGGAGCTGATAGGTGGTAGTTGAGTGGGTCCCAAGTGTCTCCTGTGGATCTTGGTTTCCTGTATTTCTACCATATATACATGTATATATATGCAATGCAAAAAATATTTTATGATACTATGAAATATAAGAAGATGCATGGATGGTATTTTTTAAAAAATTTACGCCTCCACAATAAATCTTTCTTATAGGTTTTTACACACCATAAAAATTATTCACATGGGGCTTGAATTTTATAATGCCATGGTGAAAATATTTTTACTTTATTTTCCAAATGTAATGCAAATGCAGAAAAGTAAATATGCTAAGGTAAAAGTAAATATGGATAACTATCGATTTTACCTCCCGGCGAGGCTTTGGAATTTTGAGTCTGGCAAACTGGACTTCTCTAGTTGTATTTATTCTTTGGGTGCATTAGTCGGTCCCAGAGATGGAGACCTTGATGGTTGCACCTGCTTCTCTTGCCAATCTAATTTAGAGCATTGTTTCGGTCTTGGCTTAAAGGTGAATCGCTCTTCCTTCCCATTGATGTGAAATCAGATTTCTCCGGTCCCGACATCAATGTGTGTATTTGTAGTGCTTAGGAAGGGTCTTTCCAAGTATGAGGGGTGTCTTCATGTTTTCCTGCATATCAAGCACTACAAAATCTACTAGAACAAAGAAGTTTCTTATTTTTACCAGAATATTCTCGATGATTCCTGTAGGGTAGCGGACTGATTGGTTGGCTAGTTGCAGGCACATCGATGTTGGCATGAGTGTTGAATAGTTGAGCTTGTCAAAAACCTTCTTGGGCATGACACTTACGCTGGCGCCAAGGTCGCATAGTGCATTCTCAAAGTTTTGATTTCCGATCGAGCAATCAATAGCGGGGCAACCTGGATCCTTCTTTTTTACTAGTGATGTGTTCAGGATGGCCGTACTACACCCCTCCATTAACTTAATTACCTTAGTGGTGGGCAGTGGTCTCTTGTTATTCAGAATGTCTCTGAGGTACTTTGCATAGGTAGGTACCTATATGGCATCTAGCAGAGGAATATTGATATACAACTTTTGAATTACCTCTACAAACTTACCAAATTGCTCATCCATTCTGGCCTTTCGATTTCTATGTGGAAACGGTAGGAGGGTGGTGTTATAAAAATCTTGTTGCATTTCCTGTTCTTGTGGCTCAACTTCTTCAACTTCATCATTCTTCTTCTCTTCTTGTACTATTGCCGGTGTCTTACCTGTTCTTGTTGGATATGGAGGATCACGAGTAGATTTGCCACCTCTTGTGGTTATGGCATTGACCTTTTTAAGGTTAGTGGCAAAAGGCAGAGCAATAGCCAATTGGGCTAATTGTGATTCTATCTTTTTAATATAGCTAAGTTGGTCTTTTATAGCAGAAGAAAAACTTTCTATTTTAGTGTTTATATTTTCTAGAACCTTATCATTAGAAGCAAGTTTCTTAGAAATATTCTCATTAATCTTAGCTTGTTCTAAGATTAAATCTCTCAAGGATGGTTGTTTGGAATTAGAAGAAATATAGTAATTACCTGCATACTTACCTTGGTAATTTGACCGTTGTTGTTGTTGCCCCATCCTTGTTTCTGTTGTTGTAGAACAAGATTGACAATATTTGCATCCTCTTGATATTCGGGGAAATTAACCCCCAAATATTCTCTACATGTATTTTGGGCATTATAAGCATCTTGAATAGCTTGATGATCTTTCTTGTAACTGGCTCGCTGTTCAAGCCAATTCAATAGTACGTCCATCTTGGTTGAAAGTGCACACACCTCTTCAGGTACTTCTTCACTCTTATTGCTTGTCTAAATACTTCCTTGAGACTAGCCTTGATTAGAGGTTATCTTTTCCACAAGAGTTTTAGCTTTTCCAAGGGTGAGTGACATAAATGCTCCTCCAGCAGTTGCATCAAGCTATTCATGAGCTTTCTGAATTAATCCATGGTAGAAGCCTTGCATGAGCAACCAATCTTCCATCCCATAATGAGGACAATCTGAAATGTATTCTTGAAAATGCTTCCATGCCTCTAGAATGGTTTCTCCTTTCTGTTGTAGCAAGTTAGAAATTTTTCCTCTTAAGGCATTGGTTTTGCCTATAGGAAAAAACTTTGCTAGAAAGGCCTTCGAATATCTTGCCCACGTATTGATGTTATCTTTGTTGGTGTAGAACCACAACTTTGCCCTTCCCACTAACGAGAATGGAAATAGGCGGAGTAGTATGATATCTTGAGCAATGTCCTTGATGACAATTGTGCAGTTGATCTCTAGAAATTCTAAAGATGAGCACTAGCATCTTCGTGTGCCTTTCCACTGAATGGGGTAGCTTGCACCAAGTTGATGAGGCTTGGCTTGAGCTCAAACTCAAGGTTATCAGTTTTGAGTGTTGGTCCAGTGTAGATGTTCTTGGTGCTTGGAGTAGAGAATTCACATAGAGTCTTGTCAGCCATAGCTTCAGAAGCTGGTGTTGAGCTTCCTCTTGATTGGTTTGTTTGTGGTTAAAAGTTGTTGGTGAATCAAAACCAATCCTGCAATACCTTATATAAGATATGAATAAAGACAAACAAGGGTAAGCCTGTTAAACCAGAGATACTTAGTTATGATTTCATCAATAAGTATTTATTTGATCAATTCTCTTTTAGCCTTGTGCCCCTCCCCGGCAACAGCGTCAGAAATGCTTGTTGGTATTTTTTAGCATCACTCTTTACTAAGTTGTCAACCCTAGCAATGATGCCAGAAACGTGTTGCTAGTAATTATTGAGAACACTTGTAAATTTATATATCTATTAAGTATCTACAAGCGCATAGATAATATACCATTGTAGCATTTCACTTAGGAGTATACCAGGTATCGTTATTTATATTTTTCCACAGGGAGGAGCGGTGGGGTGGCTAGATATATTGACAAATATGTAGAATTATGATAAGATCATTAACTCAACTCTCAAGCTATAACAGGGGTAAGCCATATGATAAATAAATGATAAGTGTAAGGCATTGATAATAATAATCCAGAGATAGGAATAAATACTCATAAATATAGTATGGCTAGGCAGGAGATTAATTAAGAGAAAAGATTTGTAAGTTATTTCTTATTTACTAAGTCTTTTGTACACTCTAGTATATATACTTTCATCTATAGCATAACTCTATATCTATGCATAAGGAACATTACTAAGGAAGATCAAGAACAGAGCTTGACTCCATTCACAACTGGGTTCTATTTGTTCTACAAACGGGAAGTGAACTACAAAGGACTCAACGAGAGTGTCACACTCATGATCTACCACATGGCCCGAAGTGTAGAGTGCATCCACAGGTAAACAATATTTAAGCACCACGCTTACATAATGTCGACCACTTAACTCACTCGAGTACTGAGCTAAGCACTTTGCGAACATATGCATAAATTCATCATCAATCACGACTATATCAAGCATACTACTAGAGCAAACTAGGAACATAATAAATAGAAACAAAGTATTGAAGTAGCACAAAGTCACAAAATATAGAGGGATACAATGGCTTTACCAGCCTCCAGACGATGAATCTAGAATCCTGAGCAATAGCCCAACTCTACTTGAATCTTGCTAGCTAGCCTATACTAGAACTTGAAGAATTGGAGATCTATTCTATTCTTTGGAAACCCTAATTTCTGATCCTTCTTGACTTAATGATTAGGGTTATTGATTGCCTTAGGGAGAGGGGTAGGGGCTGCTATATATAGGCCGAAACTTCAATTCTAGACCCTCGGATCAAACTGACCTAAAAGAATGGCGTAGATGCAATCCCTAAGGCGATGGACAATCGACGTGTGAAGCTAGGGCTAACATGTAGGGCTAGGGGGCAGACGGTCTGTAGGTGGGGCTAGCTAGACCCACCTCTCATCCTCCCACGGTTCGCTTTAGGTGATGCCTGCTAGTGATCTCTGGAACCTTCTGGAGCTATTTTTACCATGGATAATTGCATTTAATTCTGATGATTGGGTCCACCTTGATGGATTTCTGAATAAACCCTGCTGAAACCACAAATTCACCAAAACTCATGGAAATTATCAATTTAAACCCCTATGTCTATGTTGGTGATCGTTATCATGCCCTTTTTCAAGTTATGTTGACGATTCATGATGAATGATAATTACTGTCAACAATGAGGTCCATTTTGGACTCCAATGCAGGCAAGTCTTATGATGGCCATCCATGAAGGAGGCGTTAAGTTCTATGCACATCGTCGGATTATAGTCGAAGGCCTAGCAAAGTCAGCTAGAGTCATCAAGGAAGAGATGAAGGGTCATTTGACATACATGTCAGGACTGCTGGACCTATTCACCAAAGCACATGAATATGTGCCAGATTGGGTGAAGATATTCTTCACAACTTTGTGGATACCACGAGGATGGCAATACATTGAATTTATGTTCAGAGGGGATCGCCACCCGCTATACAGGGAAGAAATAGCTAAAGCTCTAGGTGTTGATCTAGTTCCCACCACTCGGGTCCATGAATTATGTTACCCAGGAGTAGTACCTCCTCGTCGTGCCCTTGTAGGTGGGACGCCACCACCCGTTGAAATTGTATCTATTCTTTTCAGACAACTATTTAGTCCTGACTCTCTAAGGTCACTGGGAGAACTCACTCAACTAGCAGTTGTGCTCCTACTTGCCTTCAAGAAGTCGCTATACCCCATAGCTAGATTTGGTAAGGCAATCATAGTAATGCAATAGTGGTTGCTATCTTTGGTGTTGGGGCACACCCCTTTTGATTTGGTAGACTTGTTGATTTATGAGTGGGAAGACTAGATCACTGATGGATTCATGGGCAAGAGGAGGACCCCCTATGCTCATGTCATATGTTACCTATTGCCTAAGACTATTGGTTTCCTAGAATAGGAGACTATACTAAGAGAATCGAAGAGTATGTTCCCTGAGTATAAACCTCCCGATCCAACTGACAGACCCAGAGGAGGGCATACTATGAGGGCACTACATGACCACATGACACCAGCTGATATAGCCAACAATGAGGAAGCTGACCCAGCTTTGCGAGAGGCAAAGGCACGTTCTGAGCTTCAGGGTTGACTTGGTCCTGCACTACTGGCTAGCGACAGTGATGATGAGGATTATACATTGTAGGATGATACCGCGAGATTTAGTTCTAGGCCACTGATTGGGCCAAATCGTAGAAGTCGATTCTATCTGGCTAAAAGCATTAAAAGTAATCTAGGATGTTCTAAACTTGTAATCTACATACCAATATTTGTAATATATATTTTGTGTGGAACCAATGATAACCATATTTTCTGATGATCTATTGTATCTCTTATCTCGGCTAAAGAGACGATTTGAAAATAGCTGATTCTAGACCTCTGACTTTAATCCAATTAAGTCTGAAAACATAGCCTCCACAAAGAAAACTCCTCAATCTTTCGTCCTCAGTTATCAACGCCGCATTCTCTTCGGCATTAGTGGGGCGACGCTTCATCTTCTATTAATTGTGGTTGCCTTTTGCATGTCCTGAGATATCTACTACCTTGCTTCGTGGCTATAAATACCAGTCAAGAGTCCTAGCCTCAAACACACACATCTCACAACTATTTCTATTCCCTGTGCTTCTCTGCCTTCACAAACCCTGTAGCAGTTCCTTTCTTCTTCCATGATCTAAACCAGCACCCAATGGCAGGAGAGGATCACCACGGCAAGCGCACAGCAGAAGATCTCCTAGAGGAGGAGGTCCTGGTCAGCCAGTGACTCTGCCACATGAGGTAAGACTGAACGCTCCCATCCATAGCAAGAATCATCTATTAATGCATCTGTAGGTTCATCCTCAATGACAGACTTCCTACTCCTCCCCGGGCCAGCGAGCCTTCTACCACCACGTCTACTACTACCACACTAGAATCGTCATCGGACTCCTCTGACTCCTACAACGGCGACGACGCCTAGCGTTTCCTCTAGGAGTGGAGGGCGGCCCAGGACCATTACTCCGAGGCAACTCGGGAGAACAGTCAGCTTGAGATCCACCTAGGGCCACTCAAGCCATCCTCCTCACCACCGAGGAAGAGGCCAGTGCTACTCTAGCGTGGTTGGCTAAGTCTGATGCCATGGTGGTGGGTAAGATGAACTCCAAGAAAACCCTTATTTCAATTTCCACTGTCTTTGTCTTGATAGCCCTTTGTTTCTGTAATTGCCAGCCCTGATAGTGTAGTTGGAGAACCTCCAACTAGCGGCAAATGTGGCTATGGTGGCCGTCAATGCTCAAGGCCCTCTCCTCAACAACCGCCTGCACGATGTCTCGGCACACGTCTAGGACATCGCCCTTCATGGTGTTCATCGCGGCGTGGTGATGGCCTTGGTCATGGCGTAAGTCCAAACCGGGCATGACCTTCGCACCATGGAGCTGGGCTTCCCGATGGCCAATGACCCCGACATGCACGAGGACCTGATTGAGGACTTCGACGATGCCGTAGCAGCCATCGTGGATATCACCTCAGCGAAGGAGGTTATAAATAAAGTTTTTTCAGTAGTTTGTACTAGAAACAAACTATGAATAAGGTCCTGCCTTCTTCATGAACTCGTCTTTGAGACTACCATAATGAGGATTGTCTTTGTGCTTGTTTTTGATCTACAGGCGATACATATTGTATCGGCTTTCACCCCTTTGGGTTAATTTTTTAAACTAAAGGCGATACCCTTCTGGTACCGGCTATTAGAGCCGATGACTGAAGGGTATTAACCCAGATGCTTGGATAATACTTCTTTAGATATTTTCCATTGATCGCTCTATCAAATTCTTCTCTCCCTTCTAGCATTTCCAGAATATAAGCATTGCTAGGTGTACAACGACTACTCCGATAAGGACCTTCCCAATGAGGTGACCATTTGCCAAACTTGCTGTCCTTAGACCCAATCGGTAATTTTACTTTCCAGACTAATTCTCCTTCACTAAACTGCTTGTTCTTGACCTTTTTGTTATAATGCCTTGCAACCCTTAACTTATTGGCTTTAATATTCTCAAGAGCACGTAGCCGATGATAACTTAAGTCCTCTAAATCATCCATCATTAGATTCTTGTAGACTTCTGCTGTCAAATCATTCTGTAATGTAACACGTCTTGATCCAGTCTAGATTTCCCAAGGAAGAACTATATTATGCCCATATACTAACTCATAAGGTGATGATTTCATCGATCCATGGTCAGTCATCCTGTATGCCCATAATGCCTCATTGAGTGTTAAGTACCACTTCCTTGGTTGCTCCTTGATTTTCTTCTTAATCAATTTAATCATAATTTGATTGGACGTCTCTACCTAGCCATTAGCCTGAGCATAGTAAGGAGAAGAATTTAATAACTTAATTCCCATGCTAGTAGCAAAATCTCTGAACTCTTTTGATGTGAACATTGTCTCCTGATCGGTAGTAATAGTTTGAGCAATTCCAAAATGATACACAATATGTTCTTTGATAAAATCAACCATATTCTTTGAGGTTACCATCTTCAAAGGAATTGCCTCAACCCACTTGGTAAAGTAATCTGTTGCTACCAATAATCTTATGTCCTTTACTTGAAGGTGGAAAAATCTAGCCAATTAAATCAATTCCCCAACCTCAAAATGGCCACGGTTTAATTATTGGATTCATAGCCGATGTAGGCGATTTCTAAATATTACCAAAACATTAACAATCCTGACACCTCTTGTAATATTCAAAATAATTTTCTAGTATGGTTGGCCAGAAATATCCAGACCTGTGAATAATCTATTTCATCTTATAAGCCAATTGATGAGCTCCACATATCCCTTCATGTACTTCACCCATCAACACTTTAGCTTTTTCTTTATTTAAACATTTAAGCAACACCCCATCGATTGTCTTGTAATATAGCTGATCATCTAACAAAACATACTTAATCGATTTATACCTTAGTTTCTAGGTAACCTTCCGTGATGGATTCTTAAGGTAATCGGCTATTTCAACTCTTCAATCATTAGTCAAGGTTTCACTGCTTAAGATCTCTTGAAACACTTGATAACCTGATGCACTCTGAGCTAACCGATTAGCCTCTTGATTCTATGCTCTTGGAATATGCTAAAGAGAAATATGGGGAAACTCCTTGAGTAACCTCTAGCATTCATCATAGTATCCCCTTATAATATCATCTTTACATTCATATAGGCCGATCAACAGATTAATAGCCAACTGTGAATCTCCAAATACTTCAATTGACTCAGCCTTTATTTCATGGAAAAGTTGAAGTCCCTTAAGAATAGCTTCATATTCTGCTTGATTTTTGGTAGTCACTAGTTTAATTAGAAAAGCAAACTCAAAACTTGCCCCTCGAGGTGAAATAATAACAATATCAATGCCACCATCTTGCTTGCATAATGATCCATCAAAGAACAATGTCCAAGGTATCAATTCTACATAGCCAATACTTGGTTTATGATGCTGAGTAATAAAATTGACTATTACTTGCCCCTTAACTGCTTTAGCCGAATCGTACCTCAAGTCAAATTCCGATAATGCAAGAATCCACTTTCCCATTCTCCCATTTAATATTTGCATTGATAACATGTGCTTGATCACATCAGCCTTAGAAACAACTGTACACCCAGTCGATAACAAGTAATGTCGCAACTTAATGCAAGAGAAATATAAGCATAAGCATAAGCATAACTTTTCAATAGGAGAATATCTTGTTTCTGGATCCAAAAGCCTTCTACTTAAATAGAAAACAACTCGTTCTTTTCCTTCAAACTCTTGCATTAAGACCGATCCAATTGTTTGGCTATCGACCGATATGTACAACTTAAAAGGTTTACCTTGCTGAGGAGGGACCAGCATAGGTGGACACTTCATATATTCTTTTATCTTCTTAAACGCCTTTTGTTGTACGTCACCCCATTTAAATTCTTGATCATTTTTCAATTTCAGCAAAGGAGAAAATGGTAGAACCCTTTCTGACAAATTTGAAATAAACCTTCTAATAAAATTAATCTTACCAAGCAAAGATTGTAACTCTGTTTTAGCAGTCGGAGGCACTGCCTCATCAATTGCTTTCACACTTTTCTGACCAATTTCAATTCCTCTCTCGTTAACCATAAAACCCAAAAAATGTCCAGATGATACTCCAAAGGCGCACTTATTAGGATTTATCTTTAAACCATGTTTTCTTGTGCACTCCAGAATCTAACGCAAATCAGCTAGATGTCCTTTGTACCTTTTGATTTTACCACCACATCATCAATGTAAATTTCAACAATCCTACCGATCAACTTATGAAAAATATAATTCATTGTCCTCTGATAAGTTGCACCAGCATTCTTCAAACCAAAAGTCATCACAACCCATTTAAATAAGCCGATTGCACTAGGGCACCTAAAAGTTGTTTTTGCTATATCTTCCTCAACCATAAAAATTTGATTATATCCTGCATTGCCGTCTATAAAACTAATAACCTTATGCCTGGCTATTGCATCTACCAACATATCGGCTATTGGTATCGGACAACCATCCATGGGTGTAGCCTTGTTCAGATATCTGAAATCGATGCAAACTCTTAACTTCCCATTTTTCTTATACACAGTAACAACACTCGATATCCACTCTGCATAACGGCACGGTCGGATAAATTTTGCTTCTAGTAATCTTTCAGTCTCCTTTTTTATATCATCAACAACATTTGAGTTAAATCTCTTGGGAGCTTGTTTAAATGGCTGATATCCAGGTTTGATTGTCAACTAATGTTTAATCATTGATTGATCTAGACCAGGCATCTCATAATATTCCCAAGCAAAACAATCTTTAAATTTCTTTAATAAATCTATCAATTCTCGCTCATACTCAGGATCAAACTTAGCACTTATATATGTTGGCCTAGGCCTATATCCAGAACCAATATCTATCTCCTATAATTCATCGGCCGATGTAAAGCCATGTCCTAGTTTACCATCTGTACCATCTATTGGATTATTCAATAAAATAAACTCTCAGAGCCGACTGCTTGGATCGGCTGCTAGCTTTCATCATTGATTTTAATGAAGCCTCATTCCTATCACTTGCCAGAAAAACACTCAAAATCTTCTAGTTCCCAATACATTGGGTCAGCTATTGCTATACTCATAGAATTATCAGCATGAACCAACTCAACATCATCTCCATGCCACTGAATCAAACATTGATGCATAGTCGATGGTACACAACAATTTGCATGAATCCAATCACGACTAAGGAGTAAACTGTATGAACCCTTTCCATCAATGACAAAGAATGTAGTGAGCAAAGTCCTACTTCCAATTGTCAGTTCAATATTTATTGCCCCCCTGGTCTTGGATGCGTTACCCCCAAAATCCTTAAGCATCATGTCAGTCTCAATCAAATCTCCTGGTCCCATACCAAGCTTGTGAAA